>NC_134151.1:15621742-15924772 GCF_033958435.1 Carettochelys insculpta
CTGCGGCTGTAGTCGGGCAGTGGCCATCCCGTAGCAGCCTCTGAACATGTGCTTGCTGGATCTTTAACCTTTTGGGTGCAAGGAGCCAGCCCCCAGCAGCCTCCTGCAATTCCCCTTTCCCTTTATGGCTTGGTACTGAGCTCACACCCCAACTCCTGAAGGCAAAGAGACAGAGGCACACAGGGGTGACAAGACGCAGGTTTCACCCTGTGCGGAGTCAATGTGCAGCAGCTCCACTGAAGTCACTGGGCTCACTCTGGATTTACACAGGAGCTGTGTTGCTGCAGCAGTTGGGGCTGGGGTCAGACAAAGGCGGCTGGATGCTGGTCCCTTGGGGACCTACTAGTTTTCTAGCCCACACCCACAGGCAGTGGTTTGCTTTGTGGCAGCTGCCTGCCCATTGCATTCACTTCTGTCCGATCCGGGGGTGCTAAGCTGCAGGTCCCTTCTCTACCCCCGATCTAATTGCACTGCGCGGCAGTGAGGGAGCAGCAGTCTTTCGCCCAGGCCACCGAGCAGGAAGCTGCAGAAACTCCTGACCCTGGAGAAAGGCAAGCAGAGCCAGCAGCAGCAGCTCAGGTGGGCTTTGAGGCTCCATCAGCCTGTGAGCCAGGATCCTCTCAGTCCCTAATGCACAGAGCTGCTGGGCAAGCGTGGGCAAGGTGAGGTGCAGCCCCCTGTGCCCATCACCTTTGGAACAGCCCCTCACCCAGCTCCAGGGCACTTGTGTTGCTGGCCACATGTCTCAGTGGAAAATGGCAGCAACGCCTCTAGCCACATCCACTGTAACCCAACACAGCTCACACGCTCTGCTGGCACCTCAGGGAGCCAGCCTCAGCTAGTCCGCCAGACCGGCGGGCAGAACGCAGCCAGTGTGACGTGCTGTGTCTTGGGGCGCATGACCTGCCCTGGCTGCAGAGAGCTGCCTGATGGATGGGGCCAGCACCCCTTGTGGAGAACCCTGCTTCCACTCTCTGAGGGCACGGGCTGGGCCGGCCACTTGGCTGCTCGGGGCAGCAGGTTCATATACCACTTGTTCCAGCAGTGCTGGGGAACACTCGCCCACCCCACACGCCCCCGGGCTGCAGATGCTCAGACATGACTCAGGTTATTTCCCCAGCTGGCCGGAATCTCTCTGGTGTAACCATTGGCCCTCACATCCCTCTGAGCTTTGTTATCATGGACCCCGCTCCCGCCTCCTTGGATCACTCTGCACAGAGGTGTGTGGATGCCCCTGACTCCAGAGCTACACTCCCCTGCGCAGGACAGAGGAGAGCAGGCTGCCGAGCACAGGCACTAAAGAGCAGGGCTGTCCTGCCCTGCATTCCAGCTGAAGGCTGGTGCCCCTCGCCAGTCCCCAGCTCACGTGCCTTCGGCTGTGATCTGCAGAGGTAGAGACGCAGGCAGACGCCCACTGTTTGCTAGACTGGGAGACTCAGTCTGGTTTTTCCCCCCTGCCGGTCCCCTTCCTCCCGTCTGCCTGCCTTGCGCTCGCCTTCCTGTCCGACCTGGGAGAAGCTTGTTGCACAAACGGAGCTTGACATTTCCGCACAGAAGAACGCCAAGCGCAGCAAAGCCGGGTGGTCAGGCACATTTACAAGGGAAAGCCTGTGTTTGGTACAGCCCGGTGCTCCCGTTAGCAGAGAATCTGAACATGGGCACCACTATGGCTCTGGCTTTCCTGTCACTCGCTCCCTCTCTACCCGCAGCTCCGCCAGACGCCCCCAGGCGTGCAGCTGTGCCCGAGGGAATCTCCACCTGCACTGCGGCTCTCTCTCGCTCTTGGCGTGTACGTACCTGTGTTGCAGGGTCACCTGAAGGGCTCACCCACACCTTCTGTGCACTAGGCCCCAGCCGGGGAAGAAGGGGGCCTCACCTCCGCTCTTCCAAAAATACCCAGCTACTGGGACCCGGGGCTGCCAGGCTGGGTTTTTTAAGCAGCTGACATGGGGGTCTTCAGCGAAATCGCCTTCCACGCTGCTCAGAATCTGGAAAACCCTTTTCTTTTACCTTATATGAGCTGAGAAAGGAGGCCAGGCTGCCGACAGCCACATCTGTCAGGGGCGTCCAGGGGAGCCATTGGCTGTGGCCTGATCACGTGGGCCGGCTGCCTTGACCTGCGACAGTTCAGCTGAGTGTTGGTTTTACCCCCTAAGGAAGGAGCGTTTGACAATTTTCATATTTCTTCTAAATTTGGAGATTTCAGACAATGCGGGGAGGCTTGGCTCAGGATGCTGGAGGCCCATGTGGAAGTCATTAAGTCTGAGAGGCAGGGAGAGAGGAGGGGAGTTGGGGAAAGAGGGGGAGGAGAGGGAGAGAGGCCTGTGACGGTTGCCAGCTACATGCCTGGGAACGTAAGTGAACTCACTCAGAGAAAGTTGTTTGCAATAACTGACTTCCTCTGCGTCCTCCTGCCCCATCTGGGAAAGCAGAGGAGCCCTGAGAACCGTGTGCGGAAGGAGTAACTCCGACCTCAGCGGCGACGAGACCCCCCTGCTGCTCCAGGGGGAGAGGAAGGCAGTGGGGAGCACTTGGGGGAAATACTCCCTAACTCGGCGTCAAATGCAGCCACTGCCCGGTCCTGCCGAGCGCCGGCTGTGGGGCTTCTCCCTGGCCTGGCTTGGGGTGTCTTTTGAGTCCCATTACTCTGACAAACTCCACACGGCCAAGCCTGAAAAGGGCATATGGGCACATGAGCATGCGAGCACATGCCTGGCAGAGCCCCACCTGTCCTGGCCATGCTTGTGTACGCCCGGGGGGCCTCAGCTGGCCAAAGCTGAGTTGTTCTTCTCTGGAGCAATCACAACTTTCTGCCCGGCAGGGCTCCTGTTGACCCTTCTTGACCTGTCACCCTTCAGGGTGGGGTGGGACCTTGTGTACAAAGCCAGCAGCAATGGGCTGGACGCACCACTGGTCATTGCAATGCTGGCTGCGCTGCCAGCCACTAAAGCTAAGTCTATGCTGGAGAAATAAGTCGATTTCGGATGCACAGTTCGAGCTACAGCATTTGCGTAACTAGACTCGATGTCTTGGAATCGACATTTCCCTCGTGAAGACCAGCTGCTATACACCACTGCCAAGCCCGGAGAGCTCAGTTTTGCTGCATCTTTGCGAGATGTGCAATATTGAACTCCAGAAGATCAACCCTGACTGGGTCGAACGCGTGCTTAGTACAGACAAGTCCTAAGACAAGCATTCCTCACGAGGCCCCCCGGGTTATGGATCAGACCCAGGAGGCCTAGTGTCAGGCTTGCAATCCTGGCTCGCCCAGGTGAACTACTGTGAGGGTACCCAGTGCTCCAGGGCTGACGAGGCTGCAGGGTGGAAAGGGGAGTTCTCTTTGCTTTTGGTCACCTTCCCTTCAGTCTTATCTACCAGCTCCCCAGATAACGTGTTGTGTGTCTGGCCCTTTGAGGAGCCAGCATTTTAGCCCCCATCTCCCCAGGCCACATTTGCAAAGAGCCCCCCAGGGCCTGACTTTGCACAGGTGTGTAACGCAAGCCGAAGTATGGCCATGCACCAGGCCCAGAGAGAGATTTAAGTAGCAACTGCTTGGCAGCTCTGGAGCAATGGTCTGTTACAGACATCCCCTCTTTGGTCCCTACAGTTCTGTCCTTCTGGTGCTTGGTCCCTGGGAATCTGCAGTCACTGTGCCTGGTGGAGAGGGAAGGGAGTTTCATCTCCTCTGGATGCAAAGCCCTCCAAGCCAAATTCCTCAACGCTATAATCCTGTTGCAGCGTCACAGCTCTCTCTGCTGCCGTTAACTGTGATGCAGGCTCACATACAGCCAAACAAGGCATAAGCAACTGGAGCCAAAGGACGCTCCAGAAAGTAAACTGGCCTGTCAATGGAGCTCAGAGTAAACAGGAACGCAAGGCTGGCTCCATTAGCCCCGTTCAGACACATGGACACTGAGACCCAGGCAGGGGAAGTGCCTTCACCTGGCACCAGGAACAGAACCCATCTTACATCACTCCCACTCTAACCACTGGAGAATCCTGCCTTTCCTAAGGGTTCAGTGATCTCACTTGTATGGAACAGTCCTTAGCAAGATACAATAATAACACGTGGGGAGCCGGGCACCAGACGTTATCTAATGGCAGATACAGCTGCTTCTGCCCCATGTTTTTGCAGGTGTTGTCATTAGCTATTGAAAGCAAAGGTCTGATCTTCAGGGCTCTGAGCACCCCCAGTTCCCAGCTCCCTCCAGCAGCACGGAGGCAGAGTTATAAATGTTGCCTGCAGTCGATAGCACCTGCTCTAAAGACATGGCCAGGAACCCGTGTGCGCTGCACGCAGTAACAGGTAACCAATCGTGTTGTTACAAGGGTCCTGATCAAGGAGGATCCAGCCAGGGTCATAGTCCAGCTAGGGAGATGGCCTCTGTTCCCTCCTGCTTTGCTTTCACTACAAACCACTGCTCTAGCAAGGGCTTTGGGCTATTTCTTGTAGTGGAATCTGAGGATTAGGAATGGGTCATGACAGGTGTTGCATTTTCCTTGGCAGTTTGAGCTTTTTTAATGGACTATACTGCTCTAAGTGAGGCAGCTGGTTGTAAACAAGAGCCTACTGGCATGGGAAAGGAGAACATATAAAGAAACAATGGAGGGGATTCTACACCTTCTTTGGTCCCCTAAGGACTAAGGAGTCCTGTGCAGAGGGAGAGGCAGACCATGGGCATAAAGCTGGATTGCCCTCCAACCCTACAGCAAAATACATTGCTTCCCATGCTTCCTAATGCTACGCCCATCTCCTGGGACATTCACGGAATGAGGTGCCAACCCTGACATTGGGTACAGGGTTTGATTCACTCCATGCACACTGCACGCAGCTTTGCCAACTGCACCTTTTAGGTGCAGTGGGCAGTCACTCCTGCTGAATTCTCCTCCTTTCTCAAACAAAAACCACGATTTGAAAAAGGAAAAGCATGGCAACCCCTCTGGAGCTTTGCCCATCACAAGCCATGGCCGCACAAATACAGAGACCATGGCCACCAACCACTCCCAAACAGAGACCAGAGCTTCTGATCAATCACATTTGTGCAATATACTGAATACATTTAGGATCAGATTCAAGAAAGTTAGGTGTACCAACAATATGTGGCTAGTTATCACAACTGCATTTACAAATCAGATAAGAGGGCAAGCAACTGACCTGATTACATTAAGCATTTGTGGACTTAGTTATTTGAAAGGCTGACCTGTGAGATCTGTAAAGCAAATCGAGTTCGATGGCTCTCCCTTCGGCCACTGTTGAATCTTCTGCATGCAAAATATGATCAGAACACACAGGGAAGAAAGTAATGTATAACGCAAACCTGGCTGAACTGATTTTGCTCAACCAGGCCATTCACTACTGGACTGAGAGGAGCCAGAGAAAAATCAGTGGGAAAAAAAGATTAGGAAGAAGAAATGTGGGAGAACAGACTCTTTTCCTAGAGCATGTGTTGCCAGCTGAGCTCGTGGTACTACATGCTGCAGAGACAGCATGGTTTGCAACTCTGCACCTTCATCTCAGGGAGCACAAGTCTCTACTTGGTAAGAATCGGGGGCGAGTCTGCTACCTGAGCGGGGTCATAGAGGAGGAACAGAAAAGCGAGGCAGTGGCATTCTCTAGTGGATGGCAGTGGTGTGCATAAGCCAGGAAACATCTCAGAGCCAAACTGGCATCAGTGGAGTGACACCTGGGATAGACTTGACTCACAGTATCCAGAATCCTTCAAATGGTACCAATTCCAGCAGCCTGGGACCTGAGGTCTGGCTTGTATGTGTCATACTCCCCTGCCCACAGCACTCCACTGAGCAATGCACACAATGCTATGGTGGAGTGGCCAAACAGAAAAATGCACCACCTACCTTGTATGCAACACTAGCTCCTGCCCATGGTGGGTCAATAACCCTTGAGCTGTTCCTGTGGAGGGAGGAAAGTTGACCAACGGCTTTAGATATGGGGAAAGCACCATGAGATCTTCCACTCACATGGCCGGTCACCAGAGGTGTGTGAACAAGACTCCAACTGACTGGCTCACCTGAAGGTCAGTGGGTCTCAAGCTGCAGCATCTTAGCTATGAGCATGACTGGGTCTGGAGCGTGAATGAACTTTCCCTGCTTTCAAGGAGAGACCACCCACCCCCTGAGACATTTGTCTGAATCCTTCTGGAACACGACGCCCATCTTGTGAGGCTATTTGATGCAGATGGAACTGACAGATCCCCTCACCCTCCCATCAGCCACTGGGGAATTGGAGTTGACTCTCTACCCATCCATGTGTGTCCTAGTTCTCTGCAGCAGGACAGCCATCAGACCTGCTTTGCCTCAGAAACAATTACCATCATCCCAAGCCCCAGCTCCCATCCCACATGCACATCGCCTCCCGCCCAGCATGAAGCGCTGAGCCCATGGAAATGGGGTTGGAACAGGAATTGCGGTACCCCTTGCTTCTGCTGGGCTGAGTCACAGGCCAAGCCTTGCCTTGTGCCCTCGTGGCCTGCACTGCAAGGAGCCAGCTCTGTGATGGACATTTCAGAGTGCATTGCAAGTCCATTTCCAGTCAAAGTCACACTGTATCGGCCTCATAGCTGAGAAGGTTGACAGCAGGTGAATCCAGCTCTGCCCATATGCCTCAGATGAGCTCACTGCTTTGGTCATTGGTGGCCTAGAGCTTGGGGTCTCAGCCAGGATCAGAGCTGCAATGTTTCTCTCCTGTCCATATTGCTACATGACAGGAGGCCTGGGTGAGTCCTGGCTAGAGGGAACAGGAAATATGGAAAAAGATGGGAAACACCATCCAAGAGTAATAGTCCCAGTACCTCAGTAGCATCACTGAAAGCTGTTTCAGGCTCTTCCGAAGGCATGTGAGCACCATGCCAATGAGGGTCATGACAACTAGATAGCTAGATAGCTAGATAGATGCCTCAAGTATTCATTCTTTATACTCTGTACCCTGTTCACTCATCTCTGGCTGTTGGTGAGCTGCTTTGATCCAGTCCTTTCCCCTATAGCTTTCTGAGTCTATCCACTGCACAGAGAGCTCCTCCAGTTTGTGGGCCATTCTCCATCCCCTCCCTCCCCTCTGGCTCCTTCAACACTCCTGTGCCCACCCCCAACCCGCACACAGCCTCCCCAGCCATCTCTTTCACTGACAAGCTGGCTCCAAGTGAAACGCAAATAAACTCTGCCATTAAACAAACCCTATAATTAGAAACCAGGTTTCCTAAATGAAGTGAAAAATGTAACATTACCCTCTGTTTGTTCGCTGGATGCTCCAGTCTTGTTCCATGACCCAGAGGGGTCATGCCCTGTGGTTTCTAAGAAGACTTAATAAGGTAATGTTTAGGAGGTTACTATCTTTACAACTCTTGTCTTATTACAACTCGGTAAGAAAAACATTTGGGGCAAAGCACACTTCCAAGGAGCGGGGTTGTTTTTTTACTGCTTCACTGAGATGCTGTGGAAGGACGTCTTTTCAGAGAGCTCAGTTTCAGTATCTCCATAAGCATGAGCTCTGGCTGCCTTTTTACTTCACTGAACTCCTTAACCTCTGTCCTCCTGGCCTCCCTGGCTGACCATAAAGGCCTGGGTGGTCCCACTTGGCTCTGGGCTTCAAGGCCAGAAGGGATTCAAAGTAGATTCTTGTACAATTTCCTCCTCCCCTGCCCCCAGGACAAGCCAGGGATCCAGCATGAAGTGGAGCATTGATGACATAGCTAATCAGAAATATGCCTGTGAAAGCCTATCTGGGGAGTGGATCCATGACAGTCCCACATTTTCCCTGCATTAAGTGGTATGGACTGATTATGAACATCAATAAAATGAAGACAATGGTATTTGGAGATCAGGAAACAGGAAGGGAGATAAGCGTAAATGGGATGGAACTGGAGAAGGCAGAGAAGATCATGTATCTGGGGAGCAACATGTTGTATGATCTAGACTGTAAGAAGGAAATTGTGACTAGAATAGTGAAAGCAAGAGCGAGTTTGAAGGCGATGGATAAGATCTGGAAAAGCAAAGCTCTTAGCTTAGGAATAAAGCTGAGTGTCTTGAAAACGTGTGTATTCAGCAGCATGTTGTACGGATGTGAGCCATGGGTGATAACGAAAGATTCAAAGAGAAGGATGTTGGTGTTCAAGAGGAGTTGTTATAGAAAGATCCTGAGAACATGATGGATGCAGAAGGTCACCAATGAGGAATTATATGGCAAGATACAGCTGAAAGAGAACCTACGGCAGAAGGTTATACAGTACAGGTTACAGCTATTTGGGCATATTTGCAGAATGAACGATGAGCAAAAAGTCAAGACCCTGGTACGCGGCATAATGGACGGTTCAAATAGGAGATGCAGACCCCCCAGAGAATGGGTAGATGGTAGAGCAGACTGGTGCAGAGCTAGTCTACAGAAACTAATCCACTCTGCACTGGACAGGGAAGGAGATAAGGAGGAAGGCATAAGACAACAATGGGCACTGAGCCCATGGTTGTTGATGATGATGATGATGATCAGTTGAGACCAGTGTCCCAGCTCCTTGCAATATATCCACTATGGCCCTTGCAGATTATGCTGCTGTGCAAGAAGGCTACGCCCTGGGCTGCACCTATAGTCTCCAAATAGCTGATGGAAACACCACTCTCCTCTGCTGGGGGTTGTGTTACACCCCCAGCCCCACAATACCAGGTAGGACAGCTGCCTGCAGTAACCATCAATGGGAATGACACATCTGGGCCAACATGCACAGCTATTCCAGCTACCAGCAAGGAATCGCCCTGATTGGCTAAGGGGGGGGTCAAATAGAGGTGACTGTAGCACCCCGGGGATTGGCAGGCATTAGAGAGGGTTTCACCTATTGGTCACCCACCAGTCCATGTGCCTCACAGCCTGGGAGTGATGAGAAGTCCTTACAATCCCAGGATCCCCGTGAGAAATGGGTTGTTGGGTCTTGATCCAGTTTCTAGTGGGAGAGGTGCTCATCTGACACAAACGACAATCGCAGGAGTAGCCTCCTAGCTGCAGTCCAAAGAGGGAGGCCAAGGGTTGAATGCGCCATGAAAGCCAAGCCATGTGCTCCCCTCTACAGGGGGCCCACTTCCTGGTCGAGGTGTGTTGCCACGGAAGGATGAGGAAAGCTGACCCTGCCACACCTTTTCCATGGCTCAGAAAAGGACTTCGGTCTCCAGCGCAGTCAGCGTGACACCCTCCCCTGAGGGAGGGACTAGGAGAAATCCCCCTGCACCAGCATATGCCGGGTGAGCAGCAGACACAAGCCAGCTGTCAGGCCTTTTTTCACCTCACCCAAACAAGGTCCGCTAGGAGAGGAAAAGCAAGTGTAGGACAAGGGCTCTGTGCGTGTGGCGCACGCTGAACTTCAGACAACAAGCACAGCCACTGATAACAGACCTCATGTTCCAGTAACTCCCAATTAAGGTACAAACACACTACACTTCCAGCCTTTTCATCTGCCACATGCTATCAGATGGGACTCTTCACAGATGGGCTGGGTTTCTCGGCCCCAATACTATTAAATGTAACGGAAGGTAGAACCCGGCTTCCTAGTTCCTCAAGCACATGTGCTGCCTAGATTAAATTTGTGAAAGCTGGAGGGATTCATGGGCTTAGGAGGTGCAATCTGCTGGTCAGGGTTACCGAAGGAACAGGCGTGGGGAAGGTTTTTCTCCCACTTTAGTCCTTGCAGCTTTGATCATGGGTTATGCCAACACAAGTTCCTGTTTCTCCATGGCCCAAGGACAGGACATGGGGTGGGGAGCCTTTCACCTGGAGGTCTCTTCAACTCCAGTCCAGGCTTGTAAAGCACCAGAGGATGGCTACTCAGTAGTGGCTCTGTGGGTAAGTGTGTGGGGTATTTCATAATCGCGGTCCAGTCACAAGTGCCCAGATTACTGTTAACACCCTTGGAGCCTGCCTCAATGGCAGGCCAGGACCTGCGGTAACCTCTGAGTGACACCTCTAGGCAGACGGACGGGGCATTCAGCCTCCAGGGCCATCCCTCCTTGGCCTCATTGCTCGGGGGATATTGAAGCTGCTAGCTGTGGCGGTGGTTTTCATCACATCATCTCCTCCCCACTAGGAACAGGACTGAGACCCATCGGTTTTCATGGGGGCATCACCATTTGAACCAGTGACTCGAGCTGCGGCAGTATCTTTATGCTGTTACCAATCCATTAGGCCAACAGGCCTTGCTCTGCCTGGACATAAATATTTATTGCTGAACAGGAAAGCACTGCACCAAGCTTCCTGAGCCAAGGACCATTGCAGGCTGCTAGAAGGGGAGGCGCTTGACCTGGGGCCAGCTAGCCACCAATGAGAGTCGCAGAGGGTTGGCATAGGGGACTACTTAGCCCCCTCACACCCCTCATGTCAGAGCTATAGCCTCAGTCTTTTCTGCCCTGGGAGGTTATTTACTTGGGCTTCTGCCCACAAGCCAAAAGCCCCACAAGAACCCTCCCCTCCAGCCCAATAATGAGGCCTCATCACCAACGCTGAAGAACCTGATGTCCTGGAAGAGATTCCAGCTCCTTCCAGCCCTGTCTCGGCCAAGTGGGTGATCAGGCCATGTAGGTCAGGTGGCACCAGGTGCCGAAAGGGCAGCATGTAAATGAAAGCATGTGGCACTCGTCGGGCGTGGCTGGCAGGAGGGAGAGAGCAGGCTGCGCTGTGTGGGGCAAAGCCCCCATGCACAGACCCAAACTGAGCCAACTGTAATGGCTGCTTCTTGAGGTGGCTAACGTACATCGGCAGGAATGATCCAAACCGGCCCAGGCACGGGCGCAGAGGGCAGCTGTGAAACAGAGCTGGCTACTGCTTTGACATAGTTGGACAATGAGGGCACTGATTAACGCAGAGCCATTAGCTGCAAAGCGCTTGCCAAGGGGTTGTATGATTAGTTTGGCAGGAGATGACGTAAAGGAGAATGTAACAATCCATCTCAGAAATCCCCACAGGGCAACTTAATGGGTTGAAGTGAGATCTGAAGTAAATGCTAGGGTGTCTGCGGCCCATAAAATCCTTCAGCAGCTGAAGCCTTGGCTGGTGTTGCTCTAGGCGCTGCTCCGTCCACTAAGGCAGACACAGGACCAATTACGGAATGGTTTGCAGGCTTACGTTAGACTGACATCCTGGCTAGCTGCACGGCCAAGGCTGCTGGAGACGTGGGCAGCAGCAGGGCCTCGATGGGAGAAAACCACAAAGGGGGTGCTGGAAAAAGTGGGTTCAGTGTAGCATCTGTAGCATCTTCCCTGCCTGTCTGGGGACAGAACAGGAGCAGCAGCCAGGTTGGGGCACAACTGAGTGATTAAAGCATGCAAGAGAAGGGACATGTAGAAAGGCCACAGGGCTAGTGCCCAAGAGTCATTACCATCTGGTACTCTTCGTGGCCACCAAATAGTGAGTTGCAGGGAGCTCACTCATTCATGGCTTAACGACAGGTGCCAACGTCCAACAACCCTGTGGAGCTGGTGCTAATGGGCCCCCATTAGGCACTCTCAGCAAAGTCCCAGCATACTAAATGAGCCCTAGAATCTGAACCCCATGCACTTCCACAGTG
Organism: Carettochelys insculpta; assembly: GCF_033958435.1. Classification (NCBI taxonomy): domain Eukaryota; kingdom Metazoa; phylum Chordata; order Testudines; family Carettochelyidae; genus Carettochelys; species Carettochelys insculpta. Next base: position 15,633,298 of record NC_134151.1, read on the forward strand.
CTGGTCCTTTTACAGCAGGAGGGTGGGAAACATGCATTCCTTATGCCATGCCGGGCCCCTTCTGAAGCCGCACAGATGCATAAGCAGCAGGTCTGATGGTCTTGCACTCTGATGGAGGAGCGTTTTGTCCAGCGCACACTCAGCTGCTGTGCATTCCCAGACATGGCCTATGTATGTGTGGCTGCTATGGACACACCTGCAGCTGTGTGCGTGTCATCACTCCACACGAACGTACAGAACAAAGGCAGCGCGCACACAGCCCAGGCTGCCAGGCTGCAGTGTGGGTGGACACATGGCTGCATTGCTAGGTGTCTACAGCAGCAGAGCTACCACGCCACTGTGCCCTGTGCTCTTTGCTTTGTTTTCAGTTCGCTGACTCTGGTTCTGTGGCTCTGTGAAGCACAGGGAGGGGCCGTAGTGTGGTATTAGTTGGCCTGGCTCACGTCCTTTCCCAGCAACAGCCCGGGCACCTTACCTGCTTCCTCTGTCTTAGGCCATTGCTGGAGAGGGGAAATGGCTGTGTAGCCTGGACTGCGCCCGCCTCACTCCCCGCCTGACAGGGCTGCAGCGGGTGTGTAGCTGCGGCTTCTCTGTGGGTCTTGTGTGAAGCCCAGAGGCAAGGCAGAGCCCTCATCCCTGCCCCCCACCGCTACGTGGCCACAGGGGCAGCGGATTGTTGATGAGGGCTCAGTAACCCGTTACTCCCCGAGCACCACGCCTGGGCTTTGAAAGGAAACAGAAACAAGCAGTAGGAAGGCCGGCAGCCCCCCGCCCCGTCCAGCAACCGGAGAGCAGGGCAGGGAGCTGGAGCACAATGCACCAGGCAGCCTGGCTGAAGCTGGCACAAGAGGCTGTAACGGAAACTCCATGCAGCTCCGAAGGGCCTGTGGGCCTGGTCTTTGGGCAGGGGCTGGCTCGTCCTCAGCAGTGCTGTGCTGAGAGGGTCGGCGCTTGGGCAGGCTCTTCCGGCCTCACCTCAATACCTGCACTCTGTGCAAAGGGCTGGGCCAGCCATGGAGCACCCATAAAGCCCCAGACTCACTTGCCCTGATCATGTCTCCCTGGGGAGGCTGGTTCTCAGACGGGCCCAGGCAAGAGGCCTGCTGTCTCTGGGGCCAATGTCTGCCTGGGCTGGCTCCAGGGTCATTTCCTCAGGCTCTTTCCTCCTCCTCCTCCAGTGAGTGGAGAGCCAGCTGCACAGCTGTCATGGCACCGGCTGGGAGGGCTTCACCTTTCTCTGGGCGCTGGGCCACACTGCGGCTGGGGCTGAGCCGCCCAGCTAGGCCCAGACAGCCGTACACACCACCAGGCTCCAGGTCTCACCCCAACGCAACAGTGCAGGTGTAAGTGCAGTGGTGGGGGCCTGGGTGAGCCACGGGCTGTCAGAGCCGCCCAGTGCCTGGGTCCCAGCGCAAGTGGCTAGTCTGAGCCTCAGTCGCTGCCTGTCCTGCCCCCCAAGCCACCCACCCTCCCACAAGACCTGCCACCTGGTGTCCTGCCCACAAGCCAACCACCTAGTGTCCCTGCCTCCATGTTCCCCAGCCAGGGCACGACACCTCATCACAGGCTTTATATTCCTATACTCCCCACAGCTGCCCGAGCTGCTCTCCTTAAGCCAGGGAGAGTCGAGGGGGAGCGACTCAGAGGTGCAGCCCTGCCATGGTAAGAGCTGACCCTTCACCTGTCCTGTCTAGCTCCACAAGTCACACACCCCCCTGGCCAGACCCCTGTGGCGCCCATCCATAGAGAGGTGCAGCAGACCTGCCACATGCCTGCAGTGTATGGGGGGGGGCAGGCTGAGAGAAGCCCTTGACCGTATCTCTGCCCCCCACCCCAGCCTCCCTGCCTAGCTGAGGCCCCGTGGAAGGGCTGCAGCTCCGGCGAGCTCCCCACAGCCGCCTGTGCTGGTATCCCTGACCCAGCTCCTGTGTGGCGGGAGGTACCCAGGAGCCCCTGTCTCGCCGCCGGTGTGGAGCCCTACAAGGATACGAATGCCAGCGGCAGATATCCGTCTCCATCTCTGCAGCTGCGGATACTCATGGGTATAAAACAAACGTCCATGGATTGGCAGGGCTCTACATATCCTCAGCCCCACACATGGAGACCCACAGCGAATGCTTGTGGGTCAGAGGCACATAGTTTTGTAGCTGCATGGGGCTCTTCCCACAAGGACTGTCTGTGCCATGAACTCACAGGGCCTCAGCCCCAGCCACATGAACTACTGCCGCACCTTGGGCTAGCAGGGCCACCCAGCTGCGTCTCAGCCTGATGATGCCTGGGCGTTGAGGCAATGGATGTCAGTCAGCGAAGGTTCCCCAGAGCTGACACATGGGTCACACAAATGCAGGCTCCCCACCCTAGTAATGGAAGGGTAGGAAACCAGGCTCCTAACCCCAGGTAATCAGCCTTTCCTTGGCAGCTGCTCACGGCTGGAGGCGAGAGGGCTGTGCGAGGAGGAAGGAAGTGGTGAGGGCCATCTAGGAACAAGAGTCCAAACAGGTTTTTTTTCCACCAGGTGCTCAGTGTCAAAACGCAGCGAGAGGAGGAAACGACGAGGCAGAACAAAGCGAGTGCAGCAGGAGCCCTGCATGCCTGGAACTCGTAAGAGGCGACATGCTGTAAACTTGGCCCTGGTGATAAACGTGCTGGAGCAGCAGCGGCAGGATGTGCTGGAAGCCTTGGCGCCATTGGCTTGGCTTTGCTGACATGTTTATTGACAACGAAGAGTGTTTTTCTGCCTGGGGTTCTGAAAGACCTTGCCCCCTTCCGCCCCCCCAGGCCTGTGGACCTGCATTGCCAGGCATGTGCCAGACCCCAGTGCTGACGAGGTGGGAGGCAGCATGAAGCAGAACAGAGGTGGTGCATTTTGACACCCCGTAGGATGGTTCTCAACTGGAGTAAGGAGACTTGGCCGTTTCCTAGTGTCGTTCGTCCAAGGACCTCAGGGCCCTTTACATTCATAAGCACCAGATCAAACCTCATGTCTCTCCTGTGAAATAATCCGAAGCTCCAGGTAGGCACCAGCAGCACTAACCAACCATGCAGAAGCAAAGGAGCCCTCAGGGAGATTTAGTAATTAGGCTCAGATCATACAGCGAGTTAATAGCAAAGCCAGGATTGGAACCTGCCCCCCCTCCTTCCCCCTTCCCCCCAGCACTGGTTGCTAGGCCACACGATCGCCTTAGACAGGCACTGCACACTCAGGGACTATGCTATGTCTAAAGCTCTGCTACTTGAAGTTTGCATACTAACTAAACAGCAAAAAAAGACCCAAGGCCAAAGATAAAGTGATCCTACAATCCAATATAAATTGCCTGGGCAAAGCCTTCCGGTTGTGGGTGGGAACCGCCAGGGAATGCAGCTGTAGGCAGGCAGGAGTTGAACGCTTACCCTTTTCCACTGACTAATGCCCAGGGGAGGGCACAAAGAGGGCACTGACCTCAACCGAGTGCCAGTAATAAATTCCAGGCTCCCTTGCCAGACGGGACACAGCTCTGTGTTTATGTAACTAGCAGATGCTGCAGAAGTAAGTGCTTTGCCTTTTTCCCTTTTTTGAGAATGGGGCGTTTAATTCCCACCAAACAATGTTCTTGTCCAACAGGCTTAAAATAAGCTTTTTTGGCTGTGGCTTCTCACGGACGCTAGCCTGTCAAGCAGCAGTTTGTGCAAATATGGACTTAAGCAAAGAGCCCCAAGGCTACGCAGGCTAGTGCCAGCTACTACCTGCTGGGGGAGGATGCTCATTCAACGCGTGGGACAGCTGAAAAGCCTCTGAATGCCCCAGGTCTTCCTCCTCCCCATCTGGCTGCACCTTTCACGGTGTGGGATTTGCCCTGGTGAATGCTGTTGTTATATTAAACATATGTGGGTTTGATGGATGGCAGATGTTGTTCATGGACCAGATGCGGGGGGCTCTCAGCTCCCACCATGCAAACTCCTCAGCTTCAACTGGTATACGTCAGAGCAGGGCTGGGCACCCAATCTGTTAGCTCTCCCCATGTCTCTTCTTGGGCACTGCGAGGTTTGAACTTTCTGCAATGTTAGGTCTTCAACTTGCAATTATAAGTTCAAAGCCCAGAGGGGACTGCCTGAAACTTGTTTGCCAGACCAGCAACGGCAGTTGCAGTTTAGTTTCTGAGGGGCTCAACAGACCCAGACTGCAAACTCTTGTCTCCTTGCTGTAGGCATGAAAGATCCCAGCACACATCTCCCAAGAGTTGGGCAGGTGGTGTGCCCTGATTGCCTGACTACCACTGGTGCACTGGCTGAGCCCTTCATCCCCAAAGAATGTGTGTTTCTGAGCACTGGGTGCCCAGCACTTTGAGCTCCTTTGGCATGAATGGCCGTTCTGACTGGGAGGTGGCTGGATTCAGGTCATCTCTCTCCAACTGCCCCCCTTCAAACAACTACCCCACAAGTCTTTCCACCAGCTGTTCTCTGCATTCCAGTTCTTCTGAGACTTCCTCCCTGCAGGTCCCACACTTTTCTCAGGAATACCCTGGCTAGTTCCTTCCCAATCAGCCTCCACAATGGTGACTTGCCTGCCGACTCCCATTTACTGAGACTTAGCGCCAGAGGCTGAGAAGGGCCTGTGTAACTATGGGATGCAGAGGCAGAGCTACATTCATTCCCATGGGTGCTTGGTTGGTGCACGTGTACACACAGCTCTCATGACCATAACACCAGGTGCAAATGCACCCAAGTGTTTTTGCCCAGGCAGTTCTGAACATCTGGGCATTCCTCTCTAATACCAGTCGTCATGCTGCCTGGCGAGCACTGGCTGGCCCCATCAACATCATCTGTCTCCTCCTGGGTTTGCCAGGTACTCCTTCACCCCATTGCACTGGGTACAGCCCCATAAAAGTACCTCTGGTTTGCAGTGGTGTCAGCACTTTCTCCTCTGCGTGAGCTGTCCCCTTGCCCCGGCTAAGACACAGAGTACCTACAGGCCAGGACATGACGCCAAAGCCACCCATTGTTCGATGGAGTCATTAGAGGTAGACAAGTAGCAGAGGGGGGTAGCCATGTCAGTCTGTAGCCGCAAAAACAACGAGAAGTCCTGTGGCACCTTATAGACTAACAGATATTTTGGAGCATAAGCTTTTGCAGGCAAAGACCCTCTTTGTCAGATGCAATGACATCTATTAGTCTATTAGAAGGTGCCACAGGACTTCTCATTTATTACAGGTAGAAGTTCCCTTTCTCAGCAGGGCCAACACTTCTGCTACTTGTGATGCTCATCCGAGGAGGTTGGGTCCAACTCACGGGAGAGATTTGGTCTTGTATGTCCCCGGCTTTATGGGATGTTCAGACCTGGGAGCCTGAGTTGGGCCCATCCCAAGCCTTGAGGGAAGGTGACTTTTACCGTTGCATTGTCACATGTCCTCTCAGGCTATCCACCTCAGCAGAGTTGCCCACAGTGTGGTCCACGACCCAGTACCAGTCCTTGGAAAAAAAAATACAACTAGTCGTTAGAAAATATACAAATTATCGCACAGGATCCTATTAATTTGGTACATTTCTTATTTTCCTGTGTAATTAAGGTAATAACAATAAGTTAGGCACTTAAGTATTTTATATCAATATTTATATTATGTACTATTATTACTGTAAATAAATAATAAACAGTGAAAATTTATTCATTTTTCATTTTTTTATATGTGTTTATATTTTTGGGCTGCAAAAAAAGGTACTGAAAAAAAACCAAAACCCAAGTTCAAACTATATAAAGTTTGGGAACCCTGCTCCTCAGAACTCACTAGCTAAGTAAAAGGAGGAGGAAGAGCCATGCTATTTTGTGCAAGAGCTGAAATGGAAACCTCCAAGTCCTAATTCCAGCTACCACACTGGCATCACATCTCCCTCATACCCTCAGCTGCACTTTCAAGTTGTTCCTCATTTCACCTAACAATGTCCATTACTGATGGAACATGGCAAGTGATTCCTGTAGACACGATTTGTGAAATGCTTTGGGATCCTGGGGGAGAAAAAGTACAATGGCTGTACGCAAAGTTATTACTTTGTCAATGACAGAACGGAAACCGATGCTTTGCCCAGACCAAGAACCCATCTCGGCATATCAGCATGGACTAGATGGAGCAACAAATAGCAGGGGGAATATAAAAATGGGGGTCTCTGATGGGAGCCACACATTTGACTGTCTTCACCTCTTCTTTCTTCATTACAAGTCTTGAGTTGGGTGCTTTGTTTTTAGAAGGTCATTTCACCTGGGCTATGTCTACACGTGCACGCTACATCGAAATAGTCTATTTCGATGAATAACGTCTACACGTCCTCCAGGGCTGGCAACGTCGACGTTCAACTTCGACATTGGGCAGCACCACATCGAAATAGGCGCTGCGAGGGAACGTCTACACGTCAAAATAGCACACATCGAAATAAGGGTGCCAGGAACAGCTGCAGACAGGGTCACAGGGCCGACTCAACAGCAAGCCACACCCTTAGAGGGCCCCCTCCCAGACACAGTTGCACTAAACAACACAAGATCCACAGAGCCGACAACTGGTTGCAGACCCTGTGCATGCAGCATGGATCCCCAGCTGCGGCAGCAGCAGCCAGAAGCCCTGGGCTAAGGGCTGCTGCACATGATGACCATAGAGCCCCGCAGGGTCTGAAGAGAGAACGTCTCTCAACCCCTCAGCTGATGGCCGCCATGGAGGACCCGGCAATTTCGATGGTGCAGGACGCAGATCGTCTACACATGCCCTACTTCGACGTTCAACTTCGAAGTAGGGCGCTATTCCCATCCCCTCATGGGGTTAGCGACTTCGACGTCTCGCCACCTAACGTCGATTTCAACTTCGAAATAGCGCCCAGCACGTGCAGCCGTGACGGGCACTATTTCAAAGTTGGCGCCGCTACTTCGAAGTAGCGTGCACGTGTAGACACGGCCCTGAGGTCCCAGGAACCCCCAAAGACCACAATAGGTTTTCCGCAGGGTGGGGTAGCACCCGGAAAGTCAATAAGAAACAGGTGGAAATGAGGAAACCACAGCAGTGGGTGATGAGGAGGACCATTTTATATAAACAAAACAAACAAGGGCTTTGTCTGGCTCTCACGGCCCCAGCTTTGGGGTGCACACTGAGCTTTAGTTACTGGGTAGAGGGCAACTTTTCACAGGGGCATGTTATCTGATAACTGCTCCCTCTAGGTTTGTTTCTCAGAAGAACCTGGTGCCAGGTGTTCTTGGAGCCAGGATGGTGGGCTAGATGGACCTCGGATCTGATCCAGTCCGGCAGTTCCTAGCAAGACAGAAAGTGATGGAGCTTGTGGCAGGACCAGGGCGGCTGAGCACAGCCAGTCTGGTGGCCAAGCCAGAATTCTGAGCGGGTACTGTCAGGTCTTAGCAGAATTGTTGACAAGCTTTATTCTCCCATCACATGCCCTCTTGGTCCAGGTCGTAGGGCTGGCAGAAGTGGCCTTCCCCTGGAAAGCAGTGATGGAGCAGACCTGGGAGCCCACCCGCCCAGCTCTGCTACACCCTCACCCATGCAAGGTCCCACGCAGTTTTAAACACCACCCTGGGGTTTCCACCCCTTGTCCCTGCAGACAGTGACACCACCCAAGTCTCATTTGCTTACTGAAGGCCCATTCCTCAACACTGCCACTCTCACTCCCTCGGGACTGAGAGCAGCAGCAGCCAGCCCTGCCCAGTCTAGCAGCACCAAAGACAACATCCTGGCAGGAAAGCAGCCTGCATAACCTCCCTCACCTGCAGAGCCAGGCTTTGGCTATGGCCCCTTTTCTTCTGAAAAGCAAGTGGGGAAGACTACCAGCCCAGCTTATCAAATTTGGCCATGTCCGAAAAGCCCTCATTTCCTTCTCACCAAAAAAGATCAAAACTGGGTAATTGGCTCCCAGCGCAGATGCCTCTGAGCCTCTCTCATGTGTAAACAGCATTTCCAAGTGTTGATACAATCCAGACCACTGCCGCTGCAAAAGCATCTCAAGTATTCCCAAGGCCCAGATGACCGCAGAGCGGCTGCAGGCTCGGCGTTGCTATAGGAACGTGCCCTGGGCAGTGGCTTGTGCCCCGATGTGATTCCAAGGCACCAGCGGCAGGACTGGCTTGGACACTGGTAGGGCCCGTTCCAACACCTCCTTCTAGAGCGGTCGGGGACAGGGGCAGTGGCAGGAGGTGGGGCTGAGATGCTGGAGCCTCTAGGGCTAGCCCCACAACCAGCTGGATGTTGGAAACAGGGTGCACTTGGAGCCATATCCCTGAGCATGCGGCAGCCCTGGGGAGCATTTCTTCCATGCTGTTCCTGCAGCATCCCTATTGGTAGCTTCCTATAGCTAACACCTGGAACCTGCCCACCAGCTCGTCAAGGGCTTGGGTTCAGGTGCCAGGCCCAGCCCATTAGAGGCAGAGAGGCCCACTGCTTTGAATGCAGACTGCAGTGTTTGATATGGGGTCCAGGACAGCACTAACAGGCCCCACTGCACTCTTGCATCTGCAGTAAGAGGGGGCTGTGCCCCAAGGCCCTGGCTGCTGCTGTGGTAGGAGAGACGCTCGAGCACCTGCCCCCAGTGCCGCGCATGGCTGGGCTGAAAAGAAAAAGAACAGCGCATGCTGCATCAGTACAGATCTCCTGACTCCCTGGGGCTGGCCAGGCAAGTCCCCCGTAGCCCAAAGGCTGCAGCCTGTGTTCGGGGACCAGGCCATCCAGCCCTGCCGTGGTGACATGGCTTGGAGCAGTGCGGGGCAGCAGGAAGTGATGGGGGCCCTGCTCTTTGCAGGGAGGCTGGGAACGCGCCGGGGTGAAGGGTGCTTGGTGCACATCAGCTCTTTCCTAGCATTAGAGGTGAAGGCGAGAGGGGCGGGTGGGAGGTAGCAGGGAAGCTGCCCAATTCCTCTCTCCAGCACCCAGGCCGGGCTGGTGATGAGCGCCAGCCGGGGCCAAACCACTGGCTTTAGGATAGCACCATCTTGTGGCAAAAGCCAGACACAACAAATCGGCTGAGAACCAGATCCCAGAGAACCTGACCACGGGCACAGAGTCAGGCCCTTGCTCCTGCCCTGGCCTGGCCTGGCCGGAGCAGCGGTGGAAGGGACTCCTGGCCAGGCTGCAGCACAGGGCATAGCGCAGAGACTGGTACAATTGTCATGAGCACACAGCCAGGCCAGTTCCTCCTGAAAGGGCAGTGAGGCTTCTCCCCGAGTCAGGTCACGCAGCCGAGGGGCGGCTCCCTCTGGCCAGCCTCAGATGTCTCTCTCTCACCAGCCAGCTCCGGGACGTACTCACCTCCCCACTTCTGCGTCGCTTGTTCCCAGCCAACAGACTGACACACCGAGCCTGCTGGGCCTTATACGCCGTAACCGTGTGGTTCGTGTGTTGCCACAGCCCAGACGGGCCAGCACACAGGGCTTCCTGCCAGCTCCAGAGCTGTGCCAGCCTCTGCTGTGAGCCGCACAGGCGGCTGCTGCTGTGCCCTGCAAACACCGGCATTTCCTTCGTCTACATTGTCTGCAAAGCCCTGGGGGAGGCTCCGGAGAAGCCACTGACAGGGGTGGTGGAAATGAGCAATAAGGCCACCTTCCTGCTTCTCTGCCTCAGCTGCTGGCTGAGCTGGCAAGGCTGAAAGGCCTGAGGCCACCTCTGTGCCTCTCCTCGGCCAGTGCAGGGGCACCACACCACGAGGCAGGAACACTGGGGCTGCTCTGGCCCAGCCATGACATGCACCGCAAGCCATCTCGCCAGGTCTGTCCCCTTACGACACCTATCGTGCCATTAGCCCTACAGCCTCCCAGGCACCAGAGACTGGCCTGTGACACTCCCCCTCACCCAGTATCTCACAGCGGCCACCATATTGCTCCCAGGAAAAAGCACCAACTACTCCTGAGCTGAATAGCCTGGAAAGGAGCCTTCTATCTGGGAAAGGGTCATGACTGCACTGAGCAGAGCCAGGATTAGAACGCAGGGCACCTGCTCCCAGTCCTGTGTTCTAGCCTGCACCCTGTCTGCAGCTCAGCTGCATGGCGCAATCTCCCCTTGCCAAAGCAAGCCCAGGGAAGTTAAGCAAACACGGCCCGTCACAAAGGCACAAGCAGGCCATGGGGAGCCCAGGTTCTGCCTGTGGCACCAGACACCTCCAGCCATTGTCCCTTCTGCTGGCACCTAGGGGATGCCCATTGTGCTGCCAGACCAGCTCCCAGGCACTGAAGAGATTAGGGGCTGGTACTTTCCTTTTTAAATCGCCTGGCTCATCCTGTCCTGTCACACTGCAGCTAGGAGTCTCCGAGTTGCCCTCAGCCATGGACTGGGCTCCATCCCTAGTAGGTGCCTTTCTCTCAACCTGGCGCTTTAGTTACACTCTGTTTATTAAGGGCTGGCTGGGTTTGTTTGCTTTGGAAACAGGCACTCTGCCTGGATGAGTTATTGCTCCCCAAGCCTGACGCAGCTGGGACAAAACAGCCACAGCACCTGCAGAGAGTCCAGTGCAAAGGGGCCAGCTCCACTGCTCCTGCCCAGAGAAAAATCTCGCTTTGTGAACTGCTTTCAGCCCCAAGGATCCCTCACACCCTGCAAGCTGAGGCATATAGAATCATGTCACCCGGTGATGAAAAGCAGCCACCTCTGGGGTGGAACATGGCAGCTGTTTAACAGGGCACAACGCATGGCAGGGAATGAAGATGACTCTTGTGTCCAATTGCAAGAGGGAACTATATATAGAACAGGGACTTTGCTGTTGGGAAGCTTGCCCTGCCCTTTATGGATGGGGTGGGCTCCTGAAGGGAGAAGTGGGAAAGCCCTTCACCGTGCCTGGACTGGAGCCAGGCAGGGAGGGAGCAGGGGGGCAAATGGGAAAGGGCAAAGCAGTGGAGAGAGAAATCTGGTTATGGACTGTGCCAGGAGAATGGCACAGGGCAGAGCAGGTAGTGTCAGTAGCGTCCTGACACTGCAAGGCAGAGTGCCGGGGAGATGGACACACAAGCGGTTACAGGGAAGGAAATTCAGGGGGTTGGCTGATGATTACACTGTTTGCTATTTCTGCTCCCATGCACCTTTCAGCCCAGTCTGCAGGCTCTATGCCTATGCAATGCAGCCCTCTCTGGGGTGGAGTGCAGACACAGCGCACCCAACAAAGCATAACACAATAAGCTAGGGAGGAGGAGGGCATTTAACTAAAGGGGAGAATGGAGCTGCTGCGAGTGTGGCTATAAGCCCTGTAAACAGCAAAGAGGGGCTGTGCTGAGGGCCTGGCACTGCTGACACGCAAAGCTGTGCACAGCTTCTTTTCTCTACCCCTGAGCACCAAGGGCTCACCCAGCCTCAGCGGGGGCTGGGGCGCTGCTGTGCCTGTCAGGCTGTGCATTAGTGACTCCCGCAGGTGGGAGCATCCCAGGTGAAGCCTCTCTTTGAGCACTCCAGCAGCACAGCTCCCGTTGCAGCGACAACACCCAGAACCCCTCAGCCTCATGCTTGCAAGGGGCCCGTGCAAGACGTCATGGGGGTGCGGGGTGCAGATGTGCAATGCACCAGCCTGTGTCAGCGCCGGCCTTAGGCACCGCTGTGCATTCAGCACTGACCATCCATGGAGGGGACACACTTCTGCAATTCACCCAGGGGAGCAGACTGGCCTCTGCTGCTCTACAGCCCTTTCCTCCCCAGGGCTCTGCCACGCCAGCCCTGCAGACAGTGGCTGAAGAAAGGCACAGAACAAAACGCTCTGGCTGTAGGGGAACACTGTGAGAAGCCCTTTCTGCCCCTTTAATAAGCCAACTCAACACAGGGGGCAGCGGGGCAGCTCATTAACCGCCCCCCCCCCCCCGCCGGGCTCTCCCTGCATCTTTTCAAGGCCCAGGGCACTTGCAACATGCTGCTATTCAGCCAGCCAAGCTCAGGTCCTGCCAGATGCGGCTCTCCCGCTGAGCAAGCCAGAAATACTGCCAGCTGCTGGTCTCTAGGAGCTAGGCTGGAGCCAGTCAGCTGCCCCATGTATCCAGCTGGCATAGCAGGTACTTCGGGTTGCCACCATGCAGGATGCGCCTACAGGAAATGCCATGCAGTCACAGGCAATCTCTTCCCAGACACAAGCAGCGTGGGACCCCCTACCCCTGCCTGGCTGAAAGCCTGGTGCAGAGCAGAGCCCCACTTCACTGACACACACAGGCTGAGTGTCTCACTCATCATCACCTGCCCAGCCCAGGGCATCCAAAGTGGAACATGGAGTCCTGCTGCCTCGGCCTGTTTTTCCCACTAGCTCCCCTACGGCCGCCCCGCAGGGACGTCCCGTCCTGGAAGGGGCGTTGATAGCACATTGCCCCGTTTCAGCATAACCTCCCCGGCTTGGGGGAGGAAACGCTGGAGAGTCACACCCTGTCCTGGCTTCCTTCTCAGCTGCCCTTCTGCGCACTCTCCACCTCCTTTGTGCGGACTGCAGCTACCACCCAATCTGAGAGCCAAAGCAAGGGAGAGAAAGGAGAGAGGAAAGGACCAGCCAGAGCTGAGACCCAGGTGCCAGAGGCACAGGCAGGTGGCCCTGAGCTTCTGCTCCAGGAGCACCCCAGGGGCTCAGCCGCAGGCAGCCCCTACAACCTGCCAGAAGATTATGAGCAGAGCATCCAGGAGCTGGTGAGTCAGCTGCAGAACAGCTCCGAGCCAGCCAAGCGCCAGGTCAACTTGAGACTCCGGAGGTCCAATCAGAGGAGCCTCTCTCCATGGGCCTACAGGTGAGACTGCAGGGCAAAGCTCCTGGGGACTGGCTCTCACCCGTGCCCCTGGGAACATGGCAGGGCTCCGCTGGCAGGGGGCCCCCACTCACTCACGTATGAACCCCAATGGACACTGCCCTGTGGATGCTGTTCCAAGGGGTGAGTTGCACACCCGAGCCTGCAGGTGTCTACTGCCCCATTGCCCTATAAGAGCCCATTAACCCCGAATGGGCTCCCCCACACCCAGGCAGAGCCTGGCGCAAGCTCAGTGCCCCAGGTGTGTTTTTGTGGCAGGGGCCGGCCCCTTTCCCTCTGCACAGGCAGTATGTCCCCAGCAGGCATTGCCACCAAGGCGCGGCCGCATGCGAGCGGCTGAGTCCCTGCTGGCTCCAGCAGCCTTGCACCCTCCCCCTTTCTCGAGGATAAACCACAACGTGACACGGATCCCAGCAGACATCCCAGAGGTGTGGTGCCTCTGCACAGGCTGCATCAACCCCTGCATGAGGGAGGAGGACCGCAGCATTGTCAGCATCCCCATCTGTGGCAAGCTGCCTGGCCGCCGGCTCCTGTTGCAGCCCTGCCACAAGAACAGAGGCCACCAGGAGGACAAGATGGTCCTGGAGACCATCGCTGTGGGCTGCACCTGCATCTTCTGAGGACAAAAGGAACCTCTCGCCTGTGCTCCCCGGGGGCAGCACCAAACCTCCAGCCTCTGTGCATGGACATCTGCTCCCATCTAACCAGCTGCGCCCCACCCCCCCAGCTGCAGCCCCTTGGCAAGGGCCCCAACCAGTGCCCACCAAGCCTCTCTCGCAAGGCGGGATGGGCAAGGGATGAGCACTGGGTGGGTGGTGCTGGGGGAGATCAGCAACAAGGAGGAGGCAGCTGCTCAGACTGGAGCTGGTTTGTCTCTTCATGGCCCCAAGCAGCGGTGGCAGAGCTCTGCTTTTTGGGATGTGCCAGCGGCCAGGCCAGCTCAGGGCCCTCCCACCCCAAGCTAGCTCCTCGGGTAGAAGAGGGAGGCGGCTGCTCTCCGGGGCCCCATTTCAGCAAGGCCTGGGAGCCCCAGCCAGCTTCTCCTGCTCCCACTCCCCAAACTCCTCCAGCCAGTGCTTCAGCCCCATTGGCTGCTGCTCACCAGCAGCCATCCTTGCTCAGCAGCCACTTGCTTAGGGGCTCCCATCTGTGCACATGCAGCGTCACACAACCGTTCAGCCCAGCAGCTCCCGAGTCCCAGGGGCCACCCACCTCACGGGCAGGCAGCGTGGCCAGAAGGGAGGCACCACTCATACACAGGTCCCAAACCACCTCAGGCAAAAGAGGCATGAGAGGACGGAAGCTGCGCCTAGTCTGATGTCCCTCTGTTACTAGGATGGGACCACCCACAAGCCACCAGCAGGGCTGGAACCGGAGAGCCACGGTGGGGCTAGGCTAGCCTTGCAGCAGGAGGGCTGTAGCTGATGGCACATGCAATGCACGCTGGCCCCAGCTCGCTCCAGCCAATTCTATGAATCTCTGGCCTCATCCCAAGCTGCTGGGGCTGCCGTGGGCCACTGCGAGCAGCTGATCCCTGGCGATGGGGCACAGCTAAGTCCACAGCAGCTGCCATTGCCTGTGAAACGCCGGCTGTGAGGAACATGCCTTATTTCAGTGCCACACTGGCAGGGCCTGGCCCCAAGTGTAACCCGCTAGCAGGGTCTGGGTTGGAGGGGGAAGCCTGGCTGGCTGCCAAGGGTCAGAGGGCTTCTGCTGCCTTTCAAGGGCAGCCGGTGGGTCCAGCCCAGAAATCAGCAATGGGGAAGGGGCAGAGCCTGAGCCCCCTGGAGAAGGCTGCCCTGTCCTCCCCTGCTGGAGGGTAGCAGCCCTCAGGAGCCGAGCAGCAGACGCCTTGGGTGCTCGAGGCACAGTGGTGGCCTCACACCGAAGTGAGCGAGGCAGCATGGGCAAGGGGCTGGTTCCTGGCTGCTCTCCGGGCACTAGACCAGGACTGGCCCTTGGCACCCTGGGACTGTCAGTCCCTCCTGGGGGCTTGATCAGAGCTACTTACCTTTACCAGCTTCTCCCAAGCCCATTGCTGCATCCCTCCCCTCCCCACCCAAAGCACCAGCCCCAGCTCCAGCTCCTGCCTTCCCCTCCCACGGCGCAGGGTCTCCTGCAGCTACCCCCGTGGCTCAGGGCGTGGACAAAACCAGGCTGGGGCCAGCTCAGAGGCTGAGTGATACTGCTTCACCTGCACCAGCCAGCTCTGGTTCTCAGTCAGTGCATGGGGACACTGACGCACAGAGGGACAAGGAGGCTTGGTCAGAGCCTCGGGCCATGCAGCCCTGGTGCAGAGTGCCGGCCCCATTTGTGAGGTAAGACTTTCTTCCCAAAGGGAGGAGTAATAGACATCACCTCACCTCAGTCATTGTACCCCCAAGGCAGCCCGGCCCAGCTGGGTACAGCCAGGATACCACCAACCCAAACAGCTTGGGAGCTTCCATGGGGAAAGTCAGAAGTGAGGCACTGCCCCTAGGGCCTTCGCCCTATGGGACTGGTGGTTGGTGAGGGGACAGGTTATTTGCTCTGCTCTGAAGTTCGGAGACTGCCCAGGCGGCTGGGCACACGGTGCATTCCTTACCCCAAGCTGCAGGCACCGCTCCTCGGCCAAACCACCACAGCTCCTCGGCATCTACTTCGCTAGTGTATCAACTCCAGGGTGTTAGACACCCCTGCAATCAACACTGCCCACCCTGGGCTCAGCGCCCATTCCTGGCTGGTGTCTCCCTATTTCCTTCCATCTTTCCCTGTCCAGGGCAGAGGAGCTGAGTTTCTGCAGACCAGCTCTGCACCAACGTACTATATCACCTACCCACTCTCTGTGGGGTCTGCCCCTCCCATTCCAACCGTCCATTAAGCTGAGTACCAGGGTCTGCCTTCTCATTTGTTGCTCATTCTGCAGATATGCCCCAACAGCTGTGACTTGCGTTGTATAATCTTCTGCAGCAGGTTCTCGTTCGGCTGTATAGTCCTATATAATTCCTCATTGGCCACCTCCTGCATCCAGCCACTGGCCGCTCCTCACGGAGCCAGAAGCGGAAGCCAACGTTTTTCTCGTCTCCCTGCCACCCACCAACTATCCCTTAGCTCTCCCCAAGGGGGGAGGCTGCTAACCAGCGCATCTCTGTTACTGCAGGGCCTGTCCAGCCGCTAACAGAGCCACAGGGCTGGCAGCTGAGGTGATGGAGGCCATGTTGCTCTAGGCCAGGGAAGCTTTCACTCATCTCCCAAGCAGCTCTGAGCCGGTGGGGGCCTCTTAAACTTTCTAGACAGCACAGCCAGGCTGCCCCCCGCCTGGCCCAGGGACACAATGCCAGTCTTGCCCAGGGGCACCTGAGCCGCACGTCAGGGCATGTTGTGACAGGGCCCACCGGGTTGCCAAAGCTGACACAGACATGCTGCTCCGAAGGCTGGGTGCATAGGAAAGTATGTGCTCTTCAAAGCTGATCTAGCCTCTGCCCAGCCACACAGCAGGACCCAGGGCTGACTTATTTCCAGCAGAATCCCCTTTATTGGAATCAATGTATTAATGGCCCCAATTCCCTCTAGGTTACATTGGACAATCCCAGACAGGGGGGCTGGCTCCATGTTACTGGCACTCTATGGGTCATAGGGCACAATTCGAGGAAGGTTGAAAGCCACCTTAGACTGAGTAGCCATCCCTCTGCTGACAGCTGCTACAGCTCCACCTGACCATGCTTTGTCCCCAAGGCCTGGGCTTGGAGGGGCTAGCAGGGCCGAGAGGGGTCACGCATGCACAGAAGGGGAGGGGAGCAGGCCTTGCAGCTGCTGCAGCACCACCCCTTCTACTTGGCAGCTCCCCCCATCCCTTCCCTGCCTGATGGAGATTGGAGGGGAACCCATGGACTTGGTTAACAAGGGAGCCACCAGCCCTATAGACACCCAGCACAGCCACGGTCACAGCCAGACAACCACACCCCAGCAGAGAACCGATTCCACTGAGCAATGGCCTTGCAAGGACTGAGGATAACCCCAGCAGCTAGTGCAGGGTATTCAACCGCACTGTCACCCTCTGGAGTGCTACACAGGAAATGCTGGGGCCAGGCAGCTTCCTAGACTCAGTGCTGCTCCATAGGATAGCTAGGTCTTTCCAGGTGGGACGTACTAAAGAACCACCTTCCACCTCTGGATCCGGGCCCAGGGTAGGTGGTCATGTATTTTTGGCCCCATCTCTGCTCTGACCTCACCAGCTCTTAGCTCCTGAAAGTTGCATGGGATCCCATGCTCAAGTCCCAACAGGTAAGTGGGTTTGCACACTCCCCCTTCAGCACTGGGTGTAAGGATGCACAGCCCTGCCAGGACCTAGGCTCTGAAATGGGGCCTGGCTGGTAATTCCCTGGTAGTGAGCTTAGGGTTCCTCCTCACCACCCCAGCAGGGTAGAGAAGCAGTCTGGGTATTGGTGTCTGTAACAGGCAATCACTCCCAGACATTCTGCAGTGTGGTGCAGGGATGGCATTACTGACAGCAACAACCTCTAAGGAGCTCATTGATCTGACCCTCCTCTCCTTGTGGCCAGAAATCCAGTGGTCTCTCCCCCCATGACAAACTCTCAGCAGGCTAGTAAATGAAGAGGCGCCTGGAAAACTCCCCAGCAGCCCCCTCAAGTGTCACAATTCAGTCTTCACCTTATGGATCAAGTCCTTCTGGTCGATTTTCTCCGAGTCCTGGTACCACCGGTTGTAGGCCAAGAGTGCCACATTCTTAGCTGCCACTGCAGCCATTTCCATGGAGCTGGCCACCCACTCCACGCCATTGAGATAGAAGAGGTTGTCATGGAGGATGATGGGCGGGAGGTTCTTGGTGGCGTCGTAGTGGGGGTAAGCCTGCCATTCCCTCACCTGGACTGAGTAGTAGGAGCGGAAGAGGGTCTTCAGCTGTTGCTTGTCCAGGGGCTGCTGTGAAAGGACCCGCCAAACAGCAGCCTCCTGGGGTTGCTTCCGCCGGAAGACGCCAGAGATGTTGACGGGGCAGATGTTTTCCATGGCATTGAAGAAGAGGTCAGGGGAGTCGGTGGTGAGGACACTTGCAAAGGGAAAGAGCTTGGGGTCAGGGAAGCCAAAGTAGGAGGAGTTGAGGTAGCCATGGACAATGGACGTGATGGTGGAGTGGAAGGAACCTGGGAAGTCAGTGATGGGCGGGTCAAAGTTCTCAAAGGTGACGTTGCTCCTGCCAGAATGCAGCGGCGTGGCAATGACCACCATGTCGTAGAACGCTGAGCCTTGGTCCTCATCATCCTCATAGTGCACTTGGTATAGGGCTTTGCCATCTGCAAAAGGGACAGCTCAAGATTCACAATACTATCAGCCTGGGACCCAGAGCACAGTTTGCCACCACTGGATTCAGTGATCAGACAAGGAGAGCACTGAGAAAACAAGCCTTGGCCAAGCAACGCCTGGAACGTTCCCTGCCTTCAACCAGACCTGTTCCCCCTCACACCTCAGTCCTGCCAATGTACCTCAGTGGTGACCTGTAGCCTTCCTGGACTCCCACCAGATCTCATACAAGACATTCCAGTTCTGGGGAGTCACCTAGCAGACCACAAAGCAGCTGGGCAACACTGGGTCACTGGAGTGTGAGGTCTGCACTGCAGCCCCCCAATTTCACCTCTCTGCCTTGCCACAGACCCACCCAGCCACAGGCGGCTTCATCTAGTTCAACAGAGAAAGCCGCTGACTAGTGATGTAGGAGGCAGTGCCAAAACTGTGCAGGAGACAGAAAAGAGTCACCAACAGACCAGGCCAGGTGGATTGTGACACAAGCAGAGCAGTCAACCTAAGTACGGCCCATAACACCTTAACAAGAGGCATTACAATGGTACCTTGACAATTCACTTGTATGTGAACTTCAGAAGAGATGGACTAAACCAGAAATCACCAACCCATTCATTTGTGGTAACAGAAGTCCAGGGTAGACACTAACTGTGTTTGTCTGAGTAACTGAGCCCTGTCAGAAGTTCAACTATGTAACCAAATTACCTTGCAGATGCCAATTCTCTTTTATATCTTAATTGCCTTGTGTGTGCAACCATGTTCAGCTAACCTTGAGATCAAAGATGTGAAACTAATAACATGATTTATGCTTTCTTCAGCTTATCTGTTTCTCTTGTAACGAATGACTGGCTTGTAACTGGATAACCTGTGTGCGCATAGATGACTAACTTCAAAGCAGTGGTCCATGAAATACCTGCATTGCCTATCCTTACACAGAGAAAAAGCCCTGCTGTGATAATTTCTGTGAGGAGACCTGTAGGCTTCCTAGAGAGCTAAAGAGAGAAACCTTGGACTGATCCTTTCATCACTTGTCTGTGGAACTCTGAACAGAGAAAATTCAAGGGGTGGGACACAGAGCTGCCAAACAGTCATTTGGAAAACCCTGAGAACGCATGGAAAGACAATTGGATTCTAACCCTCTGGGATAATTCTAGAGAGACTTTTGCAAGCCAGCAGGTAACGCATCTCTGTTATTATCCTGGTCCATGAACATTGAAAATCACTTCTATGTACAAGATACCCATTCAATCGTGCTCCTTTCTTTTGTGAATAAATCTTCAGTTGGTTTACCAAGGCTTGGCTGACAGTATAATATTTCAATCAGATCTGAGAAACACGCTGGCCTGAGGGTAAGTGTCTGAGCCTTCGGAATTGGTAAAATCTCACATATGGGGAACTGGTTATGTCAGAGGTGGTTGTCCGGCGGGGAGGGAACGCCCACGGGTGAATGTCTGTCTGCTGGTTAATCAGTGGGGTACAGCAGAGGTCCTTGTGTTACTGGTGTGGCGTAGCTAATTGCAGAATCATCCACTAGAGTTCTGAGGACTCTCTGCCAGGTTCCTTGCAGTCTGCCCTGGTTGTGGCAGTCTCAGAGTGGCCTGCCCCAGGCACCCGGTCCCACTGATCTTTTACGATACCAGGACAGCACAGGGGGAAGGCATCCACTTGAACAAACAGGAGCAAATGGGCAGAGCAGGGGGAACTGGCAAGGGCAGAAGGCAGGAAGAGAAGAAGGGAATCTAAGGCCACTTGGCCCTCTCCATCCTGCCACCAGACCTGCTATTTTCTGAGCACTTCTGTTCTCTGCTCCCGCCACTGCTCTGCTCATGCTCCTCAAACCAGAGGCAAGCGGGTCCCGCACTAAACCTAGAGACGCCCCTGCCCCACTCAGGCCCCCAGCCCTACAGCCTCAGGCTGACGGGTGGATGGCGGACATACAATCCCCAATGTCACGGTCCACCCCCAGGAGGCCCGGCTGGCTCACCTGAGCTGCGCAGAGTGACGCCTGTCACCCGGGCCTGGATCACGTTGGCTTTTGTAAGCTTCAGCAAACCAGAACACACCAGCTTGTTGCCACCTTCCACAGCCCAGGTATTGCCTTGAGCCCCTGCCAGAGACATGGCCCCTAGGGAATGGAACAGGAACCATTAGACTCATTCATGGAAGGGACAAGGTATTCCCCCAGGGGCCTGCTCCCAAGACATTTTTGGCTTCAGGTGCCCCAAAACATCTCCGGGTCCACTGAACAGCCCCAACTCTGGCTCCATGGAGCCTGAAGGCAGCACAGGCACAGCCATCCAGGCTTCACCTGCAAAGGCTGGCATGAGCACCGACTGGCCGTAGCTGGAGCGCAGGACGGCTGCGATGACGTCGTCAATGAAGCGCTGGGTGACGCCCACCTCCAGCAGGGACTCAGCCACCGAGCGCTGCGTCATGTTGATGAAGGTCTCACCACCCAGCGAGCGCAGAAGCTCCTCCAGACTGGAGAAGGCATAGCCATGTGCCTGGTACTTGTAGATCCTGCAGGACGCAAGGGGAAGGGGTCAGGAGCAACGTGCACCCCCATCCTGGCCTTGTCTGAGCCTAGACACGGAGAAGCCCTCTCTCAGCTTGGCCACCTGGTGACAGTCCCCTGGAGATCAGGCATAGCCTGCAGCCAAGGGCAGAGGGAAGGACGGCCACACCCACGCTCTCTCCTTCCCCCCTAGAAGGGCTGATGCTGCCAAGCTGCTCCATACCTCATGAACTTCTCCATCACCTCCTCCACCCACATCTGCAGGCGCAGGAAGCTGATCCCGTAGTGCCACCAGAGCCGGAAGAGGTTCAGCAGGTACCAGTCCGTCTCCTCCAGGACAAACTGCTCGCCACCGAAAATGGCGCTCTTCCCCGCCACCTCTCGGCGGTGCCTCAGGCCTGCAGAGGGCGAGAGCGAGACGCTATTGCGCCCACATCTCTGGGGTAAGCAATGCGGGGGTGGCAGGGGCAGCATCAGGACAACAAGCCTTCACCGGACGCACAGATACCACTGAGGGGCCTCCGCGCTGGCAAGGCCACAGCTGACCATCCCTATGCATGGGGCAGGAGTGACGTGCAGCTCCAGAGCTGGATTTCGTCACGGGCTCTTCTCTGCATCATGAGCCAAACCAAACCCCAGGTCCGCACCTCTCCAAACTCCAAGAACTGGAGACCTGGATGGGTCACAACTCTAATTACACGTAGGGGGAAATTCTGGGGGATCTTCAGGACGAAGGCACCTTGGACAGACACGGTGTGTGACAGAGACGTCACGAATTTGGGGCACACGCTGATTCTGGGTTGGCTGAACAGGAACAAGGTCACGACTCTGGATGCAAAATAAGTGGGGTTAACATGTCTGGGACTGAGGAGCAGGAGAATCTGTCTCTGAGGTTCAGATTATGGCTTCTCCAGTGCACCTTGATCCTGCTCACAGCCCTTTCTCCACACCCAAAGCCCACAAGGCCCCCATTGTGCTCCATGTGCCTGACCTGTGGCCCCTCTGCTATCCTAGTCCTGCAATGTCCCTCATGGTGAGGGAGTGATAGGTCTGGAGTGTAGCAAACACCGCCCACCCTCTGACCCTGGAATGCCCTGGCCCTCTAGCTCAGAAGGGACACAGCTCAGGCCAGGGCCCGCCTTGGGCTCATGGCACTGGGATGGAGCATCAGTCTGGTGGATATGGTGAGGGTGAGCTCCTATCCCCACCCCACTCGTGACTGGAGGCCAAGCTGTCCAGAGGGGAGGGGGATCTGTGCTGCAACCCCCAGGAGCAGGATCAGCACCAGGAGCTTTCTCTGCCCAAGCTCCAGGGAAGAGGCACGGCCAGAGGGGTCCCGGCTCCCTCTCCAGCGTGCAGGAGGGGGAGGGCAGCACTCACCCAGCAGCTTGACGAAGTCCTGCATGTGCAGGCTGAGCGAGTGGATCGAGGCGCCGCCACACTCATACTGCTGCTTGTTGACGGTGACAGTGGCCAACCGGCCCCCCTCACTGCCCTTCTCATACACGTCCAGCTGCACCTGGGGCCCAAAGTGCTGCTGCAGGAAATAGGCCACTGCTGAACCACCTATCCCGGCACCCACCACGGCTGCCAGGGGGGAGACAAGGGAGACAGACCCATTAGCTAGGACGCTCACACAGCAGCTTTCCCCATGGGCACAGCAGAGCCGCGCAGCAGGTGCAGGAGGCTGTTGTGGCAGGGAGAGGCAGAGCGGATGGACCCCAGCGCCAGGGGCCATCCCCACGCACCACACCACACGGAGAGCACGGTGATCAGAGTGCAGGGCCGGGAGCCTGCATGCCGCGCTCTGTGCTGACAGACCCCTGGTGAATCAGGTTTTCCATCTGTTCGCACAGCAGATTGTCCCTGCTTAGAGGGGAAGGGGGCAAAAGATAACTGGTTTGTAGAGTGATACTGTTTGTTTAATGTAACAAAAACCTCTTCGCACCCCACCTACTCTGTGAGGTCTGATGCTGTGAACGCTTCTGCTGTGCCATGACAGGCCAGACCACTGCAGAGCTGACAGGCAGGGGACCCTGGCAAAGGCCAGAGGAAGCTTGGACCAGGCCTCACAGAGTATCAGTCCACTCTCCCCCAGCCTTAGTCACAGGTGAGAACCTGGGATGGGGTTGAACTGTGGCTAGGTCTTCCCATGCAGCAAAATCAGTCACAGGCCTGGGAAGGGCAAAGGCACTTGAGTGATGGGGGTAGACGCTGGAAACTCCAGACCAGCACAGGACGGTGAGGGGACACAAGGGTGAGAAACGTCCATTACTCCGTTCCCACGGGAGAGCATCTCACACACCAGAGACGCATCAGCACAAACCCTTGGCAGCCAGGGCCTCTCCCACAGAGGCTAACTCCACTAAGCAACCAAATGAACACACGCCGCCAACCTGCCCTGACTCGGGCAGGGAGGGCTGGCTGTGGCCATGGGCAGGGGCAGACCAGCACCAGGCTCAGAGGGCCAGGTCCCATCACCTGCCTGCCGAGGACCAGTCCTGCCCAACGTGGCCCTGGGGAAGGGCTCTGAGCAAACCCGGCTCCAAGGCACGTGGCGCCACGGGCCCGGGATGCTCTGTTATTTCTCCCCACCGCAGCCCAACGCGCAGGGCCGCATGAGACAGCCGCGTGCCCGGAGCCCGGCCCGGCCCAGGCCAGAGCTCCACCAGCGCTGCCCAGTGCTGACAGCCGCAGCCCGGGGTGCGGTTTGGGGTTCGGCAGGGGGAATATCCCCCCCGCCCCCACTGCAAGCCTCGGGCAGGCGCGGAACGCCCCCCGCCCCGCCCGCTCCCCCATCCCCACGTGGGTGTCACCCGGCCCCGCGGGAGGCCCCAGCCTTGCAAGGCGTCTCCCCGCGGCTCAGGCTGCAGCACCAAGGCCCCAGCCCGGCCGCCGATCCGCCCCGGAGCGCTGCCCAGCAGCGGCCGCCGGTCCAGCCCCGGCTTCGGTGTCACGGCCGCTCCCCGCGGGGGCTCGCAGCTCCTACCGATTTTGCCGGGCGGGGCGCCCCCCGCGCCAGCCCCGGGGGGACCGGCCAGGGCCAGCCCCACGGCCATAGCGGAAAGGAGCCGCAGGGCCCGGGGCAGCGGCCGCAGCTCGGCCATGGCGGGCGGGCCGGCGGCAGAAGGCAGGACCCGGCCCGGCCCGGCCCGGCGGTGGGAGCGGAGCGGCCGCTGCAGCGCCCCTCCTTTGTGCTGCGCGGAGCTCAGGCGGCTGCGGCGCCGTCGGCTCCCGAGCACGCGGCGCTGTGTGGGCGTGTCGGGGGGGGTCTTAAAGGGACCGCGCCCCCAGAGCGACCTCCCCGCCCGCTTGTCTCGGCACACCCCCGGGCTCGCTCCTCGCTAGGCTGGGTGTCTCCGGCTGGCTGCGAGCCCCGTAGAACGGCCTGGGCCGGGCCGGGCCGAGCGGGCCCCAGCGGCAGGGAGCGGGCGGCTGGCCGCAGCAGGGCCCCGGGTCTGGCAAAGCGGCCCGGGGGCCCAGAGCCTGCGGAGGTCAGGCCAGAGCCCACCCAGCCGCCTCCAGCTCAGAGATCAGGGGCTGCTCTGGCCCCTTGGGCGCGTGCCCGCTTTCACTGCCCGATCCCCGGGCTGAGCGAGCCGGGCCTTCGACCAGCCTGCCCATCCCTCCATCACCTGGGCAGGGGAGGTGCCCATCCCGCCGTCCATCCCTCTCCCGGGCAGGCGAAGGTACCCATCCCATCCCTCCCTCCGTGCTGCAAACGGGAAAAGGCCATGAAGGAAATGCAGCATCAGTCCCGTTGTTCAATTGCCCCGGTGCCAAAGTTACCCCATCGAAGCCACAGCGCACCCACCCCGTCGCCCTCTGCTGGTGCTTACCGCCTTCCTCTCTCCAACTGCTTGGTTAGCCAGGGGTCCGGCGTGACCCGGACCCCGTGGAACGCCTCCGGGTGGGGTGTTCAGGCAGGACATGGGCCTGACTCTGCCATAAACACAATGCAGAGAAATGTGTTGAGTGCCCAGAGCATGGTGGGGTGCTCTGGAAACAGGCGCACTGGGAGCCGCCCTGCCAGCACCCTCCTAGGAGATGCTCATGAATTCACACACACATCCAGCTGCTTCCTGCTTGCATCGAATCCTGAGGTCCCTTCCAGCCCCAGGAGGTCATCTAGTCGCCCTCTGTCTAAAGCAGTGTCAACGCCAACTAAGCCATCTCAGCCAGGACTTGGGCAAGCTGGGACTTGAAAACCTCTAGGGCTGGAGATTCCACCACCTCTCTAGGTAACACCTCCTGGTGAAACAGTTTTTCCTAATATCCAACCTACACCTCTCTCTGTATCTTCAGACCATTGCTCCCTGCTCTGCCATCCATCACTACTGAGAACAGTCTCTTTCCATCCTCCTTAGAGCCCACCCTTCAGGAAGTTGAAGGCTGCTATCAAATTACCCCTCAGTCTTCTCTTCTGCAAACTAAATAAGACCAAATCCCTCAGTCTCTCTTCATAGATCATGTGCTCCAGCTCCCAAATCATTTTAGTTGCCCTCAGCTGAACCCATTCCAATACATCCGCATCCTTTCTATAGTGGAGGACCCAGAACTGGACGAGATACTCCGGATGAGGCCTCACCAGTGCTGAATAGCAGGGAACAACAACTTCTCTAGATCTGCTGGAAATGCTTCTCCTAATGCACCCAATATGCTATTAGCCTTCTTGGCTGCAAGGGCACACTGTTGACTCATATCCAGCCTCTCATCCAGTGTAATCCCTAGGCCCATTTCTGCGGCACAGCTACTTAGCCAGTGGCTCCCCAGCCTGTAACCATGCTTGAGATTCTTCTGGCCCAAGTGCAGGACTCTGCACTTGTCCTTGGTGAACCTCATCAGATTTCTTTTGGCCCAATCCTCCAATTTCTTTAGGTCATTCTGGACCCTATCCCTACCCTCCAACATTATCCACCTGTCCCCCTACCTTAGTGTCATCCTCAACTTTACTGAGGGTGTTACCCACACAAAGTTCTTGTTCCCTTCCACACTTTAGGGACACACACACACACACACACACACACACACACACACACACACACACACACACACACACACACACACACACACACACACACACACACACACACACACACACACACACACACACACACACACACACACACACACGTTACCCAATCCATAGGGCTCAAGGCATGGACCTGTTAATTTAAACTCCCACCCTCACCCAGTTCCTAAGGTTCAGGGCGTAATTCCCTGCAAGTCTGCAGGATCTGTGCCACTGAAAAAAGCCTTACACAGTAATATTCTTACTCTGTATTAATTCACAATTACCAAGAAAGCAGAATACATGCTAAACACAGAGTACTATGCTCACCAATCCTGACAAGGCAGGCAGACTTCTCCAGTTGGGACAGACAAAGTCACTCTCTGGATGCTGGCTGCCGCACCTCAGGGTCTGGCAGTGCTGTTATTGGGGGATGAGTCCTCCCAGGTTTTTTCCTTAAGGTATTCCTTCTTCCATCCTTCTTCCCTTCCTGCTCTTTCCTTCATGGACACCAGTTTAAATAGTAAAACTTGAGTCCTGCTTAGCTGTACCTTGACCAATTATTTTAGCATAATTTTACTAATCAGTCATAAGCTACTGTAACAGAATTACCTAACCAATCATAACCCACCATCTTAACTGATTTACACCTAACAAAATTAATCATACAGCAGACAGGAGCAGTTACAAACCAGACAGATTGTACAGAAAACAGTAGCAAAGTGAAAACAATCATTATAGAATGTATCAGAGTCTGTATCTTCAAAAACAACAAGAAGTCCTGTGGCAACTCATAGACTAACATATTCTGGAGCAAAAGTGGGTCTTTGCCCACAAAAGCTTATGTTCCAAAATATCTGTTAGTCTGTAGGGTGTCACTGGACTTCTCATCACAGAATGGTGATTCCACAACCTGAGCTATTGATAAGTCATTGCTTGGCAGATGAAATGCTGTTATCTAAGTTTTCTATACCCATCTTGAGATCTGCTTTCTTTATCTGGAGACACTGGGTGGCATTAGGATGTGGTCTCCCTCGTAACAGCTTGATGTGACACCACTGCACTGAAATGTAGATGGCATGCGAGGATATGGCCAGCAGTTTCACAGTTACTGGCTGCTGTTCTTTATTGTGGCTGCAGAAGAGCTCTAGGCATCTCAATATGGCTATGGAGAAACCACATTGGTTGTGCCGTTGCAAGGGTACAGTCCATCCTCTCATCCAGATCATTAATAAAGATGTTGAACAATACCAGCCCTAGAACTGATCCTTGGGGCGCTCCACTTCAAACTGATCGCCAACCTGATATTGAACCATCGGTCACTACCTTTTGGGCCCAACTGTCTAACCAGCTTCCATTACGCTCCAATTCACACCACAGCAAACATTTCATCTCTCTGCAGCTTCTGGGAGTGGTCCTGGGAGGTCAGAAGGTAGAGCCAGCATCTGCCTTTCCACAAGAGCAGTGGCAGGACAGCTAGGGAATTCAGCATGGGCAGCAATCCCCAGCATCCATCACATAGGTGGGTTGTGAGCAACATATATCCCTGTAGAGCAAGGCCCCAATACACCCACTGTTCAGGGATGGTAGGCAGTGCAGCATGGACTATTTCCCCACTTTCAGCAGTGAAATGAAGTGGGCAGGGTTGGGGGACATTCCATCCCCTGCCTCTACAGGCAAGTTTTATTTTTTTTCCCCTCCAGTCTGATTAACCATCTCTGCTCCAAGGAGGTGCAGAGTGAAGCTGACAGGGCGAGAGGAACTATGGGAACGACAATTTACTCCTCCTCTGAAGTACTGAGAGGCTCCAGTCTTTGTAATGTGGAGGTAAATTGGAGGTGTACAACTGATTAATTCAGAGCCCTTCCTCTCTGGAAGGAGGGAGAAGGTCTCTGCAGCAAGCCCCACCCTTCCTTGTAGCTGGCTGAAAGCTCCAGCTTACTTACGAGCATTCATGAAGTGCAGGCCGGCCTGCCCAGCCAGGGGAGAACATGTCCGACCAGCACGGGCAGCTGGGACTTTGTCAGGGCAGCAGTCAGGATCTGGCACCCCCTAGGGACATTCATCCTATCTGCTACCATAATACTCCAGAGCATCTTGGGATCTGCTGCCCTCTGCGGAAGGACAGCCTTGATTCACTCCTTGCCAGAGGTCACAGTGGATGACAAACTTGGACCTTGAACGTTGCTTTTCAATTTGCCACGAGTTTCCGCCTGGCACACTTGTGATTGTTTAATTTGGAGACAGCAGCCCACTGACTGCAGACATTCACACTGGTATTATTGATGTGTGTTCTCTCCTATTTACAACATCTCAACAGACACGGCAACACTGGTCAGAGCAGAGCGATGCTCATTCAGGAGTTCTCGTTTCTGGCTATTTGACAGAAGACTGGAGGAGCCATTGGCACGTTTTAAGGACAGCACTTGCTGGACTGGTTCTGTCCTCACATTGAGCCACTCTAGACCTAAGCTGCCACACTCTGCCACTCCTCGCCTCGGAGTATGGGAACAGCAGTGCACAGAATTCCTTGCTGTGGCACCCACAAGCAAGTGGTTTCTGCAAACCAAGTGCAGGTTTTATCTCTGCTGATTGCTCACCAGACTCCTTTGAACAGCAGCTACCTTACACAGTAAAGCCAGGAATTCATCCCATGTTGGCCACTTGGAATTAAACGGCAGAGGCTGCCTCAGGTAAGAAGTGCACAGGCAAGCCCATGATGAAGGGGTGGGGGCAGGAAAGGGGGCAATTTCAAAGAGTCCCAGAGTTCCTGCTGCTGCTACTTTGGCAGCAGCCAGAGCTTCAGGCCCCTTTACAGCGCCGGGAGTGGGGGCCAGTGCCACGGTTTGAGTGACACTGAGGGCTGACTGCCCTTGGCCCTAGCCCTTCCACTCTTGGCCCCTCCCCTGCTGGAGCCCAGAGCCAGCCTCACTCACCCTGGGCCTGGAGCAGCTGTTGGTGCCACCATGCAGAGGTGCTGTATGGGAAAAATCAAAGCTGCAGACAAACTTACGGAAGTGGGAACCTCCCCCCACCACCCACAGGTATCAGTGTCCTACAGTCAAAACCAGAATGGAGGGCAGACCTTGTAATGAATGAAGGCATGGAGGTGGGACAGGGGATGAGACAATAAGACAGGCATTAAGTGGGGCAGGAAGCCTGTCCTCCTCTATCCCAGATACTAGAGTGTATCTTGCAATGACTGGGAGTGCCAGCTGACAGGGGTAACAGTATACTGTACAAGAAAGCTACTGAAGAGAGTCGTGAGGACTAAACCTGCTGAAGTATGTGGTATCCTAAAGGACAAAATGCAACAGACCAAAGCAACAAGAGACCACTGTTGTACAGAGACGGGGCACTAAACATGTCAAATAAGGGCAGTGATCTGCAAAGTGAAGGATTGGGAGATACCGCAAAAGGATCCAATGCTAGTGCAAGGCATTCTTCCATGTAGATGGGCTTAGACCAGGGGTTATATTTACGGACATGGGAAGCAATCCAGGAAGCATGGGATAGTAATAATGCCATCACATCACCAAATGGCTTAGATCCTTCACAACAGACTGTGGGACTGTGAAACAGCCTGCCTGGAGATAAGCAGGTGGGCATTCTGGGAAACCAGATAAAGGGTCACTAAAATACTCTGCTGAATGCAGCTGATTCTGAAGAGCAAGAAACAGAATAGCTACAAATCTGTAACCCTACAGGGCTGCCCCATTTAAACAGCACCAACAAAAGACAATACGTTTCCATAGTCCAAAAAAAAAAAAAAATCCTGAAAAAATCCATATTTATTAGCGTGCACAGTATCCAGACATCTAGACGAAATTCTCACATTGCAACATTAATGTAAATCTCTGTCATTAATCAGCACCGCCACTCCCCATGCTTCTACATGAATTTCCCTTTCATATAGCTAGAACCTTTGGGTAAATAAGAACAGAACAAATGGAAAAAAAAAAAGGAAGGTTTCCTACCAATTAAAAGGATGCCACTTTTTGGAGATCAGCAATTCTTTGTTCATTTGACTTAGCACAAGTGATATCAAAATAGGTTGTGCTTTAAAATAAAAAAAATACTAAAATATAAACACAAACATTTTAAAAATCAGAGTGTTAATAGCAACTGACTTATCACAGCTATTTCAACAGGTCTGTTAACGAAGCATGAAAAATTTGAGGTCCAAATAGCAACATTCACATTTTGCACTGCATAGTCAAACAGGCTGTCAAACTTACACGATTGCGTCACTAGGAGCCTCATGGAAGAATTCAAACGCAAATGTGCCACACTGACAAGATCTAATGAGGTCATAACGTAAGGTGAATACGAACATAAAGAAGGGTTGTAAGAATCCAAGAGCAGAGAGCCATTTCCACTGTCCAACAGCCCATGAGAATGGCCACACTGGGTCAGACTAGTGCATCTAGCCCAGCGTCCTCTCCTCTGACAGAGGCCAATGTCAGATGCTTCAGATGGAGTAAGCAAATTTATCAAGTGATCCATCCATTTGTCTAGTCCCAGCTTAGGGCACTCAGAGGTGTAGGGGCACCCCTGCCTCCTGACCATCTTAACTCGCAGCCATTGATGGATAATCTCCTGGAGGATAGGTCCAATTCTTTTTCAAACCTAAGTCAATTCTTGGTCATAACATTCCCTGGCAACGAGTCCCACAGGTTGATGGTGCAATGTGACACCCTTGTTTGTTTTAAACTTGCTCTCAATTTCCCTGCATGCTCCTGATCAGATGTTTTTGCAAAGAACTATCCATGATGAGTCCTAGATCTCTTCCTAGACTGGTAATAGTCTCAGAGGGGTGGCCATGTCAGTCTGTAGCGTCACAAAAGACCCACTTCATGGAAGCTCATTACCTAATAAAATTGTTAGTCTTCAGGGTGCTACAGGACTGCTTGCTTTTTAAGAATGGGAATAGCCAACTTACACCCAACAATTTTGTATGTCCAGTTAGAATGTCTTCTGTGCGTGTTACTTTACACTTATCATTTAATTTCAGATGACACTTTGTTGCCCAGTCACCAGCTTTGTAAGATCTCTTTGTAACGCTTCATAGTCAGCTTTGGACTCAATCTTGAATAACTGTTTTGTTTGCAAACTTTGCCACTTCTCTGTTTACATTTTTCCAGACCATTTATAAATATGTTGTACAATGCTACTCCCAGTATGGATCCTTGGGGGACCCCACTATTAACCTCTCTACTGTGAAAATTGATTTCTACTCTTTTTGCTATCTTATCGCATGACTCCAGCTGAATGCACATTTGTTATCCAGTCATCTACATTAACTAATCATGTTCCAAGATCCATGCGTATATTAATGTGGAAATGACTAGTGTTTATGCCACATTTTCCCTTCTTGGCCAAGCCTTCCCCTTCTAACACACCTCTGTGTGCAAGTCAGGCCATCATAAAGTGACTGGGAAGAAAAAGCCAAAGGGCCCAATTCCTCCATGGTATTAATTGCCTGAAGTGCAAAAGAGTTAAACCAAAGAGAAATCCAGGCTCCTTTGTTTCGCATGAAAGCTTTATACAAACTGGGGAAGACAGCAAGGGCACTGGAACCTCCATGGAAGCCATTCAACCTACCTCAGACAACCTCTGCAACAGGAGGGAGATGTGTGTATGATCCAGTTGCCTTTCAGACACAAAGTAAGCCTAAGATATCTAACTCCTGCTAGGGAATTTGGTCCATTGAGATTTGCTTAGTAGCAGTTACATTGTGAGATTCAAAGAGAAGCAGAAAACCAGGAACAACAATCGTGATACCTCGCCTCAAACCAGCAACTTTAGTCGAAGTCATTCAGAGCACTTTATATACCTTAAATTAATCCTCACAACCACTCTGTAAGGTATGCAAGTATTGTAGACATTATATAGGCAAAGAAACCTAAATTGAAGCTTGTCAGATTTCAAGAACTTTCCTCAACACCCACCTCAACATCCTAAAGGGGTCTCTCTCTCACACTCACACACAGAGTCCTGTAGCACTTTAAAGATGAACAAAATACACACTAAGTGTTTTGTAATTAAGAATCAGGACTCTGAATCACCCCAAGGGAGTTATGTACAATGTTGTCAGTAAGAGGCAGTTTTGTACTACTCATGTGAGAAGAGTCATGACTGTCTTTGAAAGAAGCTCACTTGGTTGAATATATTCTATGTTTATGCAATCTGCCCAGAACCTCTTAATTCGTAGCTGCTAATGGAGGGAGGGTGTAATCTTGAGATCTGCAAAAGCCTGGGAAAGGAACACTGGGCTGAGCTACAGCTGGTACCTCCAGTAGACAGAGTCCAAACCCCTGACAGACCATAGGCTTGATAGCAAGTGAGAGGGCAAGAATTCCATCTTTAGCAGGAAGCTCCCTGTGAGTACAGCTGTTCTCCCTCCAAGCCTTTCATAGTGCGGCAGATGGCTTGGAGTCTTCTCCCCCACTATTCCTTGCGCTGGTCATTAAATAAGGCTTGGATTCCAATTTAGTTCACAATACACATTAGCTTCTATTTAGTAATGCCGCCAATGAGGCGTTTACCACACCTTTTGTAGTTTAGCTGAAGGCATCATACAAGCAGTGTTTGGCATAGATACACATGCCCCATGATTCTTCACCATCCAGACCAGCTCCTGCTCTCAGCTAGCACTTGAATTCCTGCTTCTCCTCACTTGCTCATAATTGTTGCTGCAACTGATCTAAGGACACTTGGAGCTTTTGCAAAGCTTCTTTCTCCTTCCATCAAAAGAAATGAACTAACACCTAAATGTGGTGGCTCTCCAGAGCCAACCAGAAACAGGTGCTGAACTATGGTTGGGAAAGTCATCGATGTTAACTGTGTATCAATTAGACAGTGGCTTGAAAAAATAAGAGCCGACACTTCCCTTTTCAGGGCCAGTGAAGACTAAACCATTTCTGGTGCGTGGAAATTGCCACACATGATCGAGGGATGGAGATTTCCCTGCTTTTACAGATACTTCTTGTTTGGAAAACAGGCCTACCCTTTTGCTCTGCGTCTGCGGCTTGAGAATAGTTCCTGTCCCACTTCCTGATGTCACCCCCACTGTTAACTGCAGTGATAAGCAAACAGGCCTGAAGTCTTAGCTGAAAAGCAAAAATTGACCAAGTTTCACTTGAACCTCATTCATACTGAAATACAAGACACTTAAGGCTTTGTTAATCCCAAAGTACTTTTTGAAGAGAGGCGAGAAAAATCTGTCTGAAAACAACAGATCTTTCACAGCTCCCTCTGCCTAAGGGAAACAGAAAAGAAGGACCACAACGAGTCTCATAATAACATTTAGCACTTAGATTTCTTCAACTCTAAAGTGCACCTCGAATATTAATCTTCACATTGACCCTGCAAGGTGGTTAGCAAGTATACTTATGCCCCTATTTTACATAGAGGAAAACTGAGGCAGGGTAGCTAAGTGACTTGGCACAGCCACAGGAAGAGTATGTGACAGCTGAGATCAGAAGGCAGAAATTTCTGGCTCTCAGATACTCTCTCCAAGTCCCTCTTCCACAGTGCAAGTTTTAACAGAAACCTGAATCAAACAGAGAAGGGGGCCAGCAGTGTCACATGCATCTGACAAATAGGACTCCCAGAATGACTCCACACACACTCAGAAAAATAACATTAAATAATTGGGCCTCTTGGAAGTAAAGCCCAGATTACTGCACCTTGTGAAGAAGCCAATGCACAATACAAACCTAACTTAATAAATAAAGATATGCAGCTGCTATCGCCACTGTGTGCCAGAGTCCTCAGCTCATTAAGGTCCCAGATCCTAATGGGTGCACCAACATCACTCCTGTGACTCTACTGCCACACCAACATGTGCGTGTCTGATAGTACGGCCGTGGAGTTTATAACCATCCTGAGTCACTAGTGCCACTGTGCCCGGCTGCATTCCCTCAGCTGGCACATGGCAGACTATTTCGTGGTCATATGGATCATATTTGCCACCAATGGGGCTCATCTTCTGAAGGCCATGCTTGGCAAACACACTTTGCAACTTGGCCTCCGTGAGGGACAGGCCTTCACAGATCTTCGTGAGCGCTGGTTTCGGATCACTGGGCTCTGCGTCTCTTTCAGCGCTCTCGGTGGTCTTCTCCAAGATATCTGCTACCTCCACCAGGTCCTTGCAAAAACTCTGGATGCCTGCGGCCACACATACAAATAGGCAAGAGGTTAAGCAATGTCAGCTCAGTGTTAGATAGTGCAAGGTTATCATCAGCCCAAACCATATTCCCACACCATTCTGGAAGGGTCTGATCCCAAGAGATGACAGCCTGCAGGTCAAAGGTAACTGGGGGTCTTCAGCATCTCCTGTGACTTGAGCCTCAGGGCTGTATAAAGAGAGCTTAAGAGTTTGATATAGGCTCCCAGAGACCTTAGTGATGCGAGAATTAGCTACGAAATATATGTTCAATAAATTAGAGCTACGTATCAGAGTCTCATTACTGTTTCATGATGCTCCTCTGACCTAGGAGATTAAAAGGAGAATTTGGGTGAACCTTGGTAACACAGATAACAGTCTAGAATCCAAAGCTTAGGAAACCTGGCTGTGTGTGTATACATTTTGGACACCTGTATATTTCTGGTTGTAGGGAATCTGACATGAAGATTAACAAAATCCCTCCCTCTCTCTGGTGGCAGGGTCAAGCTCATTGACTAACACAGCAGAAAGGGAGCTGAGATAGATGGGAAAGGAAAGAGGAAGCCATCGGCAACAATTAAACACTGCATACTCCTCCACAAATAGGCTCAGACAGTTATGTAGATGACCAATCTGAAGGAGGAAGAGAAAGAAGAAACCATAGCAGACTAGATACTGGTCTACCTGATCTTGCATCTGTGCCTGTTCCACTGCCTTGACTTCCCAGCTGACCAATTTCTAAGCCAGACTCTTTATTATTTCCTCCAAATCTAAAACACGCACTATAAAAGGTCTCAAGAAATTTAACAGCACTGATAATGTAGATGGATCTTGTACGCAACAGCCATTTCAAAGCAGATCACGTAGACACAAAGCAAAGAAAATACAGGTGTTCTAGCATCATATAAGCTCTAGCAGCATTCAGATGAGTGTTAGCTAATGAGACAAAAGGAAACGCGCAGGATTGATATGAGCTCCTGAGCTTGTTCAGGTTTGAATCAAAGTCACATCAGCAGCACCCTAGAATTTCCATCTGATGACTGGCTGGCAGGCCATGTGAGAGGAAGTGGTGGATTCAGCCCCTTTCCAAGCTGACAGGTGCCCACATCCTATAAAACCACCACTAGTATTTTTGATGGCCATGTAAGCAGAGATGCCTGGGACTGGATTCTCCATGGGGACTGAACTGAAAGTACATTGATAGGGCAGAGTGTGGAATGCTTGCTCTGCTGTTTCTCATGTTGCATGTGCTCTGCGAATAATCAAAGATATCAGTCCCCAGCCCATTTCACCAATCCTAAATTTACTAAAAATATTTTATGATGAATACATTAATTGAGAAAGCGATAGCCTCTAGCCCAGCATGTACCATACTGGAGATGAAAGGAAGAGGAGGATATCAGTACGACAAAAGAGAGGACAGCTTGATGACTTGACACAGGCCATAGAATAAACTCTCAATGCCAGTTCTCAGCTGGTGTAAATCATAACTTTAATGAAGTCAACGATGCCATGCTGACTTACACCAGCTCAGCATAAGCATGTCAAAAATGCATGTCCGAAATCCAGAGTGGCATCGTTCATTAGCATAGATGAGGATCAGCAAACTTTCCGAGTTGGAGTGCCGAAATTTGACCTTTTGACCTCTGTGTATGGTCCAAGTGCCACTGATACTTTTTTAAAGTCACGAAGAGTGTGTCTACAGTAGCTCCCTGCTTTGGAGGGAGCATGGTAAGTAGGGTGTTGGGAGATTATTAATGAAGTGCTATGGTGCATATGCAGCACTTCATTAAGCTAACTCTCCCCTGTGGCAGCTTCCAAGTATTAAATTTCAAAGTTGCCTAGGCACTTTGAAGAACAGGCAGGTTAGCCACAGCTACACGCGAGCCGGCACTTTGAAGTTTAACACTTTGAAGTTGCTGCAGGGGAGAATTAGCTTAATGAAGTGCTGCATATGCACCACAGCACTTCACTAATAATCTCCCGACACCCTACTTACCACGCTCCTTTCAAAGCGGGGAGCTAGTGTAGACACAGCCTAATAGTTCTACTCACAACAGCTTCATTAATAAATAAATAAAGATGCAGAGCTTTACCACCTAGGTGGTGGTTGGTAGCATTAGCTGGTCTTTTGTTAATCCACAGGCAGCATGGCTTCAAGCAAGCTGATGGCTGCGTGGAGGAGGAGGGCTGGGGTTTAGCTCCCGCCTCGTGTGCAGATGAAAATTGGCTCATGGCGCACTCTTAGCATCCCTGCTGGGGGTTGCTGATCCCTGGTATAGATCATCCTTATAAAATGGACCTTGGCAAAAAGAAGCCATCCCTAGCACTATCACCAAGCTAAGCCTCCAGAATTTGGTTGAACATTCAGACACAAAAGCTAGCTAGCCCAGCCCGTCACTTCAGGCCAAATACTACAACAGGCTTTAGAAAGAACAAGAGGAGAGGGATGGGGAAGGGAAGCTGCTTGTTTACACTATCTGCAGTGTGCCAGGCCAAGCCACAGGCAGCAAACAGCTCCTGCACAGTGGCAGCAACACTTCACTTACCAAACAGCTTGGCATCTTCCACAAACTTCTGTGTTCTCCTCCGGACATTTTCAGAATCCGCCAAGGCTTTCTGGTATCGTTCCTGCACACACAGCAACAAGCAGACATCAGCCAAGGCAACCCATCACACGGGCACACCTAACGCTGTAGAAGCCTGCATCACTCTACAAAGAGTTTATTTCAACAGCTGCCCCCATGCAAACTGTGATGCTGTATGGAATTTGGGGGACACTTTAGGACATTATGATTATCAAGATTGTAGAATGGCAGAGAAATTACACCAGACATCAGATAAGATATCTGCAAAATGGTTACAATCTTCCAACCCTGCTAATCTCACATATGTGTTTGTATCAACTTTGTATTTTGGGTTACGGATACATATGTACGTCTGCATTACAAACTTGTGCTATGCTCCTGAGGGTATGTCTTCACTATAGGGCAGATCACCCTGCCGCAATCGATGATCCGGAGTTCAATTTAGCATGCCAAGTAGGGACGCATTAAATTGAACTTACCAGGCACCAACACTGGGACTGGTACTCCTGCCCCTCGTTAGGAGTAACAGAAGTCAAATGGGAACAAATGCTCCCCTTGACCTCCCGGAGCGGAGATGGTATGGAAGTCCGAATTAAGGTATGCCGACACCAGCTGCTTCCATGACCTTCCACTGTAGTGTAGTCACTCCAACAGACCATTTGGTAATGCACTGCCTAGCCTGCTTCATGGCCCATCAAAACCATCCCCTATTCAACTGACACACTGAGAAAAGGCAAGGGCTATGCCTTGACTCAGCATGGGATGAAGGGACATGCCTATGGACACAACTCTGAGCCTTTTGGGTTATGTGCTTGACAGCCTGTGTTTGGGACAAAGGAAGTAGAAGCCAGTGGCAGAAGGAATATGAAAGTCAGCTGCATCCTCTCATTTTTGTCTTAATTTCTGCTTCTTATTTCTGGAGTAAGCTTCCTACAGACGAAGGTATGAAAAAAGGACCAAGTGACCAACCCAAGACAGTAAGCTCAGCAGTAGTTCTAGGAACCTGACGGACGTTGTCACTGGTTTGCCTTTTAACATATTTTTTGGCTCTTTTTTTTTTTTTTTTTTATAACAAACATGTGGTTATAGACACTAAAGGATTGGGAGGCAGTGTGGTATGTTGGGTAAGATCCAAACCCTGGCAATGTGGCTGACCCTAAGGGGTCAGAAGAACATTTTACGTAGGAGAGCAGTTTTTAAAAATAACTTCTCACTGTACTGGACATAGGTGCTGAATGGGAACCGGAGACCTGGAGTGCAGTAAAAGGGACTGCGTGATTTCTTGTTTGGCTTCTTGACAACCAATGTGGGAGATCAGAAGCACCTTTTGCAACTGGCTGGGGAGTCTAACTTCCACGTTACCCCCCCGACTGGGCAACTGCTCCCCCTTTGCAGTTTGCTCTGCCCTAGGCATTCCCAGTCACACAAGTTACCAGGTGGGAAGAACATGTTCACCCACAGGCCTTGCTCGTTGCCCGAGTCAGAAAAACGAGGAGCTGATTAACAGCACTCCAGTCACTGACCAGGAGGATTCTGGACAAGGCTGAGCAGACCACACCGCATCTTCTGATCAGTCTGCTGCTTTTGGCTCATTCAAGTTGCAACTCTTGACTAATTCGTTCCTGTAGCAACTGAGTGGGAGGTCTTAGCAATGAATCAGCATCAACTGATACTTTGCTGGTGCAGGGGGGTAAGCTGCTATCAGGATGATAATCACCAGCAAGACCCTGCAGCTCGCCATCTTCTTTAGCCTTTCCTACTCAAGGGCGTAGCTACAATAAGTCTAACCAGTGCAGCTGGACCTGTGTTACCAGAGGTGACAGCCCAAGTGAAGATTAGCTTTTCGGCACCATGTCAATTAACCTTGCTTGGAACAACTGTAATGAAAAAAGTGCTCAGAACAGTTGCTGAAGAGAGCTGCAATAGAGAGCTGCCAACCTTGCGCACACTAAAGTAGCTGAACTGATGTTAGCCAGCGTGGCACATGTGTAAAGATTCTCTAGCACAGACAGCCACAGAAAGCTAACTAACACTCTCCCCAATGGGCAGCAGTGGCACTGTGATAACACAGATCTGGTGACCCAGGACACACATGCACCAGTGTGTCCGTGTCTGTGTTTGGGTGAAGAGTAACATTTCCTCAGAACCTGCCAGGGCAGAGATGGAGCCTTTTGCAACAGACAAGTTCTATTTTCACTTGACACAGTGGTGCGTTTGTTGCCACTCTCTTGTTCTTGTTTGCACGCAGTTTTTGCTGGGAAGATGTAGAGACAATAGAGTTGCTCAATAAAACACATTTGTTTATAGCACCTGTCACAGGGTCAGGATACTCCAGGTGATTTCAAGAGAAGGCTCTCAACTCTGTTGTTTGCCTGCCTCATTAGTCTGTCAGACCAGAGTTGGTTGCCTTTCAGGCACAGCATGTCCATGAAGGAGCACAAAGCCATCTAGGGGAGAAAGTCCATGTAGTTAATACACGGGTGGTGTGCTCCTACTCTGTTTGCTCAGGCTGTTGTAGCTGAATGGATGAGCCCATTATAAATGTAAACAATACAGAACCATAAATGAGAAAAGAGCATCAGCTACTAATGGGGTCTACAAATTAACCCTTGCTGAGAACTCAACTGTAAGGAAGAACTCCATAAAATGGCACAATCTATTATACAGTAAACCCCCAGTTAGCCAATATAACTGGGACCCACAGATGGTCAGACAGCTGAAAATATTAGATAATTAGGAGCGGGGGTTGGGGGGAAGGATGCACAGAGGCTGGCATGGCATAGCATGGCATGCCATGGGGCTAGCAGCCCTAGGTGTGGAGCCCCTGCCAGCCGGGGCTGCTAGGAGCCACTTCCTGGTGGCCAGAGAGTTGAGGGGAGATTTTCCAACCCCTAGTTATGCAACACTGCTGGGGGGGCGGGGGCGGTGTCAGATAATTGGGGTTTTACTGTAATAAAAGTTGATGGCAGAACATGTAAAAGGGAGACAAAGAGTCTGAATTAATCCAAACAAAAAGGCCTACTGATGTAACTCAAGCACTGTGTTAAATCACGCCTGATAAACAAGAAAAGTGCAGGACTGAGAAGCAATGAACCATAGGCGGGATGCTAGAAATTAAGTCCATACCAAGAGGATGGGCTATTCCTCCCATCATTCCCTTTTGGGATCCTTAAAAGGAAAGACTTTTGGAGAAGGAAACAATAACAAGCAGCAGCATCTGTTTGCCAGTAACTGATGAGTCTTACTATCTTGGCTGCCACGCCTGCAATCTTCTGGTATCCCAAAACCTATTGCAACACTGTCAGGCCTTTGTCATCCTGATCCTGAGACATGCCCTGACCAGCCACCTCCACCTACTTTTGCAAAATCCCAACCATGACCAGGGATGTGACAGTCAGATACCCTCATATACCCCATATCTCCTTTTCTCCTCCTGTTAGTTTGTCTCTCTCCTTCCCTTATCCTTTTTCCTTCTGATAAGAGTCTGGCTTAGCTGTCCAAGACTATCTGCAACATGGCTGTAAATCAGAAGCAGATAAAAATGATCCTCTGAACAGCCCCTATGCTGGTACAAGTTTGCCAGATCTCAGAGTGGCTAATAAGATTGTACATGATGCCTCTGATTCTACAATAGTGAGAGTGCAAGTCAATTCTTGAGATGGGAGTTGCATTTTCTGTCTTTGCTGTTCCCACCTCTCTCTTGTCTCTCTCTCATTTTGTCTTCTGGAAAATGAGACAAGATAGTGACAAAGAGCAGCAGCTCCAGTCCATTTCAGTTAAACCCTCTTTTCCCTAAGGAGCAGTTATTAGGATCTTTAATACCATCTGAAAAACTATCAGACAGTGTATTTTCCCCTCTAAACACTATATGGCAAAAAGAAAAGGGAATAAAGCAAGTTGTTAAAATGAAAACTTCACATAATACCTGTTTTCCCTTCTTTTCTGTAAAAAAAGATCATCCACTGGGTGGTTGCCATGATACCAAGCAGGTGGAGAGCTGCAACACACCGGATGATGACAAGGACATATCATCATCTTTGACTCTTTAGGCCCTTTAATTCCACTGAAATTAATACAGCGTGGGAGGTTTACAGAACAGATGCAACTCATTGCTTTGAGGTGGAAGTAGGAAGGCATTCCAGTTAAGATGACACAGCACAACATACGAAACAGATGTCTCTGTCAACTGCGGAGAGTCACAAGGAAAGGACAGGGAGGAGACCAAGTCCAGAAATGCCGAAGGCGTGGGTTAGCCCAGCAGTGACTACAACTTCAGAGATGGGGATGAGTGACTCCGTTCTAAAAACTCAAGAGCGAGCCTCTGATAAGATGAAGGAACTGAAAGTGAAATGGGAGAATAGAGGAAATGGAACATTTCTCTGCTACCTAAAGCAAGAGTAAGTTGTCCACCACACAGTGTACCTAGAATTCAGAGAGCAGGATTTCAGAAAAGAGGCCGGTCTGGAAAACCCTAGAAAGCAATCCACTCAGTTAAAAACAGCAGACATCAAGAGCTAATGATTTGGAGGAGGACAAAGCATTTTGCTAATTGGGCACTGGCTTCTCCTGTTATGCAGTGGGTAGCAGGTTTCCACTCTGTATCCATAGATGGGTACCTTTGTGTGGTGGTGTGGGCACAGTATGGAGTTGATGAAAAGCTTTGTGATTAAAGGCATCTATAATGTACTCAGACAGGTGGCTTAACAGTGAAATGGATGATCCCTCCCACTTTGAAGGGGCTGAATCCTGAGAACATGCAGATACTTTGGATATATCCACACAACACTAGAGATCGATGCTGCTGTAACAGATCCATTGGCTATTGATTTATCACACAATACATCAAACTCCCAGCACCTTCTGGTCAATGCCAGTACGCCACCAAAATGAAAAGAGTCGCTCACGTTGACTGGAGAGCAGCCCCCATTGATCTTACCATGTAGAAGACACCAGGGGGGAAGTATGTTGACTTCAGCTATGCAAATAGCATAGCTAAAGTAGACTGACAGTGTGGGATAGTGTAGACCAGGCCCGAGTCCAAGTTGCTGCTAATGGTAGACTCACAGTTAAGTCACGGACTTGTTCTTCCAGTTTGCTGGCTTTCAGCTGCAGGGTTCGCTCGGAAAGGGGATGCCTTGGCTCATCACAGGGATCCTCTGGACCACACTCATCTCCTGTACTTCTCTGCTGGGCCGCAGTACTGAAGACACACAGGCAATCTCTGAAATACAAAAGTCAAGGGAAAGAAGGAAGAGGAACATAACCCAGAGCTCAGAAGGATGTTGCTTTGCATCACGATACATGTTCAAAGCACATTCTCTTTGAAGACACATAGGTAGGATCTTGTATAAAATAAGCAGCTATGGAAGGCAGACACTACACTTCAGTTCTTAGATAATACAGTGCCTGACATCTTTCGGACACTAAGTTATTTGAGATATGTACACAGAGTTCAAATGCAGAGTGCTGCATAGGCTCTGTAGGAAAAAAAAGCAGATATAGCTCAGGTGGACAACAAACAACTTGGCATATTAATTGAATTGTGTATACTTCAGAATTCTTTCCCTGACTATGTAACATATGGCTGAGGGGAAGATGATACACCCTACTTAATGCATCCAGCCAAGGGATGGGAGAACAGACGTGCACATTCCCGCTGAACAAATCATACGCTAAATGTGGGGATCTTGTCTGTGGGCACGAAATTTTGCGTGCATGTGAAATCCCAACAGAGGCAGGACTAACAGGAACATGGAGATGTTGTACAGGACAAATTTCTTTGAAAGCCTCAGTTCCTTTCGTTTTTAACAGTACATCACAGGTCAATCACATATCACAGAGTACGGCATCCCTCTTCACAGCTATGCTGAATTCACATGCTATGGGCAAGTCAGCTTTTTTTTTTTCTTAAATACATACAAATAACCACTGGTGTCTTCTCTAACAGCCCCCCCGCAGCACCAGTGTGTGAGCTGAGTTTGTGCCTGGGATGGTAAATTCTAAAAGCAGTTTTGCAAGGCAAATCTATCACTGGCCTTTTCAAAGCTATCTTTA
The DNA here is from genome assembly GCF_033958435.1 of Carettochelys insculpta. Classification (NCBI taxonomy): domain Eukaryota; kingdom Metazoa; phylum Chordata; order Testudines; family Carettochelyidae; genus Carettochelys; species Carettochelys insculpta. The sequence continues at coordinate 15,675,643 of NC_134151.1, forward strand.
TGGTGGCTTCAGCGCACTAACATTTCTTAACTGTCCATGTTAGATCTGCAAACTTATAGCAGCTTCTGATAACATCCAGGTACAGCAAGGCCTAACACTGTAGGCATGTGGGTCTTCTAACAGACAACTACACACCAGGACAAATCCAGGCCACCTGATCCTTCCAACTGTAGGTTTCAGCTGCTGGATTCGGCAACCAGAGTGGAAGCGTATATGCACCGTGTCATGTCCCAGAAGAGTTCTGCTGCCTCTGACAGAAGGGCCAATGCACTGACTTGCTGTCTTCTTATCCATGCACATGGCTGCTGTTTAGTCCTATCAGTGCTCTCTGGGGCCACTTTACTGCTCAATGAGCCTGATTTTTTTTTTGTTTTTGCCACAAGGCAGAACAGAGCTTGTTCTCCAAAGCAGTAAATGCCGGATGGTTGCAATTCCATTGTGCAAAGATCTGTTAAGATTCACCTCCACTGGGTAACTGAACACGCAGCCAAGTAGCACGTTAAAGACTAACAAAAATAATTTAGTAGGTGATGAGCTGTTGTGGGACAGATCCACTTCTTCACACCTGGGAATTCCGATGAAAGTAAACTGGCACGATGAAAATATAACAGAGAAAAATGAAATGAAAACTGACAAATCAGCTACATAGGACAGAAGGGGGGAAAAGAGGGGGAAGAAAATTAATTGTGGCAAGTGTCTGTTAAGTGCAGTGCCTTGCCTGAGATCACCGCTGCTTCACTTAGTAGACACCTGCAGTAAGTCATTTTCTCCCTCCTTTTCCCTACCCTTTGCCTCCCCTTCTGCCCTAGGTAGCTGATTTGTCAGTTTTCATTTAAGTTTTTTCTGTTATATTTTCGTCACGCCAGTTTACTTTCATCAGAATTCCCAGACGTGATGAAGTGGGTCTGTCCCATGAAAGCCCATCACCTAATAAATTATTATTTTATTAGTCTTTAAAGTGCTACATGATTGTGGTTTAGTTTCGCGAAGGTACAGACTAACAGCTCTCTCTGCATGACTCAACATACCATGTGTGCATTCTGTATATTAACAGTTTCAGAGCCTTCTACCAAATCCTTCACAGGCCACGAAAGGAGCTGAAACGTATCTCAGCAGAAAGCTGCCCCTTAGCCCTTTTACATTTGTCCTTGTCCAAGCTGATTTTATTCAGAGGGGCAAAAGCCAGAACCTTGAAGGCGCAAACAGAGCAAGAACAGAGCTTTGAGCCCCTGCGTCCCAGTTGCTTCACTCATTGAAAAGTATGTGGACCTAAAAAGCCAACAGACGAAGCTACGGTGATTCACGCTGCAAGAGCCAGGTGATGGATTCTAGCCCAAGCTCGCGGCTACATTGGCTGCTAAAGTTACAAAAACACCAGTCAGTAAACTGGACTATGCTGCATACAAACTACGTATTCCTCAAGTTCACAGGAATTAAGTAAAATTAAAAAAAAAAAAATCAACCAATCAGATCCGAGATGTTTCAGTCAATACTAGAAAAGCAGGCAAAGCAGTCAAAACTTTTAGCGATTACATGTAGTCTGACTTTGGCCAGCACTAAACATAATGTTGCCCTACAAGATAAGTCACTATTTAACATCCCCAGTCTCTAGATGGGACACTGAGGCAGAGAAGCAACGTCTTTCAAGTCACCAAGAGAGTTCATGTCAGAACCAGGCCTGATCAACGCCACAGGTTGAACCGCTCTAATCCAGCGCACTCATTTGGCAACTTTCATAATCCAGCATGATTTTAGTTGGCTGGCCAACCACTTATGGGTGTGGCCACGTTCTCCATGGTCCCATAAAGTTTCCTTACAGCCACTAGTCCTGGCTCTTTGTGTTCTATGCTGTTACTTAGCTGTAATTTACCCCAAATTTCTCCTAAGAGCCCAGTAAGCAGTGGAAGTATTGGTAATGCTGCTAGACAATACTAACCTCCCCCGGCTGTGCCTGCTAGAGCTGTGGTGATTGTGGAGAGATAGTCCTCTCTCCCTGGGGCATCACATGCACAACGGTGCATAACAAAATTCGTTCCACGCAGAAGAGGGAAAAATTAGGGGGAAAACACTGTTCAGGGTATTTTTTAAATGAAAAATATTAACCTTGCGCCAGAAACAATGTACTATTAATGCTACCCTCATGCCTTGCATTCCTTGCAGCTGAAATCTTGTCTGTCAACACATCCTCCACACCGGGACAGAGACTTTACCAGATTAGAAGGTGGAAAGAATTTGGGAGGGTTATGTTTAATGAGTTAATGTGCACTGCTAAGAGTAACAAGAAAGAGCTCAGGGCAGGAGAATTACCCTCTCCATGAACATGGACAAGGACAGAAGAATAATCAGGGAACAAGTGCATAAGATGCAAAAAGAGATGCTGTTGATTATGAAGGAGCAACCAGACATGTTATTTGACAGTACAGCTCAGAAAGTGACTTGGGCAGTGTTAGAGTCATATAGAGTAGACAGCAGACTGATACGGCTGTTGAAGGTTATCAGTGACAATGAGAAGGCAGTGGTGAGAACACGTGGAGAGATGGGAAGTTGGTTTAGAGCGAGTAGAGGTACAAGACAAGGAGATCCGATATTGCTAAGCATCTTCATCATGCATCTAAAGAGGCAGAAGGGATATCTGTGCACAGGATAAGAATGAATAACTTGAGGTTCGTGGATGACATAGTCATCATTGAGGAAGATGAGGAGAAGCTAGTGAAAATGGTTCAGGTGCTGAACGAGGAAGGGAAGTGGTACGAACCGATTATGAACATTGATAAAACAAAAAACGGTATTCGGAGATAAGGAAATAGGAAGAAAGATCAGTGTAGGTGGGACTGAACTACAGAACATGGAGAAGTTCACGTATCTGGGGAGCAACAAAGTATGCTCTAGACTAAAATGGAACAGCAACTAGAATAGCAAAAGCAAGAGTAAGTTTGAAAGTGATGGATAAGATCTGAAAAAGCAAAGCGATTAGCTTAGGAATGAAACTGAGCATCTTGAAATGTGTGTATTCAACATGTTGTACAGACGTGCGACATGGGTGATAACAAAAGATTTGAAGAGAAGAATATTAGTGTTCGTGGGCAGTTGTTATAGAAAGATCCTGAGAATAGGATGGATGCAGAAGGTCACCAACAAGAAATTAGATCGAAAAATACAGCTGAAAGAGAACCTACTGCAGAAGGTTATACAACGCAAGTTACAGCTGTTCGGGCACATTTGCAGAATGAACGATGAACGAAAAACCAAAGACCTTGGTATTTGGCATAATGGACGGTTCTAATAGAGAGGCAGACCTCACAGAGAATGGGTAGATCATATAGTAGACTGATGCAGAGCTAGTCTACAGAACCTAAGCTGCTCCGCACTGGGCAGGGAAAGATGGAAGGAAATAGTGACAGAGGCATCAGACACCAGTGGGCGCTGAGCCCATGGTGGTTGATTATGATGATTATGAATCAGATATGCTGAGCCATCTAGTTGAGGTTCAAGAAAGGCACCTTATGCTAGAGTCCCTCTGAAGCCTATGCTGAACCTGCTGCCATCACCACACACTTCTATATCCTCTCCACCTAAACTTATGAAGAGATTGTGGTGGATCTCAGTCCCTCACAGTCAACATAAGGGAAAGTACAATGACCAGAAGCAGTGTTCCCTGTAAGTTGAGCACTTGGGCGGCCACCTAGAAGAGATTCAGGTGTCACCCAGATGACTAGCAGAGTGCGCACAATGGGCAGCGTGTGTTTCTATTGGTGGTGCACATAAAGTGTTGTCTGTCCAGGGATGGAAAAAAATAGCAGGAATGCTAACTAGAAGGAGCTCATTCCCAACCCTTTGATTGTTATTGCAGTGCATCTGTAAGCAAGGTTTCCTTGTTTCACTCCTCCGTGTTATCCCCCTTTGTCCCAAGTTATCTTACTTCTATTTGCTGTCTCTGCATGCATAAACAAACTGAACAGATTGAGGAGAAAAAGCTGTTCATTCATTCCACACAGGGTGGTTGGTGAGAGCCGAGGTTACAGGGTTGGGATGAGCAGAATCCAATGAAGTGGACAGCTTGGTAAGGAACATTACAGAACACCACATTACTCCGGCTTAATGCTGAAACTGCTTTGCAATGTCTTATGGAGATCCAAAGCCCCTCAAAATGCTCTCATCACCCAGGTATCTAGATGCTAAACTTTGGCCTCAACCCTCCACCCCGACAGAAAACGTTCTCCCTTCGTATCACAGATATTATGGAGGATGCAGCAGGCAGCAATAACAATGGATACATTGGTTTCACTGAGGTCTAAGTTGGTAAGCAGCTTTCCACCACCATTCTGCACTTGTTCAGCCTATACTTGAACTGCTCATTATCACTGTCCAGGCTGCTGGTATACAGCTTCATGACAGGATTAAGGGTGTTTCTCCCAGGGTCACAAATGGCATTTCAACATCAATAGTTATTCTGCAGTCTGGAAAGACCTGTATTCCTAAAGATGTGCGTGTCAAGCCATCCCAAGTTGATGTCAGGGAAACAGCTCACCAGCACTTGAGTACTACTACTACCCCTTTCAGTTTATGTACTCTTTTGTATTGAATGTGTAAAAACTATAGGAAAGGGTAAGCATGTTGGCAATGCTCAAAACAATAGTATATAGCTAAACCCTGGCTTACCAAACTACAAAAAAAGCATGAAAATGTTGTTGGCCATTGATTTCAGGGAGGGAGGCAGATAAGTGCACTATGGGAGGCTAACTGCATTATAAGTACAACAAGAAGTCCTGTGGCACCTTATAGACTAACAGATATTTTGGAGCATAAGCTTTCGTGGGCAAAGACCCGCTTCATCAGAGGCACAAGTGTGGGGCTGGTTTCAGAGGGGTATTTAAAGAGTAGGGTCCCAGTAAAAGGGAGGGCCAGAGCTGACAAGTCTATAAGGTGCCACAGGACTTCTTGTTGTTCTCAAAGCTACAGACTAACACAGCTACCTCTCCAATACTTGCATTATACGTAGCTACTCCACCGTGCACATGGCTGAGTGGAATTTTCGGGTTGGACTTGCAAAGCCTTACGGGCGGTTAGGGGAACATATAGCTCTGCACACATCAACACATGCCTTGCTAGCAATAATGCATTCTGCCAACACAATAAGCACAATGTGGACACTCGAGATCAACTTACTTAAATCGGAGGCTCAATGCTGACTTACATGAAGTCGACTTAACTTTGTTGTGTAGACACAGCCTGACACTCAACAATTCACTGTCTCCAAGTCCCATGCTCGCCCCAAGCCTGCCCAGCATTCTCTCAAGCGCCACACCAGACTTGGGATTCCATTCTTATTTTGGGAAACTGTCCTTCCAAGAAATCTCCATTCAAAAAGCACATTGGCATCTACTGAACAAAAAGCTTTGAAATTCTTGAGTGTGCCTGTTGAGCTCTCCCCCAGCAAAGGTTTTCAATTTTTGTGTTAAAAAGGCTTGTTGACATGGTAACCAAAAGCTTTTCGCCAAGCCATGACCCTCAAGCCTAACTATTCGTTAGCACAGGGGTGGGCCATAATTTTTGATGGGGGAGGGGTAAGTGAGCAAGTGATCACCCGCTTTTCTCTGGAGGGGGTGCGGGATGGAGGTTGGATGCAGAAAGGAGCTTGGGGTAGGAGGCTGGGGTGCCAGAAAGGGTGTTTGAGTGAAGCAGGGGTCTAGGAGGGAGTTGTCACCTGCAGCAGGAAAATGGTTTATGGGAGAGGGTGGCATGCCAAAGGACGGTGCTGGGTAAGAATGCTTCCCTAGGCAGCTCCAAGCTGGCAGGCTTCCTGCCTGCTGCAACCCCAAGCTGCTCAAAGCCACTATCTGCTCCATGCTTTGCATGCTGTCCCCAGCATAATCTAAGCTCACATTGGCTAGTTCACATTGTGCCAGTGACATGGGGCAATCCCCAATGGGAATTAGCCACTGAGAACTGAAAAACTGTGCTGGGGACAGGGGGATGCCCCCAATTACTCAGTCTGCATTGGCTAATTTCTGTCGGAGGCTGCCCCCAACACAATATCCCATTGGCCTGTTCCCACTGGCTGCCTCCACTTCCAGCACAATCTCTCAGCTCCCCTTGGCTGGAGGTGGAGGCAGCACATGAAGTGGCCACCCCATTGCATGCGGTGCTGAGTTACATGGAGCAGCCAGCTGCTTTGAGCAGTTTAGGGCCACTCCCCGCCTGAGAATCCTGGCAGGCTGAGCCAGGGCCAGTTTCAAAGGCCTGGGGCTACTGGAGCCTGCCTGGAGTTAGCAGCTACTAGAGTTACTATGCTCCACTCAGCAGGCCACCTCCTCCTCTTTTGTATTTGAACAGAGGCTGTCCAATGTCCTACAGGACCGACAGAAATCCAGAAACTTCCTAATCCCATTCAAACCACATCTACATATAAATATTTGCTAATTAGGTCCTTAGTGCACCATCTGAATGGCAAACATCCTCTTTTAGCATGCAGCAAACCAGGGTGTGACTCTACAGCACATTAGTTTGCTGTATGAACCCCGGTATCCTGATGCAGCTTTCCTTGCAGTAGGCCAGGAGTGAGCAAACTTTTTTTGTGTGCGCCCCACTTTCCATCCCTGAAATTAGCAGCCCCTGCTAACCGTTCTAATTGTAATCCAAGCCAAATGGAAACCTTGGTTATGTTCATATGGAACCCCACCCAGCCCCCTTATGGCATGAGTAAGCAAACAAATATGTAGAATGTAAAAACTTTGTGAATCGGTGTATAAATGTGAATACACTTACCTAAAAACAGTAACATAGTTCAACATTTTTAATGAGCTGGACAAGCCTGAGAAATTTCATGCCCCACAGAGGGGGCCCACCCCCCGCCCTTTGCAAACCCCTGCACTAGGCAATCCTTACAACCCAGGAGCGGGGAATTTATGGAACAGGCTTGCTTCGATCCAGCCTGCAAGGCTTCTTCTCCCCCTCCGCTCTCCAGTGGCATGAGCTGGTGCCGGTGCTCCAGACATGCAGAACGATGGTGGGAGCCAGGAGCCTTGCAAGCCCAATCAAGGAAAGCCAGACCGCATTTGGCCTACGGGCTCTGCCTGGCACAGGGAAGGAAGTGGCTCTGCATGCTGCAGTGAAATGCTCCAGGTGAGTACCATCCCTGGTAGCTTCCATTGGTCGATCCCCAGCCCCCTCATGCCCCCTTGCTCATGCACAGACCCCATTTTTTTTCCCTCAAAGATATGTTCTAGGAAACAGAAATATTTTGGGAGAAGTTCTGTGAGCTGTGCGACACAGCAGACCAGGCTAGGTGACCATCAGTGCTCCTCTCATTTCTCCCACCCGAGTGGAATGAATTTTGCTATGTGAACCAATTTGGAGGTGATGTGCCTGAACAGACTGGAGCCAAGCAGTTCTGAGTGTGGACAGGTGCTCAGGCTTGGGGCAGAGGGTTGGGATTCAGGAGTGTGAGGGCACAGGCTCTGGGGTGGGGCTGGGGATGAGAGGTTTAGGGTGCAGGTGCTGGGGGGTGGGGAGTACTGGCCCTGAACTGGGAGTGTAGGCTTCAGGGTTAGACTGAGGATGAGGCGTTTAGAGTGCAGGAGATTCATAGCTGGGCAGCAGCACTAAGACAGGCTGCCTGGTGCCTGCTTGTCCCAGGGCACCGACCTGCACCCCAGAAGCAGTTAGCAGGTATTCTGGGGGCGGCTGATGAGATACTGAAGCACGCTGCAAGCACTGTTCTCACACCTGGTGGTCAGAGACAGTTCACGGAGTGGACCTGTTACGCTGGCCACTTCTGTGCCAGCTACGGCAAAAAGGACAGCTGAGGTGGGGCTAGGGACAGCAAGAGGGGGCTTTGAATGGGTAGCTGCATGGCTATGCAGCTTAGCAAGAACTTTGATGACCACATTGGTCCCTCCTGGCCTCTGAAACTGTGAATGAAATTTTGCCTCTCAGTGGAGACTATCCCATTGAGACAGAGATTAAAAAAAAATGCAATTGTCTAGACCGTCATGCCACAAAAATGCAGTTCATTATCACAAGACAGAGAGGAAGAGATTAAAATAACTAAGGTGGTGGGTTTTTAGAACTGAAAGTTGCAGATGGCAAGCAGTTAATGACAAGCTGATCTTGAGAAAGAAGATAACAATTAGGGCTGTCAATTAATGCCCGTTAATGCCCGCCATTAATGAAGGGCAGACTGAAGGCATTAAAAATTAAAGCACTTTAATCACAGACCTTAACATGTGTTAACTGACAGCCCTACTTTACAATTTGCATGTCAGCAGGGCTCCATGTCCCAGCCAGCTCCCCACCATGGGGCTGCCCCACGGCCAGCGGACTCTGGCAGCACCGCAATTAATCACACGCTTAATCACGATTAATTTTTATAATCCCTAGACAGCCCTAATGGCAACATTAGCAGATCAGCAAATGCAAAAACTGTGGGGGAAAATGTTAGCTAGGGTTTCAAAACAGATCACCCAAGTTTGAAAAATGAAGTGTATACATCTCTCGTGTTGCATTCACATTAACTTCAGCAACTGAAGTTAATAAACGTGACAGATGAATCATTCAGTCAAAACAGCCTTGAAATAAATCCAATTGGCAGCCCAAACACCTACAGTTCTAAAATCCACAGATCAAGGCAAATTTTGCTTTAAAATCCTAGATGGATATCTGACTATTCATTCACTTCCAAGAAACGGAAGTTTAATGAGCTGTTTGCATGTGACTCGTGGGTGTGGAGGGGGTGTGTACGCACGCAATAGAGGAATAAATGAGCTAGTGCTTCAGCCAGAGAAACCTGCCTACGTGAAGCAGAGAACTGCCTCCATGGACTCCCTTTCCCAGCCAGTGAAACCAGATCCAAGCCCTAAAACACACCCTTGCGCTCTCGAAAGTCCCAATTTCCACATGTTGTTTGGATTAGCCTGCTTCTTGCTGCAGGCATGGAACAAGAGATCTCTCAGAGCCATGCTTAAAAGAGGTGTACTCAGAACCACTGTATGGAATAGAATATAGTGAAAAAGCTGCACAGTTTGCTACTTCCTAAGAGCTATGAGGCACATGCCAAACACAAAAGTGTTTCAACTGCAGCTAGTGTAATACAATCCCAGCTTCCAGATACAGTTTTAACCTCATTTTTACTAGGGGTAGAGGAGGGTGGACGAAATATTAGCTTTTATTAGAGCTCGTCTTCAGAGAAGTTAATCCATGCAGCTTAAAAGCTTGTCTCTTCCACTCAAAGGAGTAGATCCAAAAAACAAAAACAAAAAAAATCTATCACCTCATCCACCTTGTGTCTCTAATACCCTGTGACTAACATAGCCACATCATCACTGCAACAATGAATAGATAGTAATTACACATGAGGAACTTAGAACAGTAACAGAGAGGAAGCCGTGCTAGTCTATACACTATCAAAACAAAAAGCAGTCAAGTAGCACTTTAAAGACGAGCAAAATGGTTTATTAGGTGAGCTATGGTCTGAAGAAGTGGGTCTGTCACACGAAAGCTCACCTAATAAACCATTTTGCTCGTCTTTAAAGTGCTACTTGACTGATTTTTGTTTTGATGAGGAAGTTAGAAAATTATGACATGACAGTGACAGTGTTGAGGAAATCCCCAAAGGAATGAGCAGATTATTGAGCTGGGGATGAAAGACAAACTCAAACCAATGGCAAAGAAGGGCAGATCAATGTGGGTAGAAGGGGATTTAGGGTTCGAAACCAGACTCTATCCGTATATTTTAAGCCGATTACCCTTAAACCTCAGATGTTAAACGATGAGAAGGGTGGGTCTGTGAGGAGATGCGTAGCACCATTGCTCCTTGCACCATACAGGATGTCCTAGAACACTCTGGCCCACTTCCTGAACACCCAGCTTGTCTCATATTTTTTTCTCTGCTCCCAGTTCAGGTTTCTCTCTGTGTCCCCTTTGGATGTGAGGTAGGCATACCCCAGGTTCACATCTCAAAGACCCAGGAAAGACAATCCAACATGAATGTCACTGTGCAATGTGATCATCTACCTAAGAGTCACTTTATTAGCCGGATGGAGAACACAGCTGTGCGATACATTTTACATCTGTGGAGTGGTTTCACAATCCTGATGGTGCTTGACTGTCAGTCATGAATATCCCACTGAAACCATTGACAGATCAGGGGGCCACACCGATTTCAAGCTGACAGAACATTTTCAAGGATAATTATACCCAATACACAAAAAAGTGCATGAAGGGGAGGATATCCAGACATATTTTACTACAAATGCCAAATCCAGCAGTTCCCAAACCACAAATGGGAACTTTCCATTTTATTCTGTTGACATTTTCTTCTAATTCCCCTTTAGACAGTGACAAATCTAGAATAAACCTGTGAGTCCTTTGTCTTTCCTCTTCTCTGCTACCTGCATTTGCATCAAGGAACTAGTTGTCCTTCAACACAAAGCCTGAAATGGGGCTTATGTAGAACATACACTTCAGATTAAGCATCCGTCTTCCTTGACCACCCAAAACATCAGTCAACTGCCCCAATCAAAGACACAGTACAACTGCATTCAAACTTTGCTAAACTAAGCCCAAGAAACACTTCAAGAATATGAAATATTATGCAACATACCTAATGAGCAAAGCAGCAACACTACACTAATTAACAAATTTAAATATATTCTCAAAGTTCTAATGGAGGCACAGAACTGTATTCATGCTACTTGTCTGCTTTTCTAACACTGAGATATTGCATATACAGTTGGTGGGAGGCAAAGACAGAAATTGGCCTACTGCATTTACCATTCAACCACTTCCTTTCAGAAGCAACCTCAACTATCCCCAGAAAGAACCAGTTTTTGAAAATACATCTTGCTTCCACTTTCTGTACTGCGTTATTTGTGATTATTGTTTGCAGTGCTGTTGTAGCCATGTTGATGGTTGGATATTGGGGATGTGAGGTTGGTCTCTTTTATTGGACCAGCTGAGAGGTACTACGCACCTGCATGAAGGGCTCTGCGTAAGCTTGAAAGCATCCTTTTCCACCAGCAGAAGTTGGTTCAATAAAACGTATTCCTGCTCCACTTTGTCTCTCTTATTTCTAATTAGTCAAGTCCATTAAGATAGTGCTACCTAAACATGGCGTGCTTCACCAATGTTTTCCAAAGGTTCATTGCACCAGTGAGAGCTCCTGTGTAAGGCAGTCTCCTGGGGCCAGACCCACTTTTAAAACATTTTTGTTAACACTTGTGCAAGCACGTGTACTTGGAAGGTTTTATAACAGATTCAGACACAGGGAGTCTTGTCTCCACTAGCCCTCCCCACTGCAACAGTGCAGCATACCAACACACATAATGGGCCCCAGCTTGAGGGCCTGATCCTGCTCCCCCCAGGAAAGACCACGGGAGTGGCAGGTGTGGGGGTCTGAAAGCCAGGCCCCAAGCAGGCACCCAACGTGGAGCAGCTGGGACCAGTGGCCACATTTTAACATGTTGAGCAGGCTGCGGTCCAGTGCCTTTCCCCTCCCCGAGCCACCTCCACAGCAGTGCGGCTTGCAACAGGCAGACCCACCGTCCCGTCCAACTGGGCAGGGCCCCAGAGACCCCGGCAGAGACACCCCGCACCCACGCTAAGCACAGTACCGCAGCTACACCCAAGCCGTACTCCCCCTGCTCGGCCTGGGCAAGGGACCAGGGACCCCGGCCGCACGCATCTTCGTGCACAGCGTACTAGGACTGCACCCAAGCCACAATCCTCCGGCACCCGCTTCAGCCCGGGCTGCACCCCACCGCGCCCCCCAGCCAGGCCAGGTAACCGGGCCAGGTAGACGGGCCGCAGCCCCAGCCCGGGGCCTGCCTTACCGGCCGGGCCGCCGGGCGCCGAGCGACAGCAGCGCGCCGAAGCGTTGCTGCGCCTCCCGCAGGGACCTGCCAGCCATGCTCCCGCCGTCCTCGGACTGAGCCACTAGCACGAGCGCACACCCCCGGCGGCCTCCGCGCCGCGGCATCAGGGACTACAAATCCCGTCAGACCTTGCGTCTTCGGGCCAGGGCCCTGTTACACCCCGCCGGCGGCACGCGGGGAGGGGGGAGGAGACTACAACTCCCATCAGCCACCGCAAAAGAGGCGGTGCCTCTACTCCCGGGAGTGTCTCCCTGGGCTGCAGCGTGGTCCAGGCAGGAGGAATATCTCCGTCTCCCGGGTCCTACTGCCGCCCTCACCAATGCCAGTCGCCTACGCTCCAGGGCGGGGGCGGGAACCTTTTTCTCTTGGGGCCGTTGACCCACAGAACAATCCGTTGTGGGTCACACACCGATGTGGGGTGGGGCGGGGCGGGGCGGGGCGGGGCGGGGGCGGACTCGGGGCTGGGGCAGGTCTGGATGGAGGGGCGGGCTCTGGAATGGGGCTGGGGGCGGGCCTGGTGGGAGGGTGTGGGGCTGGAGGGGGCTGGAAGCAGGCCTGCTTGGAGGGCAGGGGTGCTGGCTGGAGCTCCAGGCCACTCTGAAGTGCTATCAGAGCAGGGTGGCCATCTGGCCCGTTTTCACCAGCACAGTCCCTTATTCAGCTCTCTCATGGACTACATACTTTAAGAAAAGGAGCAAATTGTCCTATTGTGCAGGGCTCCTGTTCCCTGGCATTCAGGGGTCATGGGGCGACACTTTACACTGCCGGGGAGCTCTGCTGCAGGGCAGCTGCACAAGTCCCTGGTGCCTGTGCCTCGGGGTAGCAGTCCCCACTGGCAGGAAACTCCTGTGTGGGGCAAATGCCATTTGCTGGCATGGTTGCTGCATTCCCTGGTCTCCCCTGCAGGGAAGCTGCACAGCCCCCATCCACAGTGCCGCACAGTGGGGCAGCAGCCCCCGTGGCTGAAGAGCCCTGATATGAGACTGCAGATCCCCCATCCCTGGAGGTTGGTGTCCCATATTTGCCATAGGGCAGTGTGATCACCCTACATCAGAGCTCAGCAGCCTCTGGCCTTGGGCTCTGCTGGCTGGAGGTGAGAAGTTTGGAGGGCAGGAGGGCTCTCTGGGGAAGGGGTGCAGGTGCCAAAGCTGGAAGGGAGCTATGCAACAGGAGCAGATGGTGGGGTGGGGGGGTAGGATGGGGCAGTCCAACCTGGGGCAGAGGGGAGAGTAGATATAGGGTTTCAAAGGCAGTTTGGGTGTACGAAGGGGTTAGACCTAGTTCAGTGGGTGGGCTGCAGGTGCATGGTCTGAGAGGTAGTTCTGACCTGGGGTACACGCTCTTGCCAGGCAGCACTCACCTCTGGCAGCTGCCAGTCAATGGCACAGTGGGACTAAGGTAAGCTCCTTGCTTGTCCTGGTTTTGAGATGCTCCCGGAAGCAGCCACCATATCCAGCCCCTAGGTAGATGGGCCAGGTGGCTCCGTAGGGTGTGTCCTCTACCCCAGCAACTCCCATTTGCTAGTTCCTGGCCAGTGGTTGCTGCAGAACCAGTGCTAAGAGCCAGGAGCAGCATGCAGAGCTTCCCTGATCTCCCCTGCACCTCAGGCCTGCAGGGTCATTCCATGGCTTCCAGCACATGGCCCAGCTTTGCTGCGGGCTGGGTGAAATTGTTAAGGTGGCTCTTACCTGCAGGAGCGGTTCCACATTCCTGCAGCCCCAGGGACCCTTAAAGCAATGCTCCATCCTTCTTTACCTGGCTGCGTCCACCCACACCACCTTGTGTGGCATGGGCAGGGCAGCAGAATGTGAAATGGGGGACAGAGGGGTCCTGTCCCAATCTGCCCCATCTGGAGGAGATATGAGGTAGGCATGGCCTGCCTGGCACAGTCGGTTGGTTTTGCCCTCCTGAATTTCTGGTGGTAGGTGGCCTGCACCCATCACACTGAACTAGATCTATACTGAGGTCCATTCCAGTCCTACATTTCTGATATTTATGAGACCTCCATTACTTCAGTCCTCTTTGGGCTTGAAAAAAAAATTAAAGTGGGGAATGTAGGAAAATGAGGAATCTGTGACTCCCTGGCAAATATTGCGGCCACGTTATGTGGGTGTGTAGTATGGCCACTCGGGCTGTAGAGGGAACGGTTTCTTTATTCATGCCCTGGAGTGTCACAATACCTCATTTAAATCCACACTGATACATGGGCTAACCCACCGGAGAGTTTTGAATCATAGAATGTCAACTGAAAAAGAACTGCCATTTTGACCCTAACAGGGAGGTTAGCCTAACTGCCACCCAGGAAAGACAGTAAATATTCATGACAGCTTATGAATATGTATGCATGTTGGTGCCATATATGGAGGGATAGTCAGAAAGTATTGGAAGGTTCTGGAGACCTCAGGGGATGATGCAGGGCCAGGCTATACATTTCAGAAAAGCGTGCCATATGAGGAAGGATCTCCCGGCTCTTTGGACAGGGCAGAACCGGACCAGATGATCTCCTGAATCCTTGGAGGATGATGGACCCCTGCTCGCCTCAGCAGCCTGATCAACTCCTGAAGCTCCTTGCCCTGATCTGAATCTTTGGTCAGGCGGCAAATAGTTAGGAAAGGACTGGTACCATGTATACATATCCAGCTAGCTAGTCAGTAAGGAGAAAAGTAGGAGTTAGTAGTTAATGTTTTATAGTGTAGTATCTAGAGAGGACACGTTTATTATTTTCCTCTCCATGTACATAGTTCCTCAAGTTGTCAGTATTTAGTGTTATATTATCATTGCAACTGCTAGTGCAACAGTTAAATTCATTTTCACAATCACCAGAATTAAATCGTTTAGTTTTTGATTAAACCTATTTGTCCATGGTTTTCACTTCTCTCAGGGTACGCCCGTCTCCGCCTGTGCAAAAGAATTGTGGGGAAGCATTCTGCCATGGCAGAGGCTTCACTGAGAAGGAACACACCTGAATGTTACATTTTAAAAATGTTCAGCTGTGTCAAGGCCCAATGATTAATAGCTGTTGGGAAAGGACTCCTGCAATCTCAAAGACCACTTTACTTGTGAATAGAAGTGTTCACACAGGTGCTTATGGTGCCGTAACTTACGGGCATCAACTTCACAGCTTTGCCTGGCTGGCCTCCGGGATAGGCCATCTTGACAACCTTCCAGGACCGCCATAGTTAGAGAGGTGCTGTGCACAGGAGGTGTATGGATGACGCAGGAAATGCCACAAAATGCACAGGGACGGAGGAGTCAAGATTTCTCCCTCTCTCTTACCTCTTGAGAAGGGGGCAGGAAAGTGACGATACACAGTACTGCCCCCCTCAGCTGTTGCTCCTCACCTCCTTAGGGCGCTCTGTGCAGGGACGGAGTCCCAGCATCTCCTTCAATACAAATTAAGTCGTGGTGAGAGGCAGTGGGAGCCCAGGAGAGTAGGGAGTCCAGCCCTGCAATGGACAGAACCCCAGGCCTATGGAAGCCATGGGCATCAATACAAGTTCACCCAGGGTGTAATTTTCCCTAAGACTGGGCCTGAGCATCACACCATCTGCCTAGGTGAGCCTGGGTACGGCCACAGTGTCAGACCACATTTAGGGTGCCACACCAGGCCCTCATGGGGAGGGGACAGCTCAGGAAACAGACACAGCCTGGCTTCTGTACAGTAGTCTCTTTATTAGGGGAAAAGACACAGCTCCATAAAGTGCAGATGGTGCTTACAGAGGAAGCATGGGACACAGCATGCTGAGCCAGGTGCCTTCCACCCCTCACCCCCAAAGCAGAGCACCCCAAGAGGTTCAGGTAGCACATTCCCACTGGTGCTTCTGTCTCCATGTTCCTGCTAGTTTCCCTACCCCTCTGGCAGTTTCTGCTAAGACAACAGGCCTGAGAAACAGAGTCCAAGCCCACCCCCAGAAATCACAGGGTGGTGGGTAGGCACCGCACTGTGCCAGCCTTTGTTTCTTTATGGGAAGTAGCAGCATGGTGTCCGGGTTAATTAGCAAGTGAGTGCACATGCCTGCCTGAATGAGAAGAGAAAAGCTCAACTGCAGTACAGCACAGCGGTTGGGTTTCATTCTTCAGGCTTGTCACCAACAGCTGGTTTGTGCTCTGTACACCTACTGTATTACAGCGCAGAGCCCAGGGCATGAGGCCTCTGCCCCTGGAGCCTGAGAAGCCATTACAGGCACGTGGGCAGCAGATCAGCACATATAAACAAACTGCTAGCTCTGTCTGGCCTGCAGGAAGGGATGTGGTTTGAGGAAAAAGCAGCAGGATTTTGAGACGTTCAGCTTTCAGGCAGTTCTAGCTGCTGGCCAGAATTAGACTGGAAACCTGTGGGAGCACAGAGGGATGAGGGAGCAGCCCTGGCCCAGCTGGAAAGCCTAAGGGTCTGAGAAATGCCTAGCTTGAGCTAGGGCAGGAGAAGGAATTGTTCTAACAGGCAATGGGCGAGTCTGACCCTTGGCAGCTTGAGTGCAAACTGTACAGTTCCCGCAGGGATGCCTTTGGCCAAAGGTGTTGGACTGCAGCCTACCCCCAGGTAACTTGAATCACCTGGTGGGCATCTATGCCTGAGAACTAACTTCAAGTATCTGCCAGCACAGGTTTGGGACACTTCAGGCCTCATCTCAGCAGCTAGCACTAGACCACTGCCACGCCCTATGGGATGTCTGCCTTCTGTCAGGAAGGCTGCACAGGGAGCAGTTTACAAGTCAGGGACCTGCTGAGAGAAGTTCTGGGAGGGTGACAGTGTTTCAAGGAACATAACTTCTTCTTCCTACACCTTCGGAGCCAAGGCCCAGCCTTCAACCAAACTGGAGCCAACAAACCTGCTCCCCTCCCAGGGGAGTCTGGGGACATGGCAGAGAGGTACCACTAATCCACCTTGGCAACCTCAGCATTCCACAGTGGCTTGGAGACTTCCAAGGGGCCAGGCTAAGGTTCGGACCTGGGGTGGGTCTGGGTGTTTGTGAAGAAGTATAAGGGGTTAGCCACCTGCACCCTCCTCTTCTGGTCACTGAGGCTGACCACATGCGAAGTGGTGCGTACTCTGTTTTGACGGTAAGAGGCCTGAGGATAGCACCAGGGATGCTGAGTCAAGGTTAACTGTGCTACAGCATAACCTACTCGGAACATTACTGAGCCTGACTGGAAACCAGCTTGCGCACTAGTGGAGGGAGCTGCAGGGTGCATTAAAACTGGGCGAAGAAGAGCCACTGATGCTGCTTCCCACCTCCACGTTTCTTTAGTTGTGACAGGAGCTGTGCAGAATGACTCACCCTTAAACAGCTGAGTGCCTGCTGCTGCGGGAAGGAACAGAACAGGGCTTTTACGCCTGGCTTGTCTACCTGCAACTACTATGCTTCTTCTTAATGACGAACTTAGCTTCTGATCATGCACATACGCCCAGGCAATGAGTGCCACGGGTTCCGTGGCACTGAGAGGACTGGCACACTGCTGCAGTTCAGGATCAAAGGGTAAAGAGGCACACGTGGTGCTTTCCCGCTGGCCTCCAGCTGCCCGGCTCTGCTTTCTCTTCTCCTCCCTACAGTAGCTGAAATTGCTTCCTCGCGCCGGCCTTGCCCCCGTCCCCAGCCTGTCTCCATCTCAGTGAAGGAGGCAAGGATTAGACTAAACAGTGGAGCCTGTCTGCCCCGCACCTGCTCAGAGTTGCTGAGCACGCAGGTGCCAGTGCAACCAGGAGAAAGGGGGTGAGCCACAACTCTGAGCATTACCCTCGGGGTGGAACACGAGCCCCAGCACCGAAACATCCAAAAAAAAGAGTCAGTGGCCACTTCAAACTTTTAGCCTCATCGCTCTAGGAACTCCACAGCCTTCCCCTCCCCCCGTTGTGCTGAATTTACCAGACGCATCAAAAACACAAGCGGACGAGTATGACACCGAAGAAACTGTGCACCAGGGCAGAGTGCGCGGACTCAGTCAGAGACACAACAACGGACAGGAAAGCGCCAGGGGGCAGAGGTCTTCTTCCAGAGCCCAGCTGCTGCCGAGGGAGGAGACCAGGCTGCTCCTCCCAACCTCCGCTCTGGTGGGGGATAGTGGACTAATTATGCCAATGCCTGATCCAGTAAGACAGGCTGTAAACGGCACCGGTTCCTGGTAATGCCTAAACGAAAGCCCCCTGGAGGGGAGACCACAGTGACCCGTATCTGACGGCTGGGGAAACAGTAAACAGGAGGTAAAGCCCCACTGAATGTCAGACCACCTGTGGCATGATCAAGCTGAGACCCCAGGAGCTCTGACTCGGAGGTACCCGCCCTAGCCCCAGCTCAAGGCTCCCCCAGGTTTCTGTTGTTTTGTTACCAAGAGCAAAATACAGAGGGAGGGCTGACATTCCAGTCCTGCGGGACGCTCCTCCCCAGAGCTGGGCATGCCAGCTGCATCGGAGCCTTACCCTCGAAACATCCCCCCCTCCCTCATTCCCAAGTAGCCCTCCCCTCTCCCCCACACCCGCCTTGTCTGCTTGCCAAATGGCCCCACCCTTAGAAAGTGGGTGCTTTCCCCATCCCCCCTGCTGGAGACCCACGCTCCCCAGAATCTTCTTCCACTCCGCCAGGGGATAAGGGGCTCACAGCTCTTCAGTGTGTCCCAGGGCCCGAGTCTGTCCACTGCAGGCGAGGCCAGGCTGCCCCAGTTAGGTTTGCTTCATCTCCCATTCCTGCAGTGGAGGGAAAATACAATTAAAAGAGGCTCTGGGCACATTGGGCTGGAGAACAAGTCAGGCCCAACAGCCTGAGCCTAGAGTGGTGCATCTACCCAGCCCCTGAATGCCCGTGGCCAGCCCACAGCAACGGGCTGCAGCTCACGGGGCTCAGGCTGTACAACTGCAGCATGGATGTGACCCCAAACGTCAACGTGGCAGTTCCATAGCACCGCAGTTTGAGCCCCAGGAGGCCATTTCAGAGGACTTGGGCCACCCGTGGGCGTTCCATTGCAGCCCAGATGGTGGTCCAGGGTTTAGCTCGGAGCAGCTTCTGCTTGTGAGAGACCGTGTAGGAATTCGAGATGGTGAAAGCCTGATGAGACCCTCGAGCTCAGCCATTCAGGGGCCAGGCCAGATCCGCACACTATGGCCTGTTACAGAGCTTTGCCCACTCCAGATCCTGCTGCCAGTGACTGAACCACCTCCCCTGCCCACAAGTCAGGATCATGACTTCCCACTTTCATGAGCTCCCCCAGCCAGCCTGGTACCCTGCTCACCCCTGCCCCCCCAAGACTTCCCAACCCTCAGCAGGCAGAGCGTGGGCAGTGGCCAGTGGCCCTGCAGGGCCTGGCACTGCTGCTGATGCATTAGAATGTGGTATTAAGGCAAGGGTGACCAGTTTCCCCAGCCTTGCGACTTAGGGACAGTGCAGCACCCAAAGATCTGGTGGCGAGGCCGAGGAGAGGGCTGTCAGGCTGGGACAGCAGACCTGTACCTTGGCCTTCTGCAGCACATTCCCCTTGTTGGCAGGGATGATGGACGGGCTCCTCTTCCTCATTTCCGCTGCACAGTTCACAGGGACCAAGTGCTCCGTAGGATTCCCATTTGGCTTATTTCCAATCTCCTAGGAGGGAAAGAACAGACCTTTAGCGACCCAGGACAGTCACAGCAAACATGGGAGGCAGCCAGAGGCCCCAGATTAAAGCATGCTCTGAATGTGGCGCAGTATTTGCCATCCGCTGCTGGGGACAGGCTGAAGAGCGAGGGCCCCAACAGAGCTGGTGAGAGCCTAGAACTGGTCTAGCAGAGAGACTGAGGGGGGGGTCACAGCCCAACTGGGGAAAAATCCTAGCACTGGAATGGCCAAATAGCAAGACAGCCTGAGGCTGCAGAGCAGGGCTGCTTCAGGGGGAGTGAGGTGAGCACAGCAGAGAGGAGGCTCGGGGGTCTGAAGACTGAAGTGCATTGGCCCTTCACCTGTCGCCAACAGAAAAAGA
Organism: Carettochelys insculpta; assembly: GCF_033958435.1. Lineage (NCBI taxonomy): Eukaryota > Metazoa > Chordata > Testudines > Carettochelyidae > Carettochelys > Carettochelys insculpta. The sequence goes on from NC_134151.1 coordinate 15,695,454, forward strand.
GTCCCGGCTGCTCCCCGGCGGGGAAGACCAGGGCAGCAGATGAGAAGAAAGTGGCTTCATACCCCATTTTCAGCTTTGCTGGTCACTGCGAGCCCCAGAGCCGGCCCTCCAGCTAGCGACTGTTTCAGCCGGTCCTTCACCTCTGTCAGCTTGAGCTCCAGGTCCACACGCTGCTCCTCTTTCCCTCTGCACTGCTCCTCCAGGGCTGCCACCTGCTCCTCCAGCTCTTTCAGCTTCCTCCCTGACCCAAAGACACAGGAACGAGGCCGGTCAGGCCCCAGCAGCTCAGCACTGAGCCACGGAGAAGGGCGGGGGTTGGAAAGGCCCAGTTACCCTCCTGCCGTGAGCGTGTGTATGTGGGTGGGCAGTGATGTGCTAGCGGCTGGGAGATCTATCAGCCCTTCTGGCAAGGGCCTGCCTAGTGTGGGACACCGATTCCAACTGCACTGGGCTGCACCTTCTCCTTTGCTAGGGATTCATAGTTCATTAGCACCTCAGAGCTACAAACTGACCAGTGAGTCACACAGTTGGGCAGCCGCAGAGACAAAACCCCAAATACAATAGAGCGGAGTATGAAACGGGAACGACTAACATGACCGAGGGAAAAGCACTCTCAGGTTATTTGTCATCCACACAGTAAAGTCTCAAAGAGGTAATAAGTCAATGAGCCACTGCAAACTTTTGGAAGAGCCACCTCAGGCTTTGCTCTGAGTTGCAAACACGCGCCGTTCCCGAGGTGTTTGTAACACTGAGCTCCTACCGCCGTACCAGTACGTTTCCTGCTCCGGCTTTTCAAGCTCAGAAGCCAAAAGGAAACAAAATCCAATCCAATCACCCGGACCTCTCAAAGAACCGACATTTTAACCGGAAGTACATTTTAGTTACGTTTTCCGGAAGTACAGTGTAGTGCAAGTAAAACAACTGAATCCAGTGTAAGTCTACAGCATACAATACGACAGTTGTAGGTAAATAACGTACTCTGCCTGCATTTGTTTGTTTCTTGATAGTAATCTTGTTTTTCTTCAGTGTTATGCACTGCTAGGTGTGCCTCTGTTATACAGCGTATTTGAATATCCAGCAACCTCCTGGTCCCAGGGCTGCAGGATAGGAGTTTAGGGTACGTGCCCTTTGTACTGGAGAGACACATATTTGGCCACAAGGTGGTGCTGTTGGACACCGTTTGAGGTAGCTGCAGCAGAGCTTCACTGACTCAGCACTACAGCTGGGAACCAATGCTCTGCCCGGCAGAATGGAAAGCAATAGCTAGCTTGGCAGAGAGCTGCAAGAGCAGCCCCAGCCGGCCTGCAAGCGGGTGCCTGGAACAAGGAACAAAGGAGCACAGCGGCGCCAGTGGAGAGCGTCCTTCTGTATTCACGCTGGGGCTGGGCCAGCGGCACCAGGGAAGGAGAGCAGATGGTACCCCCACGTGATGCACCCATGGGGGAGCTGGGTGGGAGCAGGACATTTGCTGCTCAGAAATAGCTGGCGACTGCACTCCTGGCCAGCAAAGGAGGCGAGGTCTGTCTGCACAGTTGCGGGAGGTTGGGGGGGAGCAGGTGGGCGCGGCTCTCAGGTTCAGGATGCTGTACCGTCATGCTCAGAAGCCTGGAAAACTGGACGAGCAGGAGCCTTACCAGTGCACGGCCAGAGCTGGGATCAGAGCTGGAAGGAGGAATCCTGCACCTTTTCCTAGCTTCTAGCTACCCTGATTCACCCCCACTTTGCTGGGCATAAAAATCTACCAGCCACATTTCAGAGGTGGCAACGGTCATCAGACCAGGGACATGACCATACTGGGGGGCTGGGCTCAGATTGGTCAGGGGTATTTCCTCTCCAGCAGGCTCCACACCTGTGCTGCTTTTCATGGCCTCCCGGAGCTCCCTCTTTTCCTTCCGTAGGGTGACCAGCTCATTCCGGATAGAGGCTTTCTCCTTCTCCAGCTTCTCCTTCTCCGTCAGGAACATCCTGGCGTCCTCCTCGGCCCGGTTCTTCCCATACTTGTATTGGTTGGCATCTGCAGAGACAAGGATGTGGATGGTCAAGTGGGAAGCTTGCGGGCTGGCCCCTGCCTCTGTGGTGTGAATGCAGACTCGGTTCCGGACTCGCGGCCACAGTGCCTCAGTTCCCATGTGGGCACCACAGATGGGCCAGGTCAGCTCCCAGGGGCTGCAGTAGGCGGCCATGCAGGGAGAAGGGGCATCATACCAGTAGCCCTGAGAGGCCTGTGGAGACCCACTGAAGGCCATGAAGGATCAGCCTAAAGCTGGCACCTTGTTCCCCCTCCCCTGCGTGGTGTCGCTTTTCTCTAGTGAGTTCAGGGCGGCTGAACAGTGCCTGGGCAGCAGCAGAGCCACCGTGTCCTTAAGTTCACCTTTCCCGCTCCTCACAATGGCCAACCTACCAGAGCCCTGGCTGGGAAGGAGAAGCTCCAGGTCCCTCACAGCAGCCCACCAACTACTTCAGCTCTACGGTCACTACTAGCCCGGGTGGGACTAAGACCCCACCAGCTCACAGCCAGAGGCTAGGAATGGCTCCTGCCATTAGCGACGTGTGGCTCAGCAGGACGAGGTGAGCAGCCATGAGAGGCCCCAGTCCTTGAGCCAGTGCGCACATGACCCCCGCCCACCCCCCGAGGGGGAGATTTGTGCTACGGGGCCATCTGTGGAACCTACTTGATGCGTGTCTCTTCACTTTGACTTGGGGGTCCACACGGCGCGACGACTCGCTGCAGGACGAAGCGTGGCGCTTCACCTGGGCCCCCGACGGCCGCGGCGGCTCCTCTGCCTGCACAGATGGCCACCATGAAGACGGATTCCCAGCAGAGAGGCTGCGCAGCCTCCGTGCTAGGCCAGAGCAGAAATCCGCACCCAGGGTGGGGGTGGGGGGTAGCTGCCCAAGAAACCATGGGCCCCATGTGCTGCTGAGGGGAAGGGGCACCCTTCTCCCCAGCATTCAGTTACTTGGGGTTGCAAGAGGTTGGGTGGGAGCAGGACCATGGCCTTTCCAGGGGTGCACAGTAGGAAACAAGCCATCCTTGTACCTGCACCTTCTCGTAGGGGACGTCGTCGTACACCACCCGGGTGGAGTCAGCCTGGCTCTCATGGGAGGTGCTGGCCCACCTACGGAGGAAGGGACAGGGAGATGCTGTGCCTCTGCAAAATGCATCCCTTCCTGCAGAACATGCTGCCCTTCCCTAGCTCCTCCCACCCAAAAGGTCTCAAAGCACTTTGCAAACTGACGCCTTAGACCTGCCCGCCCACCCCCAGGCAGCCCCAGACTGCAGAGAGCACAGCTCTGCCACAAGACAACAACACCAGGCAGGCCCTGCCCCTACCCAGCCACCTGCCATGTGCTGGTAAAAGCCTCCCCAGCTGCATTGTTGGTGTACTTCAGCTCCCTGCCCCAAGTCTGCCTTTTGGGCACCCTCCTTTGGGGCCATACACTTTTGGGAACACAGTAGCAAAGACTGTTCCATTGCAGGGGCAGATGAGGCACAGGGAGATGCAGTGACGTGACCAGGTCCATGTGGCACACCCAGAGCTCCCTGGACTGCTGTTAGAAGACACATACAGCTCAGGGCTCCACAAACCATAACCCCCCTGCTGCTTGCCCTGTCACATGTCCCCAGCGCCTGCCTTCTCCCCGCCTCACTGCTATGGCTTGGGGGGTTTTGCTATCACCAGGATCTGGAGGCACATGGTGTAGGTGCTGCTGGCTGACATGGCCTCGCAGGGAGCTTTGCTCCAGAGATGGGGTGGACATCAGGGAGCCTCGTGCCAGAGCTGGATCTCCCACACACAGCATGGCCCTGTTGCCTTAATAAATGCTCTGGAGCCGGGAGGAGAGCCCTTACAGGTAGGAGTGTCGCACAGCCGTGACTATGCTGGCTATTGTCTCCACATCCACGTAGTCATAGTGCAAGGCCTCTGGGGTTTTCTGGGAGCCGGTCTCAACCAGCAGGAGGCCAAGCCAGCGGCCCAGATCTTCAGAGCAGTTTGCCTAGGGGATGAGAAAGCATCATCATGGAGCACCTCGCCCTGGAGATGCATCTCCTGTGCACCTCTCTCCAGGAAGATCCATATCCCTCAGAGCACTGGCAGGGAAACAGAGCAGTATTTCCTTGCACCCCCAAAACCTCATTGTGGGGAAGGCCAAAGCAACCCCACACAAGAACACCCAGGCCTCTGCTCATACGCAACACATGCGGAGAGGTGTAGTAGATCGTCAGCTCTGGGCGGGAGCGGGTGGGTGGAGTTTCCGGAAGAAGGAGTTACCCTCCCTGCCAAAAGAGGCTGCTCTGGCCAAATGGCACCAACCCACATTCCACCAGCCCGACCACCTGCCCAGCACTGCTCCTGTGTACAGCAGCCATTGGCTTGAAGCTCAGAGTCAAAGGAGTTCGTTCTAACCCTGCCACTGTTCAGCAGATTCTCTGGGCTGATACTGTAAGCACCAGGGCAGCTGCTACACAGTCATTCAGACCAAGGTGAAATTAGTATGTTTCAATCACTTGCATGAAGCCAATTAACAGAGCACCTCACTTATGCATGCTTTAGTCAACCAGGGAATAGGATCTTTGCATAGCCTAAGGGATCTGCCAAGATGAAGATTAGCTTTAAAAGTGCCCACGTCCCTTGCTTGTGTAAGTAGGTTCACAACAGCAGCTTAACAGAGCGCTCAGCTGCTCAGCATGGTTTGCAGGGTCACCTGCATTTGGCTGGGTTCCACAGTGAAACGGGACTTTGCTTTTCAGTTCTAACCGACGGCCAACCTCACAAGGCGAGACATAAGTTGGAACCCACAAGGAAGAAGGGAAAGAGTGCACCCAAGAAACACCTGGCCCTGAGACCAGAGGGCAGACACTGCAAAGATGGGATACACCTGCACAGAAGCGGAAAACAATCACTCAGGCCAGGGGATGTTGGTGAAGCATCATTACTGGTCTAAGACCCAAGTTGTAGGGACAGAAGAGGCTTACTACTACTACTGTCACAGACCAGCCCGCCTGGCCAAGTCTGAGGTCTCAGGGAAGAGGAAGGGGAAATTCAAATGTCCAGCTGGATTTCTGTTTGGAAGCTATTCTGCATCACTGGGGGTTCTGTTCGCCCCTTAAGGAAATAATGGCTTGTCTGTGTGTTGCAAGGCGAGGCAGGAGGAACGGAAGCGGCCTGCATGCCTCGCCTGGAACAGCTGACAATGGAACACTCACCTCCAAGGCGGAGACCTCCTGCCCATTGCGAAGGATGCGGAAAGCAAGTGGGTGTTTAGGGCCCAGGCCTGGCACCACCTCACAGCCACGCAGGACGATGGCATTCACATGCGTCCGCAGGTCAGAGCGGTCCTTGTGGAAATAGAGCGTGTTGCCCTTCAAGCGACACCAGCGCTCCTTCCAGCACTGGTTAACCAGGACGTTCAGGTAACCTGCAGGGAGAACCAGTTCCCAAAAGGGAAGTCTTAGCACACAGACAGGCCTAAAGAGCCAACATGCAAGATGCTGAGGGGGAAGGTGGAACGTGAGAGTCAACTGGGACCATGGTCATGACTTGCTATACTTCTGTCAGTGGGTCTGTCCATGCGGCTGTTGGACGCTCGCAGCTGGCCCGTCCCAGCTGACACAGGCTTGTAGGGCCTGGACTATGGGGTGGCCGAGATGCAGTGAAGATGTTTGGGTTCACATTGCAGCTTGAGCTCTCGGACCTCCCATCTCACAGGCTCTTGAGCTCAGACTCCAGCCCAAGCCCAGGCCAGCCATGGGTGTCTAAGTGCAGTGTAGACAGACCCAGAATCTGGAACGCTGCTCTGCCTATCATCTCCCTACCTCTGGGTAGTTCTTGGTCTCCCACTTCATGCTGGTGGTGGAAACACCCTTCCCCTCCCCCAAAGGGCTGCCCAGCTCAGGGCCCTCTCTCTGGGCACCTGCAGATCTGCCACTTAGAACCACGGACTCAAAAATCAAAGGCCTAAGTCCGGTTTGGTCTTTAGTCAGCGCATAGTCCGCAAAAATCTCTGCTGAAGTCAACAGCATGTCGACCCCAGTAAGGACATTCGGGACACAGAAGTCCTATAAGGTCACTGTGCTCATCTCCTCCACTGAGGGGCAGGAGTCGTGCGGTAAATGGCCCAGTGGCGATAGGGCACTGGCCGGGAACTCAGCAGACTGGCAGTCCATTTCCAGCAACACCACAGCCAGCCTGTGTGACTGATCACTTGGTCTTTGTGCTTTGCTTCCCAGGGGGACAGCAGCACTTTCCCATCTCCTGTGGGTAGCTACGTCCGAAGTTGTGATGCACCTGGTATTACGGGAGCGGGGGGGGGTGAGGGGAGGGCAGTAGGACTAACGCAGGTGTGTGTGGAGCTTCATGAATTCTCTGTAGCAGCATCACATCTCAGGGTGCTTTGAGCACAGCCCCGACATACAGGCAGGGTCTATTAAATCTCCATCATCCCCAACAGGCGCCTCCAACCTATGCTTGAAAGCTTCCAACAACAGGGATTCCCCAGCCTCCCTGGAAAGCCTATTCCAGGCTTTCTTGCTCCAGTCTCCCAGAGCCCTAGGTACGAACCACAGCAGGGGATATCTTCCTCCGTGGAGGATGTCTGGGTGTCCTCAGGCGATGGCTTCTTTTTGGAGAAGCTGATGATCCTGGTGATTTTCCTCCCAGCTGCCCGGCTCACCGAGCCCTTCAGCTCAGCCAAGCCACTCTTCTTGCCTTTCCCTGGCACAGGGAGAAGAACTCAGGTCAGGTGCAAACTGACTCTTTGCTCCCAAGGCTGGCCAAAGTGGCAAGGTCACTGTGGTGCAACCTCACTCGGGCTGGACGTGCCATGACAGAAGCCGGGGGTGCAGGGGGCTGGTGTCAGACACTGGCAAGGAGGGCAGGGGCAGAGAGACGGACTGACAGGGAAGGAGCAGAACATCTGCAGCCTCCAGCTGCTGCTGCACTTCAGATGACTGGAGCATGGGGCAGACTCAAAAGGGCTGCAAACATTCCTCTGTGGCTGGGGGGCCCGACAGACTTGCTGGGCCCCTGAGCAAAGGGGAGAGGCCTCAGGCAAAAGGGGAGGGGAGGGGGGCAGCTAACCCTCAACTCTGCCATGCCAGCCCCATCCCCCCTGCCTCCCGCCCCTGCTCCATTGCATCCCTAAGACACACTCAGAGTGGGCCATGTGAGTCTGGGGCATTGACTGAGGAGCAGTGGCTGGGAGCCCTGGATGCCCTTTTGAATGGCTGGGTCCCAGGGCAAGTCCCATCCCACTCCCCTCAGCGAGCCTATCTGTGGAAGGGGCCTCAGCTCCTCTGCCACATGCAGCAGGGCCAGTCACTAGCAGGGAAGCCCCCTTCCCTCCTCCCTGCAGCAGGCTGCTCCCAGATACCATTGGGCGAGCACAGGGCCGGGGTTCTCACCATGCTCCCGGGCTTCCCTGCGGCTCATGGGGGTGCAGTTCTCTCCCGCTGCCACGCTGTCCGAGTCGGACGTCTGTTTGTCTTGCGATAACCTCTGTGGGGAGGGGACCAGCGTCCATTTCAGTGCAGTGCCCCTCCCCTCCCCTCCCCGCCCCTGCCCCCACGGCTTTTAACTGCTTCAGTGCTGCATCAAGTTTTGAGTCCAGCAAAGACAATGGCCAACGTAGCTCCTGACAGCCCCACCCCAGGCAGGGGACAAGAAAGGGCACACACCCCACCCTCTTCAAGGAACCTCCACCTCCATTCCTGGGCTGCCTGGGGAGGCTTCTGGCTCTTGTCACCCATCTTAGGGGCCATGCAAACATAGGGGGCGAGGCTGGTCTTATAGCCCCCCCAGGACCCAGCCTTCAGCTGCCTCATTCCCAGAAGCTCAATCACTAACGCCCAGCCAACCCCACTGGCACCATCATTGTGGAGAGCAGGGGGAAAAAGAGAGAGAGACAGAACAGGACACCTTGTCAAGGTCCATCTTGCAATGCAGCACAGGGGATGTAGGAGCTTCAGTCCCACCTGCTCCTCCTCCATTGGCACTGCTGGCTTCCTTTATCACCTGTGGAGACAGGCCACCTAGTACCGGCATCACAGGGCTCACCGGGAGCAACTGAGCCCCTGTCGTCACCTGAGTAACAGGAGCTCTGACCAGGCAGCTTCACCCGATCACAGCAAACAGCATTTTGCCTTCGCTGTTTGTGAACTAGCCCTTCCCACCGGGATTGATCCACCTCCCTGCAGCTGCCAGGGGACAACACAGCATGTTCTTCCCTGAAAAGCTCCCTTTGAAACAGGGCCTTCTTAAAAGGCCTCCAGGTGGGGTGCATTGACAGGAGCGTGGAGAGCAAGGAACAAGAAGTCATTCTGCTCTACTCAGCGCTCCTTAGGCCTCAGTTGGGAGTATTGTGGTGCCCAGAACTGGATACATTTAAAAGGAAGATGTGAGACAGACATCTCAGGGGGGATGGTCTAGATGGTGCTTGGTCCTGCCACGAGGGCAGGGAACTGGATTCGATGACCTCTCGAGCTTCCTTCCAGTTCCAGTGTTCTATGAGTATGAAAACTCCCTCCACAAAATCCCCTTAGAGATAATAAATGGTTTGGCAGTTACAATGCTTTAATGGCTTGGAGGTACCTATACAACCCTGTCACCACAGACAGCATCTGTGACCTCACAGTCTTCCGTGGGCGTCAGTACAGAAAGGCTATAGCAGAACAGGGAACTGAGCCTCATCTTAGGGCTCTGTCCGGTCTTTCTGTGAGGCTGTGGTGACCCTGGACTCCCTGGGGAAATGCCCAGCAGGATGAGCATAGACTGAAAACAGTCCACCCTGCACTTCTCTGGCTTCCGGTGTCCGATCCCTGCCAGCAAGCGAGAAGAGATGGGTAATGAAAAGCTGTTAGAATGTGGGCAATGAGGTGACCAGCCATTCTCCCATCTTATCCTAACCCTCTTCCCCCCCCACAGTCCCCTGGACCTTCACCAAGGCACCTGTGGAAGCAGGCTGGGTGGGCTAGTTTTGACAGCATTAAGAGCCCTGGAGTGCAGTGAAATGGGGCAGGGCTGGTAGGACAGTCTTTCCACAGAGAAACACCCCACAGCGACAGGTTTGGGGTGGACAGGGGCTCACGCCCCCCAGGAGCAAGGGTGTGCTATTTAAACCTGCTCCTGTTTCAGGCCTTTACGTGCCACCAGCTGAGAGGCAGAGCCAGTGACCTCACCAAACAGCTTCCAAGCTGCACAGCCTCCCACTGGCAGAACAAAGGCAGGAAAAAGGAGGCGGGAGGATACACAAACAGCCCCTCCTCCCTTAGCCTGTGGGACTCAGGGCTATCGCACAGGGAGCGGAAAGGAGCCGGGGTTCCCTGGGCCTGCACACCAGCTGAACGACTCATGCCACAGCTGGCATCCCGGCCTGGCAGGAGCGATAAAAGATAGGAGGAAGGTCCCCTTCCCCCCAGAGATAAGGCAGCATGGGAAGCCAGGCCTTTCCCGTGAAGGCAGCTACCCCCTTATTTCAGGCAGAGCTCACAGGAGCTGGGCCATGAAGGGAGGCCCAGGAGGACAGACAAGGGGGATGGGGGAAGGAAGCCGCCCAGCCAGCGACATGGGCGAGGGAACACGGCGTAGGCCGGCCCTGAGCAAGCGGTACCTTCAGCCACTCCTCAGCCTGCTCTTTGCTCTGCACTGCCAGCACCAGGGTCTCGGCCCCCGGTGGAGCGAAGCGCAGCTCATGCTTCTTGCGGCGCCCATCCTTGGGCACGTAGGTGACAGTGCAGGTGCTCAGGGGTACCTCCAAGTGGGGCTGCCGGTCCTTGGAGCTCTTATAGCACTGAAAGAAGCAGAGACAAGCGTTTTCCAAGGGGCTGAGCCCTGCTTGTGTCTCCTGCCATGCTAGACAAACAGGGAATATCCCAGCAGCAGCTCTGTGGGCCCCTTACACAGAGCTTAGTCCAGTGACCTCGTAGCCTGCCAGCCCTGTGAATCGCTATCGTCAGCCTCACTTCACAGAGGAGGAAGCTACAGGGAAGTGGTTCAGCCAAAGTCACAGAGGGCAGCAGGACCAGAATCCAGACGTCCCTGCTCTCACCATTGGGCAACGCTCCCTTCCCAGAGCCAGGGACAGACCTGCGCAATACTGTTCCCTGCTCTCAGGGCCACGCCGACTCCCAGAGAACGGACCAGCAGGGCGACTTGACCCAGGACGCTTTGCGTTTGTTTCTCTGGTGAGAAATATACAGGGTGAACCCTGATGGTTTCTGGTGGAGACCCGGACCGTGGGCCTTGCGATATAGCTCCTCCCGGGCTGCTGGCACTCTGCATTGCGGGTGTGGATTAGGTACATGACACTGCCACAGGCGGCCAGTCGCAGCCCCACTCACACCCCCATGGAAGACCCAACCTCTCACGGACTCCAGCAATTCACCCAACAGGGATGGTTAGTCCGCCCAAAAGCAGCTGCAGCAGCTTTGCCAGTCCCTGCACGTCCTTCGGCGAGCGGGAGAGATCTCCCGGCTCACCCGCCCCCAATACACAGGATGTTCCCCGTTCTGCAGCCCAGATCTCTCAGACCCTAGTGCCCCAGGAAGATATCCTGTGCCCTAGTCCCCCTCGACTCGGCAAGCTGCAGTCTCACCAGGAGTTTGTTGTCCTTGATGACCGTCAGCTGCTTGGCCCACTGCCCGAAGCGCTTCTTACGCAACAGGAAGGCGCAGATCCTGCAGTCCTTTACCAGCTTCATAGAAGCTTCCTCTGATGGCCATTGGTGTGTCAGCCGCTGGCCCTTCCCATCCTCCTCCTCCTCATCGTAGGACTCATAGGAGCTGCTCATCACATCAGAGTCATTGTCTGGAAGAAAGCAGAGACCCTCCCAGTCACCCCAGGATGTGGCTGACATGCCGCGGGATTTCAGCCAGGAGAAGCCTCTTCTCCTAGCAGCATCTGGGGAGAGAGAGCCTTGGTGCAGGGGAAACTGAGGGCCAAACTCTCAGCAGTTCAACTCAATTTCCATTTTCCTGCAGCACTTCTCCAGGTTGCACTGGCACTTCCCTTTATTAATCACGCAAAGCCGGGAGGGCTCTAAGCAACCTCTTGCACGTGACAAACCTTCTGCTTTAGATGCAGAGAAGCTCCTGGAGAAGTCAGTGGATGGGACATGCAAAAGAGCTGTTTGCAGAGCAGCCCCTTGTCAGACTAGGGTATGTGTCTGAATCACTCAGGGACTGCTGACCTCCGAGGGACGCGCCGGGATGCAGCTCTTTGCCCCGGCACCTGAAGAAGCTGGATGAGGAGAGGGTCACCTCTTGGCCTGTGCTAGAGCTTTCCTGCTGTTGTTGCTAGCTTGGTTTTCATCGCATTGTTATTTTAATGAAAGTCAAGGCCTCCCAGAGCAGCAGGCGAGCGGTTATATGCTGCCAGAAGCAAACAGAACCTGGCTGGCTCTCTCACAAAACCAACAGTGATTCTGGCCTTGAAGGCCACTGAGTTACCACTGATTGTTACCACGGAGATTCCTAGGTACTCTTCAGTTCTGCGTAGGATTCCCCACCCTATCCCCATCCATCAAGCCAATGGGTTGTCCCCTTCGGCTCTCCCTCTGGTGAGATACCCGTCCTTGCCCTGGTACTTACAGGAGTTTTTCTGCTCCCCATTCATCCTGGTAACAGGGTAATTGCTGTCTGCATCCTCATAGTAGCCATCCTCAATTGAGTTGGGGGGACTGGAGCTATCTACAGAGAGAGCAGAGGGGGTGAAATCTGTGCTGAGGGAGATCCCTGCACAGAGGCTGGGATATTAATCAGGGCACATCACAAGACTGCCCTGAAGCAAGTTATACCACAGCTTGGAGCGCTCACCAGCTGCCTACACCAGCCAGGCCAGGTCTGAAGGATTAGACACAGGTGCAGTTATTGGGGGAAGCACACAGGGGTGGGAGAAGGGGAGGGACTTTGCCCACAGGAGGCAGATGACTGGCTGCCAAGTGACACGGTTTGGGAGAAAGCAGCTGGCTCCTTTCCTGTCACTTCTCCACAGTGACAACCACCCTGGAAGGCTCAGCACAGAAAGCCTGGGAGCGCTCGGTCCTCCACCCCTCAGGCTGCCCTTCACACAGGCAGAGCTCGGCAGCCAGCAGAGGCAGGAGCATCTAAGGGGCTGAATCCTACACCTGAGAAGATGTAAAGCAAATCCTGCCACCTTGGGGAAAACTCTTGGCCTCTTCCTTCCCTTGGAGGCAGGGTGGGGGGAGCACATAGGAGCTGCCACCCAGGGCGCGCTCAGGGCCTGATATGCCTGGAGCACAATCTCCAGGGAAGCCAAGTAACAATCTCTCGCAAAGGGGCTGAAAGGTGCTGCTGCTGGATGCCAGCCACCCCAGTGACCGACCCCCTCGACTCTCTTGGCAAACTTCAGGGGCCAGGGCTAGGCCTTGGCTCATTCCAAAGGTGCCAGAGACCAGGCTTTGACGCAGCTCAAAGCCAGCTCCCGCTCAGCCCTGTGTCCCTTACCCAGCCTCTCCCCGCTCTCAGCCGCTAGGCCAGCTGTGGGACAGGCTGTCGGCATCAGGCTCTCGACCCTGGTCTCTCAGCCCTGGGAACCATTGGCCCAGGGGGATAGGAAGGCAGCAGGGACGGGAATCCCCCTGACCCCAGCCCAGGTTGCTGCTCCAAGACAAGCTGGGGAGGGTCGGCTCCTGTGGGACTCATGGACACAGCAAGGAGCTGCAGCGCCTCAGACACACCAGGGGCCAGCCCAGTGGGACTTCTCTAGTCCCCCTCCCCCAGGTGCCCCAGTTCACCAGGATCGGACTCACTGCGGGAGGTGATGTACTCAGGCGCCTTGCCGGGGCCCAGAGGCAGGGCCTCCTCATAGTAGTCTTCAGGCGGGGGGGTTGTGGGAAGCGGTGGAGGAGGGTCCCTGGGAGCCTGCAAAGGAGAGACGAGTTTGTGTTAGACAGAGGGAACGAGGGGGTAGGGCTGAGTTACAGGGCGTCTCAGGGGCCATCATTGCTCAAAAAAGTCGGCCCATCCTCTTCCAGCCTGCCAGGTCTGTGTGCGCCCCCTCATCCAAGTGGCTATTGGCCCCAGAGCCCAGACCCTCCCGCCTGCCGCCTGCCTCCACCTCCCCAGAGCAGACAGGGCCTGTGGCTTGAGCAGCCCAGCCCAGCTCCCTGGGGGCCCAAATGGCTCAGGTAACTGCCCTAGTCTCCTTCCAATCCAGCTGCTCCAGTCTGCCAGTTCACAGTCATGTGACTGACAGGACTTAGGCTCTGGGTAGGACCTGGGGGGAGGGAGATCTGGGGGCTGCTGGACTCACATTTGTGCACGGATGGCTCCTTGTGAGCTCCAAGCCAACGCCGTCGCTGGCGTCCCCATCGTCCTCCTGCATGGCCTGGAGATCCCGCAGGTCACAGTCTGGAGGGGGTTACAGAAGGGATCCTCAGCAAAGCAGGAAGCCAGGGACAGGGCCCCCCCAGACTGACCTTCAGGGAAGGCCTCTCTCTCCCTCCACCCTCTCTCTCACACACCCCCCCCCCCCCCCCCCGCCAGAACTGGCCTGTTGTCGTAAGAATGCCATTTATATTCCACACTACACCAACTTTCCCTGAGTGAACAAGCTTTGGGGTTTCTCTAGATCGTGTCGTATCTGGTACCCCAAAGGGAGGGAGGTGCAGGAGATGAAGGAACTGCATAGGCCTGTGACAGCAATGGGTCACCCCTCACTTTGGGCAGAGGGGCTGGTTTCATTGGCGCAGTGAATGTTTCCGCTACACACAGGTTACAGCCTGCTTTTCCAATAGCCAGCCTGGGAGCTAACTGTCACCTGGGCAGCCAGCAAGGAGGGCTGTGCCCTTGGAGTAACAGCTCATCCAGAGGACAGGGCTTCACTACCAGTGCTGAGGGAGCAGACGCTCTGCCTGTGGTTGTGGGCCTTCATCTCTCAGCCTCCCAGGCCAATCACAGCAACTCAGCTGCACAGCCAGGGAGGGGTCTCCAGACTGGTGGTTAGCTCTACATACCAAACTCCTCAAAGAGGGACTCCACGAAGCTGGTGCCATTGTGCAGGGTCCCTGTGTTCACGTACATGTAGTCCAGATCCTTCCCTGGGAGGGAAGAAGGACATTATCACAGCTGGGGAGGAACAAAGTCTGTCTGCAGGGGCAGGGCAGCACGACCAGCACACAGATCTCTCGTCGTTGAGTCTCTCATACTAGATGAGCCCAAGAGGCCACTGAAGCCATCAGGGCAGGCAGCAAAGCTAGTCAGACCACACACACACTCATCTGCAGCTCTGCTCCCAACAGCACCTGTTGCCTCAGGGAGGAGGCCAGGAAGCGCCCAGAAGGACACAGAGCAAGTAAGGAAGAGAGGGGAAATCTCCAGAGAAGGGGTTATTTCAGAGGGTCCAATGGGGACATGTCCATGCTTCAGGGGGACACAGGCAGGCGGTGGCCCTCCAGGTGTGAAGCCTGATCTCTCTTCCCTGGAAATCCCCTCTCAGCAGAAATGGCCAGCAGGAAGGCTGGGGGAAGGAGTGTTTCCCACAGGAAATGCAGAGCAACTCCAGCCCAGTTGCAGCCATTCCCTTCCCTGGGCTGGGCCTGTTTGCACAGGATCGCGCCCATCAGCCTGACGTGCGCAGGCTGTGCAGCTCTGATGTCCGCCAGCTGGAGAGAGGGGAAGAGAGGTCTCGCGGGGGTCCTGCTGTGGCGGGGAGCAGCCAGGGTTCGCCACGGAGCACTGCCAAAGGACACCATGCACCAGCCCTTCAGCCGAGGATATGGAAACAGGCAGCAGGGAAAGTTTCCATCCCAGAGGGCCTGCAGCTCCCATCCCTGGCGGGGGCAACAGGGCTAAGTACAAAGAGTTTGACGGCATCCCAGGGGCTTGAGTCAAAAGGGTAGAGCAGCGGGTTCTTGCCAGCTGTTGGTTCATGCTCCTCTCACCACTACTCAAGGTCAACTGGCGGACTTGTTCTTTGCATGAAAGAGCCACCAGAGGGAGCGAGGTGCCTCCTCAATAAAGGGGCCTGGCACGCAGCCAAGCAATAGGTTATTCTGGAGGGAGAGATGGGAGGGCTGGGCGCACGCCTTCATGGCTGGAGGGCTCATCCCCAGGCTCATCAGGCAGAGCCGTGGGAGGTCATGGACACCTCAGCCCTGTCTCCTGGGCCCCCATTTCATAGTCCCAGCACTGAAGGAAGGAAGAGGCGGTCTCGACAGCTGGACGCTGCCATGATAAATGGTCTCGGGGGACAGCTGCCTTAGTCTGCATCTTCGCAAAACAAAAGCAAGTTGTCCTGTAGCACCTTAAAGGCTAACCGGTTTGTTTATTAGGCCATGAGCTTTCCTGGGTAAGACCCTGTCTCATGGCCTAAGAAACAAACTGGTTAGCCTTTAAGGTGCTGCAGGACGGCTTGCTGCCAGGGCACTTACTCCAAAATCCCTGCTTGCTGTAGAAGAGTTGAAGTGACTGGACAATGCCTGTTAGCCACTGACACTCCTTGGCTGAGAGGCCCTGACAAGCTCTTCTCCCTTCTCGCCCACAGACAGGCCAGTGGAACCCCAGAAGAGGGGCTGGGAGCTGCCCAGAGGCTGGCTTTACCCCAGAGCGCCGCAAGGATCTCGGGCATCCATCCTAGGTTAGAATCAGGCGGCTCCATCCTGCAGAACAAGACCACCACGCAGGCTGCACAGACTGGAGGTACAACGCTGCCAGGGCCAGGGCACAGGCCTCCTGCGTGAAGTCAGTCAGGCCGCAGGGCCATTCTGGAGAGACAACGCTGAGCAAGGGGGTGTAGCAACGCGGCACAGAGAGTTTACTGACCTGCTGGGGGCTGCAGCTTCTGCAGGATAGTGGAGACGGCCAGTTTCTTCTCCAGGGTGGTGGCACTCAAGTACTCGTGATCCAGCAGCTTGAGCAGCACAATGAGCTCTGGGAGGAGCTGGTCCAGCACTGGGGAAAGCAGCAGAGAAAACAGGAGTCAGGGACCCAGACTGGGAAGAGCTGGGGCAGGAGAGAATGAAGCCATCAGGGTTGCTCAAGAGTTTGGGTTACTGCAAAGTCTGGCAGCACACTCAGAAAACAGAGTGTGGGGCAGAGGCTGTGCCTATGTTCATACTCGTACAGCCCCTTGCACAAGGGAACCCCGATCATGGGCCAGGCTGCAAGGTGCTGTGGTAATACAAATAGCAAAACCACCTGCCGAGCACTTGGAGGGAAACCCATCAGAACCCAGGAGGGGGCTGGAGAGACAAGAACTCCGTTTACATTTCCTGCAGAGAAGCACCCCTTCCCCCACCGTCAGACCACCCGGCTCACTGCTTTTGGATGCCCTCTGTAAAAAAGAAATCCCTCTCGCAGGTCTCATTCACATCCTGGTTTGCAGCCAGGGTCTGTTTTTCAGGCCCTTGGAGGTTAGGCACCAAAAGGGACATTAGATAAATAGCATGAGATGAACTAAACAGACTCAGCCCAGAACAAAACCACCCTGTTCGGGCACATAAAAGCAGAGGCAACTGCAGGCAGCGAGCGGAGGGGCAGAGAGGTGAGCAGTGACGCCAAGCCTCTGGGCTGAGCAGGTCTCCCCCTGACTCCCAGCTGCTACTAAGGAGGGGGTCCAGGATGTTATTTCCCCTATTCCTTGGCCTGCGCCTCAGTTCCTCATGGTGTTTGAAATAACCCCCCGCCCTGTAAGGCTGGGAGCTACAGGCCTCAGTTCTTCTCCCCTCTGTTGGGCAGGGGCCTGGCACTGCTGTTGCCGGGTAGCTGCTGGCAGCCAGTTTTAGGGGAAGAGCCCGAGCAAGCGCACGTGGGAAGGAGGAGAGAGGCCCCCGGACCTTACAGGCCTGGCTTTCTGTGCCTGCCTGCTTTGCGCAGAGGGGAGCCGCTTCCACGGGTTACGTGTGGTTGGGGTCATTTCAAACCAGTACAAGAGCCCCTCTTGCTTCACTACTTCACCAGCCAAAGGCCAGACATCTGCCCCCCCCCACCCCCCCGCACCTGCCTGCGGGCTCCTGCAGCTTTTTGCACCCGTGTGGAACACAGCGAAGGCGGCTGGTACTGACAGAGGTGCTTTAAAAAAATCAGGCGGCTGCTACAGAGCAGGGAGGGGGCGAGATAAGAGGGGCCGAAGAGTGGGACTGACATTGTGCAGAGCCTGGTCTGTCCGGACACCTCTCAGATAGCCTTGCCGTGCAATGCGCGCACACGCGCAGGAGACCCTGCCTCACAGGCAGCTGGCCACCTGCTGAGCCCACTGGCCTATCAGATCAGATTCAAAGGCTCGGCAGGACATTCCTCAACTGCTGAGCAGCCTAGAATACACCGCCCTGGTCAATCATTTATCACCCCAATTACCGTAGAGCCTAATGGGTCCAGCCAGGCCGGCCCGTTGTGCGGACAGATGGCCCCTGCCTCAAAGGGCTCAGGGTTATTGAATAGCCACAGGAGGCCACCAGGACAATCCAGCAAGGGCACAGGTGGCAGCAGCCTGCAGGAGCAGTGCCCAGCTCCACAGCCCCTTGGCGCCAGCTGGAAGCTGCACCATGGCCCGCAAAATTTTCCTCCATGCCTGACCCACGTCAGCAGCTGGGCGAAGAGCTGGCTAACGCGGAGCCTAGGCAACGCTGGGGCAGTACTAGCAAACAAGAACACCAGGAACAGCTCCAGAGGATTTGCTTCCACTCTAGTACCACGGTCAGTTTATGCTGGCCCCTGGCCTTTAGGTGTCTGGGTACGTTTGCACAGAAAGGGAAGGTGGGGCTAGTGCGGGGAAAAAACTACAGCACAGCACAGGCTCAGTGGGGACTCTGGGTAAATCCCGAGGGTCCACAATGGACTTGCAACCTGTGCCACCGCATCAACACAACTAGCGTTGGTTGTAGTGCAGGTAGGTGGCAGCTGGAACAATTGCCCCTTCACTTGTGGCACTGACGTGCCTGTCGAGTCGCTGGCAGGGCGCTGACCTTACATCCTACTCCCAGCAACCCTAGACTTGCCCTTCTGTTGAGGCTCTGCCCTCAGACTGATAAGCCACTCGCTACACAGGCAGGAGTCTTTGAGGAGTTCTCAGTGCTACCGGAGGCCCAAATACCTTGTGGGAGAAACGCGCCCACTTCTGTCTGCGTCCAAAGACAAGAGGGCACCCCTGCCATGAGGCACAGGCCTCGCTACCTAGATCTATGGCAGGCATTCATAGCATCCCAGCTTGATTATTGCAACTCACACCAGGAACAAAGCAAAAAGCCCTGTAACAAAACATGACCGCCTGCTTACATTGGTGTGCTTTGGATTGACATAACCAGACCCAGCACTGGCTCCCCACTGGCTACGGAGCCCAGTTCCAGGAGTCTGTTCTCTTATCCAAAGCTCTCCATTGAATTGGCCCAACTACCTGAGAGCTCACCCCTCTGCCCGTGACCTCCGCCACCACTGCTAGTTGTGGTCTGCTGGAACAATGCGGGTCATCGGGTTCAGATTAGCCCAGCAGGCAGAGCTGGAGGGTGACTGTGTGGCCCTGAGCTCCAAAGCACATGCACAGCTGAACGCAAGACTCATTTCCCCAGCCTAGCTTTCCTATTCCCTCTCCCCCCAGCCAGCTGGGAAAGAGACATCGCTGTCATTATTTCTGGTCGGAGGGACTTGGGGGGTGCTCAGCTCAGGTGTGGAAGTACGTGGGGGTGTAGTGGGGGAAGGGGATACTTAGCACTACAGGACTGCTTGTTATTCGTGAACCTTCAGACCAGCACAGCTACCCCCGAGGCCAATATGCAGGTGGGTGCCACAAAGCTATTAACTTCATCAATTCCTTATTCAAGCTCTCACCTCCATACACCCCAAGGCAGCAGACCCTAACAGCCCTATAAACGACAGCGTTCACGGCAAATGCCCTGCAGCTTTCACAGCACCCCTCTAGCCTCGCTGGGCTGCGCTGCTCTCCGAGTGACCCTCAGGCAGAGCCAACTGGCTGCTCCCACACCAGCCAGAGCTGCTGGCAACGGGCTTTTGGCAGGCTTAGGCTTGGATGGTTGCGGATGCAAGAGCTGGAGCGAGTAAGACCCAGACAGGGCCCAAACATCAAGGCCAGCCTGAACTGAGCTGCGGAGAGTTAGTTTTCCCTTCTGCTTCGTTCTAGTGTTTTTCCATTTTCACATTGGTCCAGGTCCCGGCAGGACCAAGTGCAGAAGTGCTGTGGGAGTGGGCCATCCTTGCGGCACTTCCGGCCCAAAGAAAAGTAGCACCTCCACCATCTCCAGCCCAACTCTACAGACTCGGGGGCTCTTGAAGTTCTCTGGAGATGCATCTGAACTTCTTGGGCTAGCTTGGATCTCAATGGAGCTTTGCCCATGGCTAGTGATGGCAGAGCAGAGGCTTCGACACTTTCAAGAAAAGGCAGATCTCCGAGCAGCAGGCAACTCAGATGCAGAGAACATCAGGACAGGAAAAACCTGCTGTTGGAGAACAGCAAAGCAAACAAACATCAGAAGCCAGAGCCAGTCTTTCCTTAGGCACTTCTCCACAACCACCTGTTGCCAGCAAATCTGCGAGGATGGGAAAGCACTGGCTGAGGATGGGAAAGGCTGAGGATGCAGCAGGTGGAACTGCGGTTGAGGCACCCACGCATTCTGGGTAGACATCAGGGTAAGTCATAGGACCTCCTTGCACCAGGTACCCAGAGGGTAAAGAGCAGAGCAGGCACTGAAAAGAAAAACAACCAGGCCCAGCATGAGCTGAAAATCCCCAGCCTGCAGAAAGCACATAGGAGGAAGGGAAAGGATGTGCACTACCCCGTCCCTACAGCTTGCTCTCAGGTGGAGAGCTGCAGTCCCAGGTCCATCCCAGGAGAAGGCCCACAAGAGCTGCCTACTCATTCCATACAGCTCCATAAACCTCCAGCTGGGACCCTGCCCCACTGTGGGAACCTCCTCTCCCTGGGGGAAGGGCTGGGCTGAAGGTTGTGAGGAAGGAGAAGGGAATCAGTAGGTCATTCACGCAGGGGGCTTTTTCCTGTGCTAATCTGCTAGTGGTGGGAGGAGCTTCTCACTCTTCCCTGACACCCCCTAGTTCTGGTCTTGCTTATTGGAAATCAGGAGACGGAATAGGACAAGAATAAACAACACCCAAACCCGAAGCTCTCCTCTGATTTCATCAGGTGCCCCGGGGAAAGCAGAGCTTTGTGAACCCCAGCTCAGGGGGAATAACCAGTGAACCCCGTTGCTTCAGAGGTTGCCAAATAAATGATGCATCGGTACAAACACCAGCCAGCTCCTGTTCTGAGACATGCATGTACTGTGAGTCAGCAAGATCTGAGCAGGGCAGGGTGCACAGCCGGCTCCAGGTCTCCGCAGCCAGAGCAGTGGGAGGAGAGTTCCTGGGGCTGTCCACAGAGGGATGCTGGTGCGCTGAAGAAGGGAGACAGGCAGCAGGTTGAGACATATGGCACACGGGTCCACAAACCTCCTCAGAACAAACTCTCAGTTCTCGTCAGAGTGGAGCACATGGGAGATGAGCAATCTGGCACCCAAGGGGGTATGGGCCACCCGCCAGATAGAGTCTGCTGAGCAGCATCCCAAAGCCACACAGGCCTCTCCTTGCCATTTGTAATGGAAGCCTGGGGAGCCACCCAGCTCAGGGATTTGGGGTTGTTTTCAAAGTGGCTGCCACGCAGCCAGGCATCACCCCATCTGCCTCGAGGTGGTGCTGAGAAGAGCAGGCAGCTCCAAGCAGAGCTCAGGGGGTTTCTCCACTGGAGGTGCTGCACTGCTGGTGTCGGAAAAGAAAGGACCTGATCACTAAAGACGCTGTGGGAACCTTGTAATAGCTGGGGGGGAGGAGAGCGTGGAAGGGGCAAGCCAGGTCCTGTCCAATTGAGAGAAATTCCCACATTCTCCCAAGTCCACAGAAGATGGCTTTACAGCAGCTTCAAGACAAGATTCTCCTTCGTTTTGTGCACTGTTGCTTCATGGCTGATGGCACCTGCCACTTCTCATCCCTGAGGAACTACATTTTAACAGAGCTAAAAGGGAAGCTGGCGCAGAAGTGCTCATGGACAGAGACTAAGCTGGCTTCTCAGGAGTTCAGCCTATGCGAGGCAGGGCGGAGGCGGCTGTAGGTCGCCCTAATCAGCTGGAGCTCCAGGCTCACCTGAGAGCCTGTGTGGCCTCCAAGGCTACCGTGAGAGTAGCCCTATCCAGCCGGCTCCAGCCATTGCCAGGGCTGGAGAGATGGTACAGGCAGCTCTGCATGTGGCTGGAGGAAATTCCCACAGGCCTTTTGTACCCCAGGCGGTGCAGACTGGTCTGTTCAGCTGCTGGGTGAAGCTGTCTCCAGCTCATGCTCTGGCAGGTTGTCTCCCCTCTGGAGGGGCGATAAGAAATAAACATTGGGCGGTGCTGGGCCAGCTCATGTGGGAGGGAGAATATCCTGCTGCCACTCTCCCACAAGACATGGCGAGACACACTGGCTCCCTCCAGGGTTATTTCCAAAGATGCTCTGGTCTTGTGTCAGATGGTTTCACCAGTCAGGGCACACAATGGCCTTGACCAATGGGCAGGCAGGCAGAAGCCATCTAGTTCCATGGTCAGATGTGGGGCCTTTGCAGGAGCAGGTAGTCTCAGGCAGCCGCCTCCTGCTGCCCCACATTAGGGCTGGCACTGAGCTAGGTCCGTCCTTGGCTGTGGGGAGCAGCAGCACTAAGCCAGCAGCCCAGGCCAAGCCAGAGAGAACATACAAGTGAGGTCCAGCATTGTCAACTCTTACAATAGGATCTCTGTGCCTGGGGGCTCTCAGAGCCCCAGCTCTTGGTGCCAGAGGACTGTGCGAGAACTTGGGCTCTCTTTTTAAAGTGAGCATGCATGGCCTCAGGACTGCAGGGAACCACTGGAAAACATGAGCGCTAGCGGCAATGAACCAAGGACAAGGATCCAACCTTTCCAAGGTTCGTTTTAGGGGCCCAACCTGTGATCAGTGCAGGCCTGGAGCTGATTTGATTGATGCTGGTAGAGATGGGCCCAGCCGCACCCAGGTCCCCCTATTCTCCTCTGGCAGGACCTGAAACCCCACCAGCTCTGGTTTCTGGGGACAGGTTTCCAGCCCAGGTCATTGCCTGTCCAGGATGTAGGCAGGATATGGCCCTCACAAGCCTCTTCCTGCCTTCTCAGCTGATGCACCTCTATCTCCGCAAGCCTTCTGTTTCCTCCTCCCTCACCAGAGCCAAGCTAAACATTAACCCCTTAGCACCCTGGGAGAGATGGCTTGGTCAGCGCCGCTCTGCGAGCCCCCCGCACGTAGGCTGGTGGAGAGAGACCACCCCACCCAGAGCACGGTCTGAGATCAGACCTCCATTCCTCTGCGGAAAACTTCAGCGAGGCCTCACCCAGGCGGTCTGTGATGGGAGAAGGAGGGGTGAGCACCAGGCCTCCTATGTGCTATCCAACTGGGAAGAAGAGACAGACCCAGGGCCAGCCCGTGTCTGGAGAACCCCGCCACTAGCGGCTCCAGAGCGTATGGCCCAGCGGGTTTTGGCTGGACGTATTCCTAGCACCGGTCACATGACGTTCGTCTTTAACTCCAGGAGCCCTGACAACCCCACCCGGGCCCCAAACGTCAGAGCACGTGGCATTCCTTCCACCGCACAGCCGCAGCCCCGGTGGTGCGGGACGGGGGTGGTCAGAAAGTGCGAGGGGCCGGGAGAGTGCTCAGCTCCCACCGCCCTGTCATTGTCCCTGCTCCAGGAACTGCGGACGATGTGGAGGTGTGGGAGGGTCGTGCCTCCCTGCCTGGCAGAGCCCACTGGAACATCCCCTCAGGGGACACACACACACACACACACACACACACACACACACGGCCCGGGGGGCGTAAGTGCACCCCCCACGCCCGTGGGTGAGGCAGTCCTCTACAGCTCAGGAACGGGGACGGCAGGTGAGGCCCAAGGACTGAATGGAGTCTCTGGGCTCCCCTGTCCAGCCTGCCTATGTCAGGCTCTGGAGGCAGCCATGTGCCAGAAGACCAATCAACAAGGCCCCCAGGTCAGCGAGGGAGCAGCAGGGGACATCCAGTCCAGCCAGCATAGGGGCGGGTCATCCACCCCACTTCCCCCAGAGGGGATGTTTGCTGTCAAGAGCCCAGCGGCCTGACAGCCCCGGCTGCTGTCTTCTGCCGTCCACTTCCACCCTTCCCCAGCTACTAACCCTTCGCCTCCCGCTGTGAGCTAACACAGCCACGGAGAGGGGTGGTCAGGTCCAGGCACAGCTGCAAAATGCCTCTGTGCTCAACCTCCTTCCCCTGTTAGCAGCTCACTCAGCTGAAGAAAGTTAAGATCACCTAGAGACATGAAATTCATTGCTCACCCGAATGGGTCCCTGGCACCCCCTGTCCCACCACCAGCTGGGGGCAAATCAGACTTAGGGAGCCAGAGGAACAATGAAGTCCAGGGGCATCAAGCCCTCTGAGCTCCCCCCTGCAGAGCAGCTGGTCCATCCCGACAGCCATATTTCTAAAGCTGCCCTTGGGGGGTTAAGAGAAAACCAACACCCACAAGCACTGCAGACAGTGCTCCTGTGCAGAGAGGCCCCTGCAATGGGGCCTTGCCTCTCCTCACCCCCAGTGCCCAGCCTGGCCACACATGCCAGGTACTGGCCTCAGTCTGGGACACCGGTTAGGCCCTGTCCTCTTGGCAGGCTGAGTCACAGCCACCAGCTCCTGCCAGAGGGTCTCACCAGACTGGCCAAGGGCAAAGGGGCAAGTAGCTCATCTATTAATAGTCACAAAGCTGGCGCGATGTGGTGCTAGAGGGGGACGGGGAGGGGGTCAAGGGACCCAGGCGCATGCACCAGCTACTCTGCAGAAGAGACGAAAGCCCAGATAAGCGAGGCTTGTAACGCAGCATTGCAAGCCAGTGAGCTCATCCAGAGCCGCCTGGACAGACTTGGGGTGCAGGAAGCAAATGATCCAGCCAGGCACTGAGGGCTCCTTTGTTTTCCCCTCGCCAAGCCAGCCCCTCCTGTCTCCCTTGTTAAACACACACCAACATACAAATTGAAGGGGAAGAAAAAAAAAAAAAACAAAAAAAAAAAAAACACTCCCATCAAAGAGGCCTGTGATGCAAACTGGGGGCACAACTCGCTCAGCTGAGCCTGCTCTGGGGAGCAGAGGAGGGGAAGGAATTAATTTCCGACCTCATTATGCTCCCAGCCCAGATAAGGTTAATGTAGTGGCCGCAGGAAATGAGCCAGGAGATTGTCTGAGCCTTGGCATCTCAGGACGATTCCCACCCCACACTTCCCTGCAACCCCATTTTGTCAGATGCCGTTGCTTGAGTTTGGGGTACAATGCAAGTAGCCAGGCTCCATCAATAGTGGGAGTCCCAGCTTCACTCCACCTTTCCAGGGCACATGGCAGCAGGGAAATCCCAGGCCGTATCTTTAGCCTGGACAGTTCTGCTCCTTACGAGGGCAAAGCCATGGGATGGGGAAGGAAGTGGGTGGGATATGGCACACGCCTAAAGGGAAGGCGCATCAAGGGTGGCCCCAGTTAAGACAAGGAAAGTGCAGATGCTTGCGGAGCAGGGGGAAGTGTCTCACATCTCCCCTGCCAGCAGTGTAGGATTGCTCCCCGCGTGGCTGGTCAATCCGAAATGGCTCAAGAGAAGCAGCTTCTCCCACATGCCCTGGCTGAGCCTTCCAGCAAGCACTCAGATGCTTTCCTTGCTGCTGCTGGAAGTCACCAGCCCAGTCCCACACCGTTCCTATCAATGCTAAGGAAACCCAGGCAACCAGTTTTTTTAAGGGACCTCAGGAGGCCATCAAGTCCAGGCCCCTGACCTCTTGGCAGGACCAAGCACCATCTATTTGCGCCTGATCCCTAAATGGCCCCCTCAAGGGCTGAACTCACAACCCTGGGTTTATTCAGCCCACATACCTGCAGGCCCTGTTCCCTCCAAAGGGTTCCCAGCTGCTCCTTGTTGCTCAGAAGTTTTTAGCTGATCATAGCATAAATCCCAGCTGAGGACCCCACCCCCCAACAGAACTACCGGGGGGGGGGGCACTCTCTCTGTACCTGTGCTCTGTGCACCCCACAGACAAGCGCTCTTCAGCCCACACCACCTCCAGCGCTGCAAGGAGGAGAGGGAAGACGAAAGGACTGTGCATTAGCACAGATGAGTCCTACCTCTCAGCATTGGTCACCTGGAGGCAAAATTACTCAATGGCAGATTCCAGTCAAATACTATCACTTTGCAATAGTTTCCTCTTCTCTTGCACCATCCATCAGAGAAGTCAAAGCTCTGTCCACACGTTAATCAACCCTTTTACAACTCTATCAAAGTAGGCAAGTATTTTTACACCTATTTCGCAGATGGGGAAACTGAGGTACAGAGCCCTTACAAGTTGCTCAGTCACACCCAGGACAAGTGACAGATCAGGAAAGAGGATCCAGGAATTTTTCCGATGAGTAGCTCAGTCAGAAGTGGTCCTAGCGGTTTTGCCAGCAGGGCAGCCAACATGGTGACCCTCTTCCCCCACTGCCCCCAATTAAGCAGTAGAGCAAGTCAGAAGACGTGGACAATCAAGAATAGAACAAAAGAAAAGGTGAGCAGGTCAGTGCCCTGGAAGTCGATGCCCCCAGGCCTGATTCATTCTCTCTTGGCTATTAGAGCAGTGACCTAAGCAAACCCTCTTCTTTCAGATGTCTCATTGCCTAAGAAATTGAGGACGCTGACCAGAGCCGCCCTGGCACCAGAGCACAGAGGAAGGGGCTGTGCTGTGGTTGGCCCAGTGTTAATGGGGTTAATGTTCCCACTAGCTGCATGTCTCGAGCTCCCTGTCAAAAGCATTTGTGTCAAACAATTCCAGCCCCAGGGGCTCAATGAGCCTCAGACGTGAAACCACCGAGCCTGAGAATTGAAACAACTCCTGAGACAAAGGGCCTCCCTGCTCCCCACAGGAGACACCGAACTCCACATCAAAGCTGGCCAGCAGTCCAAGCTGGTGAAGGCAGCCAGCCGTAGACCCCACACCCGCACCACTGAGCAGTAGCTTAGCTGATGAGGCAGCTACCGAGGGTCTTCCCCATCCCCCTTTACTGGCCTTCAATGGATGGCTCTCACCTGTTCATACAGGGCCTCCGCTGGATTGCAACTGCTTATGTTTAACCCCAGACATATTGTTACCTTGTGCTCTGCTGGGCTGAGAGGTCCCTGGGACCAGGTGGGTATAGGATAGAATAGCAATAGAGGCCCTTCTAGTGCGTGAACACCCCAGTCCCTCCCACGTAGCTGCTTCCCAGCCACTGCTTTTGAGGTTCAGAAAGGATTTTGCATTTGGAGGAGAGGAGAAACATCTGGTTCAGTGCTGGCTCCAACTGCAAGAGCCAAACAAGGCTCAGCTGAGTTGCTGTGGGAAGTCCCAGCCTGGAGCAGCAAGTTAGGACTGTGCTCCATTGGCAGAGCCAGCGAGGAGCGACAGCACAGCTCTGCCCTGGCCTGTGCTAGCAGCACCTCGCTTTCTGGAATGCTGAAGCTCCCCGCTAGAAGGCCTGCATTGGCCTCCCTGCTGATGGTGCAGCCAGCCCAATCCCCGCTGTGGGTGGGGGCTGCGGGGGCACCAGCCTCCTGTGCAGAAGGGAAAGATCTGACCATTGCTCTAGTTTCTGGAGCACTGCCATCTCCTCTGGGGCCCATTCCCACCGCTGGGTCACTGAGGCCTTGTTTGGTAGTGCTTGGAGGCTGCTGGGCCTCCTTTGTCCAGCAGGATGTCACAGGAGCAAGGTGCAGCCGCTAAGCGGGTGCCCATCGCACCTGCAGCGAGCAGGACACGGCAGAGCAGCAGCTTCCTACCAGCCAGGGGAGGTATGTTTCACTTGGAAGGGGCAGCGGCCAAACTGGAGGATTCAGAAACTTGGGCAGGCAAAACTACTATGTGGTAAGGCCCAGCCACTTAAAGGACAGGTGCAAGCTGGGGACAAGGAGGCCCGGTGGGTTAATGGAACCAAGGTGAGAGCTCAGTCTAGTTCTCCGGCTATAGGCCACAAGCAGCAGAGAGGGCTTCTCTCTACTTACCAGGAGAGCCGATGCTCCCAAGGATTCGATTTAGCAGGTCTGGGAGGGCTCCCCGTCGATCCTGGCTTGCTTCAAATTCACCAGGAGTAAGGGAAGTCAACAAGAGACATTCCCCCCCACAAATCAACCTCCCGCTGTGGGCACAGCACAGAACAATGATGTAGGGCGTGTTGACTCCAGCCACGCCCTTCTGGATCATTGGCTCCCCTGGCCCAGACCTGGCCAGGGAGACCCTCACCTGCCCCCTCCCAAGGGTGACTGGGCAACACCAGAACCACCACACTGCTGAGGCCCGGATGCCCTGTCCCTTCCTTCCTCTGGCTGGACGTGGAGAAGCATTTCCTTCCGATCCCAGGTGAAGGCTGGCAGTGGGGTAAGGGGGAGTGCCAAGGAGGAAGATGACGACCATTGTTTGTAGCTAAAATAAAACACTTCCTGTTCCTGTAGGCAGTGGTCCAAGGGAATGCGATTACTGCTGATTTGTTCGCAGCTCTAAACAGCCAACAGAAATATTTATAGGGCTGCTGACCCCTGGAAAGCTGTAACTAGGCCAGGAGTCCGGGGACAGCCATGGAAGGGGGTGAAGGTCGGGGGAAGCCCATGGGAAAGGGAATTAGCCTTCTACATTTCACGGCTGCAACAATGATAGATCTACCCAAGAGTTTCATGCGCTGGAATTGCAACCCAACCCTCCTCCTCGGCTGCCTGGTACAGTCATGCACAGGGAGCAGCTCAGACAGCAGGAAAGATGAGCTTCTCATTTATCCTGGGAAATGGGGCCAACTTCGTCAGATAAATTATTCACAAAGAACAATCCCATTCACTCTGCAGCGAAGCAAGGGCTGAGCAGAGTGCTGGAGAGCCCGCAAGGGACTCTTCCCACTCCTAGGGCTCCATCTGCCACACTGGCCCTGGGTTTGGCTCTGGAGGCCACCCCAACTGCAGCTCACGCCAGGCCTGGAGCACTACAGCCAGGCCAGGACACCAGGGCACTTCCCAAACCAGTAGGGAAGAGCCATCAGGTCTTTAACGTGCACCTGGACAGCTCCTCAGAGAAGAGTCATGCTTGGGACTGTGAAAGCTCCTGCAACATGCCCCCAGCTGCACTCCCTGCAACACCTATGGAAACTAGGGGTATGTCTACACTACAGAGTTATTCCGGAACAGTTATTCCAGAGTGATTACTCCAAAATAAGCTATTCCAGAATAACACACATCTACACTACAGGGAAGCCCCCCAAAAAAGCAAAAAACTTATTCTGAAACAGCAAGCAGAAGTCCTGGGGCACCTCACAGACACAGGTATTTGGGAGCAGCATGGTCACACGCAGTAGAGCCTATTTCGAATTAGAGCCCGTGTCTACACGGCCAAGTTATTTCTGAATAAGCTAGTCCGGAATTTCGAGATCGCCATATTCCCCATCGACGCAGCCCCGATTCCGAACTAGGTTTTGGAATGGGCGCTGCTCCTCGTGGAATGAGCTTTACCAAATTCAAAAAAAGCCGTCCACTATCTTGAAATTACTTCAAAACAACTAACTCTGTTGTGTAGACGTATCCTGGCAGTGCTGCCACCTCCCTCCCAGTATTCTCCTTTATTCACCACTAAAGGCGGCAGATCGGTCAGGCCCCCTGCTCCTTTCCCCGGCCTCTCGGCAGCTGCTCTCGTCAGCAGGGAAGGAGGTGGAAGGGGTGGAAAGCACAGGCCCACCAGGCGAGGACGTTTCCAAGCATGGGGAAGCTCAGTTTTCACACCATTGTTCCTTTGTGTGGGTTGTATTATTATGTGCTTCCAGGATTGTTACACAGCTGGGAAATGGCCATGTTGGCTCCACCCAGACCTTCCCACCACCTCCAGGGAGGTCCACTGGCAAGTGCTGTAGGGGGAATGGGTGTCCGAGGAGGGCTAGGTACATGCAGCTGGGGGCAGGGGTGCAAGAAACAAAGTAGCAAAAAGGCTGAGAAACATAGCAGGGAGGAACTTCAGAAGCCCCCCACTCTGCCCCCAAGCCTGCATGAGGGAGAGCAGCAGGGCTCCCTACAAGGCAGTGACTGTTTGCCCCACCCTGACGTGGCCATGTTTCAGTGGAGATGTGTGCATGATCCTGGGATTCTTGCAGGCCAGCTTCTCTGGAGGGCGTCAGCCATTAACAAGTCATGCGGGATGTTTCCAGAACAGAAGGCTGCAGGGATTCATGCAAGCCTAGTACTCCTACACAGACTGGAGTGACCCCTCCCACCGAACAATCCCTGCCTCAGAGGCAGTTTGCCCTGGCCGGCGGAGAGGCTCCTGGTGTAGCTTCTGACCCAGACACAGTCACGTTCTAACCCTCAACTGCTGAGCCGGAGCCGTCCTAGTGAAACCACCTCCACTCACGTGGGTGTGGGTTTTGAGCCTTCCAACCACCTCGGCAGAGAATCTACCCACCTCGCACAACCACCCACCCGCTCTGCAGCCTCCCCACGAAGGGGCAGCTGCAGGATCAGCGACGAGCCAGGTTTGTCTCACAGAACAGGCTAAGAATTTCCACCCTAAGCCAGCACTGTGTGAGTCAAGAGAGGGATGGGGCTCTCCCTGTCCCATGGGTGGGCGGGGGGGTGGGGTGGAGAAAAGTCAGCCTTGAGAGATTAACACAAGTCCCTGCAGTGTACACATCCATCGAGACTGGTGTAGCCACACCAATCCCAGCAAAGTCACTCCTGACTTCTCCCAGATACATGGAAAGGACAATCAATCAGATGCCTACACAGTCCTCAGAACAGGGGTGTTCCACCTGGCTCTCCAGCTCACAGTGTTGGGGGTTCTCTGCCTAGCATTTAAATACGGCTTTGCCTGCACAAGTAGTGCAGGAGTAAGGATGGTTCAGAGACCCACTATGTCTCCCGTTCCCTGTGGCCTAGAGAGCGAGCTGGGGAACGCCCTGCAGCACGCAGGCGTGTCAGGACACCGCTGTACTGGCACCTCACTGCTCGCCTGGCTGGCATCACTCAGTGCAAGATTTGCAGGTGTGCAAGAAGCACAAAAAGGATCTGGTGTCATCCTTCAGCCAATCATCTTCAGCACCAAATAGCCGGAGGCAGCCTCACAGAGCTCAGATCCCCAGCTAGGGACTTCGGAATAACCCTACACTCACTCAGGCCAGGGCTGGATAAGGGGCAGCCAATCCTCCCACAGACTGAACTCTGTCAACTCTTTGCACTCCCAGAGGTGCATCTTCAGCTTTGAGGCCCAGCTTGTGTTTACCATCCCTTACCCCACCTACAAGCACCTGCAGCTCAGCAGTCAGACTCATTCGTGGCACTATAGCTCCAATGAAGCCCATGGAGTTGCACCAGAGATGCACCTGGCCGAAGGGGCCAAGTTTCGACCGGCTTTCAATATGCCAGCTACTGCGACCGTTTGCAGAGAAATGGCTCTCCAGAGCTACAGCACGTGGGCGAGCAGAAAAGCCTAACCCATCAATGCTCAAACCCAGGGGATTCAGAGAAACCCACTGGCATTCTGACTGCCTCTGAACCTGCTGGAAGAGAAACGTCTTCCACGAGGCAACGTCCTTGGGGTTGTCTGCATCCTATAGTCAGCACTTACCTCATGGAAATGCAGGTGTGGGGGTAGGTTACGGTCTCGGCCAACACCATTTGCATGGCCACATCCCATCAGTGGAGTTGCACCATTTGTACACGTAATTACACGGCTCTATCAAGATGAAAGGAGACACTTTGCGCGGCCGTACTAAGAAACCCCAGGGAGTCACCAGGAAGCTCCTTCACAAGCACAAAACCTGATTTTTTTAAAAAAAATAAATGTAAAACCAAAATGTTGTCAAGCTAGACTCCAACAGGGGTGGCCAGGCCTGGAACACAGTCCCCAAGTGCTTGTGGCTTTTACTCTCGCTAAGCTTCAGGAAGCCAGACACAAGTCTCCAGCATTGTTTTTGCATGGGCATACCTCCCCCGTGATTCATCATAGTCATGGATGACTGCCTTTAAAGGGTTAAGCCCTGAGGGAGTGCGCTGTCTGTAGGTAAGCAGCCAGGAGAGGTGGTGGGAAGAGAGAGAGAGGGGGATTTTGGAACTGAAGCAGTCTGCTGAGAGGGTCTTTTGTTTTGCGTGGCCAGATGGGAAAGAGAGAGAGAGACAGATGTTTTATCCTGAGCAGGCTTAATGAACCCAGTAAATAGCCAGGCCCCAAAACGATCTGGGCATACAGCTATGTAAGTAGAAAGGAAGTGTTTAATCAAATAAAAAATAAACCTGCTCACGTCTGGTGTGGGACTTTAGGCTGGCCGATTTACCTTTTAAACTGAACCAAAGGGAATAATTCTCTGCACTTTAATCTACCTTTTTTGTTACTCTAACACCTAGCAACCAAGTATGCTTCATCACGTAGCTCTTCTTTTGTTTATAAATCACCCTTTTCAGTTTAAGGCAATGATCTGATTCCCATGTCGCAGAGAGAGGTCTGTGGATACAAATGCCTAAGACTGAAAGGTGAGCTATCAGATGACAGGGAGAGAGGAAGAAATTAAGATAACGGAGAGCTAAAAGTGTGGGGTTACTCCACCAAGGAGCGTGTCTTCCTGGGCTTTAAAGGGAGGGTCCCTCATGTGGGTGGTGCAGCTACCTCCCAAGACCAGGGAATCTGTGACCTGGGGAAGCTTTTAAGCAGAAGCCTAGAGAGGCAAGGGATTTTGAAGGTCTCTTGGGGGCCCCTACCTTCTGCACTTGGAGCAGGGAAGGGCCGTGACAGTTACGCTGAAGTCAATGGAATGGATCCTATGCCTAGAGGCTACCTGCATAAGTAAGGGCCTGACCTTGCAGCACTTGAATGGGGCTGGCTGCAGAGTCAATCTCCATCCTATTGAGAAGTGAATTTGCAGCAAGAACCTGGGTTTTGACTCTTAAGACATTTTAGTGACAAATCATTTTTCAACAAAATGGAACTCCAGACTAGCACATGGGGCAGGGGCCTGGGAGCTAGTGCTGAATCTACCAATTCTGACTTCTGCCATTGGCTCAGTGAGAACTCTTGGGTCAGTCCCTCCCTCCCTCCCTCCCTCCCGCTCAGGGCCTCAGTTTCACCATTTCCTTTAAGAAAAAGAGATGATGCTTCACAGCTCACGAGGCTGTTTCGAAGCTCAGTGCTCTCAAAATGCTTGGTCAGGTGGAGTTGAAAGATCCAGGAGAAGGGCTAATTGTGCCTTTTCTAGACCTCTCAAATGAGGCTGCTTTCACTGGCAGGAGCATTGTGCGCATGTGGACGGTAGGGATGCTCATGCACACACTTTCTTTAAAGTGTCTACACGTGTATGACTTAATGGACGATAACAAGAATATCCAATAGAAACATACATAGGGAGGGAGTGGTCATGTCCATCCAGGGTGAATGGGAGAAGATCTTTTCCTTGAACAATTTCTGTTGGTGAGAGACACACAGAGCTCTCTGTAAACTGGAAAGCTTCTTGCTTCAGGTCTAGCAAAGGTGCTTGGCGTCAGATAAGTACGGGATAAGCCACACTCTTTAGCACAGGTAATTAACATATATATCAAGGGGTCACTGGAGATGAAGCAGCCTGTTGACACCCCTACAGTAATAGGGGGAAACAAGGGGGAATGCAGCTGGGTGGCACTGGTGGGAGATTACAGATTGCTGTAAAGAGGCATAGAGCCACAGTCTCTAGGCAATCCTTCCTTTTTAGTGTCTAGCTAATATTATTAGCTTCAACTTCCGAACTCATCTGTTGAAGGGGCTGGGTTGGTTCTGTTGAGGATAAGGACTGGATCATCAAGCCACCTCTGACCTCTTTGTGGAAAGCTTTCACCCAGACGCGACGGGGAGTTTCTTTTCCACGCTATAGTGAGCTGCGATACTCGAAGGCTTTGCGTACAGTATGGACCTTGCAGTAGCACTGCTGTGCCTCTGGAAGATCTCCTGTGCATTCATTATGGGTCGATGGGATAGAGGTGTCAGGTGACATAAAGAAGTCATCCCCGAGGACAACAGGGATGACAGTGGGCAAGCACCAACCACCACCACAGTGCTAGCCACACTGGCACTTTAGTTGGTCTAACTTACGTTGCTCAGAGGGGTATTTGTCACACCCGAGTGTGACGTTATACTGACAAAAATGCCAGTGTACAGGGCAGATTCATTTATTAAAAATCCATGACTTAAATCACCAAAAAACCAAAGACGCCACAACAAAAAAGCCCACACTGATTTAAATTAAGTTACCAAATACCTAAGGCTGCTTAGAATGCACTTAAGTTTGCAGTAACCCCCATTGAACTCACCGGCAATTCTGTTTTGTGGAGACAAGTACAGAACAGGGTTCCCTCAGGAAAGCTGAGTTATGCTGAAGTGAAATAGGGAATGGACTTACCACATTACCAAACATAAAAGGTTCCAAAATAAGGGGCATGTATTATGTAACAGAACATAAAAAAATGACACTCAGTGGCAACCCCAGATTTCTCTCACTGCAGCTTTCAGTTTTGGATACTTGAATGATAGACTCTAAACCTAGTTAGCTAATTAAACAAGCCATAGGATTAACTCAGCTAAACCTTTTCCCCTTAGCACCACCACACACAGCAAACAGCTGGGGAATTTACTTGTCCAATCACACTTCTACGAAAAGGCATAGAGTCTTGAAGAAGGATGCATTGCAAATGAATTTTTTAAGTTAGTAACCAGCTGGTCCACTCAGCCATCTCCACACCCGCTCTCCTTAGGATGTTCCATTCTTGCAGCTAACTCCTAAGTCATCTTCTTGCAGTGCTTACACCAGGCATGTTTTTCCTTTTTTATCCGGGCAACAAATTTCTTCAAAATATTCCCAGATAGGGCCCCTCTCAGGCCCAGAAGCCACGACAGTTTCCCCTGCTGTGGCGGAAGTGTGGGGGACTATAGGAATCTGCGTGTGCAATGAATAAAGGCCTTCCCTTTTTCTTTCTAGTCCACACCACTGTTGCTTTGCCCTATATAGTTTGTCTTCAGACAATGTCTTAACTAACTCCTCTGCTGGGCTTGGCCCAGGTCCACCACCATATAAGTACAGAACAAAAACTATCCTATCCAGTTTGTGCCTTTCTTTGCACTTTAGTCTTTAATCTTCTACAAAACAGAAACTGAAAGCCCAGAACATGCATCTGACAAAGCAGATCTTTGTCCACGAAAGCTTATGCTCCAAAAAAAGTATGTTCATCTATAAAGCTGCCACAGGACTTCTCACTGTTTTTGCAGATACAGACTAACACACCTACCCCTCCGGTACCAGAGCATTGAAGAAACAAGAACTAGCAGTTAGGCTAGGCAGAATTTTGACAAGACTGTAAGCAGAGGTGTAGCATGTTCATTATGAGATTTAACTGCAAATAATTTTAGTAGAAATTTAGTATTTTATGATTAAAATCAGATGTAATATATTTTTAAAAAATCCTAATTTTTTATCCACCCTCTAATGTAGCCACAGCCTCACCCACCTGATGTCTCCGATAGATATACAGCTGCCTGACTACTGACTCATAGAACTGGAAAAGCCCTGTGATGTTACCTAATCCACGCCCCCGCCATCAGAGGAGTGTTCTCAGAATATTCTCCAATGTGGAATAGACACTCATAATCGAATAGCTGCACAAATCCAAAACACGAGGCACCTAGATAATTATTAACATTCTTTTCAACTCCCACAAAAACACCCCCAGTCACTAAACTGGATCTAAAGAAATAAATTCACACAGCTACATACACCAAGGGGTGGCAGTTGCTGCTAAGGGGTTGGTGGTTGCTTTAATGATATCAACTAAACATCCTAGGCCTCCTACCCAGCTCCTGCATCCCCCATCTCTTAACCCCTGCACCCTCTTCCCACCCCATGCCTTCTGCTCTGAGCCCCTCCATTAGTACACAAGCAATGCCAGGTAATGTGCTGGTGCTATATATTAGCCACCTGAAGTCTCATACCAGGCTGGTGTCAGAGAAAGAAGATTCTTAGTGTCTTCAAAGAATCAGACATTTTCGTGTTTTGTTACAGCTAACTGAACTCTCTGGAAACGGACAAGTGGCAGCTGTGGATACTCTGGTTGGACAGGGGCCTTTGCTTCAGATGTTCTTTGGCTGGGTAAAACAAAGCAAATACAACATGATGGCCACATGCCTCATGCCACCCCGACTGACCCCTGTGCACTGGAGACCAGAGCCGGTGAGCAGAGCAGGGAGAGCCTTGCAGCTCCAAGCTATGGCGTGGCAAGTGACTTCAGCAGTGACCTGTTCAGCTTTGAGTGGTTCCTATGCCAGCCTTTGCCCTGCTTAGCTCATCTGCTCCACAGCTGGAGCTACAAGGACCCTGCATGCAACTTCATCGATTCCCAACCTGTTCAGAAGCCTGGTTCCAATCTGGACTGTGACCAACACTCTTCATTCTGTGGGTACCAGAGACAGATTTATGCCCAGGTAAGAATTACGCATTTGCACCATTGAATTAGAGCAAGGGTACAAGTTAGACCCTCCCACACAGTGTAACCCAGGTGTTGCCCCACTGACACACACCACTGTGACCCTGGGGAAACAGATCAGCATATTTACAGCCCCTCACTCAGGAGCACTTCAGATGTCTTAAACAATGACTGAGGAGAGCAGCTGAAATGCCCTTTTAAAGAAATAGCCCACCAGGGTTCAGACCTGCTGAGTAATGTATAAAAACAAACCTCAGCCCAGAGGGGAGAGTGTTGGGATTACTCGCGCCCCAGAACAAATGCTCCGTTCCAAGCCACACCCCGCCAGCTCTTTTCAAAACAAACCCCGTGGAGTGCAGAAGGGAGCAGGTTTGCCTGGCCTCCGCGCACTGCCCTCCCCTGAGATACGGGACCAGGGCTAAGGGCCTCTGGGACCTCAGGCTGGAGCAGGAGAGCTTAGTGGGCAGTTCTGGGTGGGAAGTCAATGCAGAGAGCCAGACAACTGGTGGGAGGGAAACCCCTGCCCCCAGGCCATCTCAAGGCCCCAGTGAAAGCAGCTCCCCTGCCTGTGCCCCTGGGGTGGGGTGCATTTCCTGCGCTGGGGGGTTCTTTCCCAGATTGGTGGTGTTCTGGGAAACGAAAGGATGAAAATAGCCCGTGAGCAAATCCCACAGACAAGGAGACTTCAAAGAGCCTCCGGGAAGCTGCAGCCAAACAGACCCGGAGAGAGGTTTCCCTCACCTCCTTGGGAGACAGGACAAACGCCTGAGCCGGAAGGGCCCTGCAGCATGGCGCAACAGCTATTTATGCCTTCAAAGCACTCGGTCTGCAGCTGGCTCCCTTGTGAGCGCTCTCCAGCCTGGGAAGGAAAGGTGGGTCGGGCTGCTGAGCTCCTGCTTGAAGGTGGGGAACTGAGACAGCCAGCGGTGCTGCTGGTCTGTATGCAGCACGCTGGGCAGCGACCATAGTGGAAACATTCTGCGCCCATCAGAAGGGTTCACAGTGGAGTTAACTAAAGGGCTTCACTCCACCGCTTGGGCAGCAGGGCCACAGGAGCCAGTGGAAGGCTGCGGAGGACAAAACGCCACCTCTACAGGCACTACAGGAGATCATGGATGCAACCTCAGGAAATCCTCCCAGGCCAGAGCTTCCTCCCTGTCAGAGCCATTAGCTCACAATGCTGGGCAAGGATCCAAACACTGGGCTGGTCTTTGCTTACCCGCCTCTCCCTCGGAAACCCTTCAACTCCATCCCGTCCTCCCCCAGCAACCTCAAGGTCCAGGACTGCTCAGATCATCGTTAGTTGTAGTCACTGGTGGAAATGCTGCACACGCAGAACTCCAGGGCTCCCTCTCTCCTGCCAGCCCCTGGCACGACTCACTGCTCAGCACTGCGAGACAAGGGCACAGCCCCCCATGGGAACAAGCTGCCAGGGTGGGTCGCTGTCCAGTAGATCTCTAGAGACCCTGACTATCCTCTGGCAGGGACTGGCGATCTTCTGCTGCTATTAAAGCTAATGGGAGCTGAAAGCTTTCACAAACCCGCAGGATTAGGTGCATATAGAGGTCATACAATATCCCAGAATGCTTAGGGGTAAATCATTCGGCTTCAGGAGACAACGGTTGAAGAAAGGGGCAGAGAAGCCACATGGAGAAGGGAGGCTTTGGATTTTAGAGGCAGCAGAACACACGAGGGACATGAGGAGGCTGGTCCATTTGCAGGAACGGAAAAGCAGATGGCTCTTCTGCCAGCCATGGCGGAACACGGTGCGGGGGGAGTCAGACAGGATGAAGCTGTGGCTGGAGTAGCGAGGGAGACCCAGGCCCTGGAGAGGTTTAAAAACCACCTCCCTGGACAGACCCTGAGTGGGCAGCCGAAGGGCGCGTGTACAATACACATGGCACTTGTGTTAATGATGCTCCTGAGTGGTGTCTGCTGGTGGCTCAGTCACCCACTAGCCCAGATTGGAAGCTCTGTTTCCCCAACTCCTTGCCTTGGGGGAACCAGAGGCTATTGGCAGAGAGGAGTGCACGCGACTGAACATGAGGAGAACTCGGGGTGTAGAGTTACACAAAAACATCTCCCTGAATTCCAGGGCCATGCACGGCCACTGCACCTGACTAAACCACGTTAGCAAGCGACCAGGGGTGCTCTTAGTTTCCTTGACTCCAGCACAGCCACCGTGATGCCTGCACCTTGATCCAAGTGGCTACAGAAGAGTCATTGGCCAGTGCCCACTCCCCCTGCACATCACTGGCGTTTTGGAAGCTGACACGTTAGGGGGCCGCAGAGCAAAGGAGCGCCGTAGAAGAATCGTACAGCGATGGTGCACATGGAAGGGATCCCTTAGCCTGTGCTTGTGCTCCCATTAGTTTCCCTCCAGCCCAGCTGAGGGCAGGATAAGCATATTTTCTCAGCTGAGACCAGCCCTTCCCTTTCCGCCCATTGCCGAACGCCTTCGGGAGAATCAGGTGCAGCAGCAAGGTCACGGATGTGAGGTCATGGATTTGTGCAGAGCGTTTCCTATCAGCTTCCCTCTTCCTGCCCGGGAGAGGACAAAAGCAGAAGCCAGCTTATCACATTCACCAGGAGAAAGACCCTCACAAACCCGAGGTACCTTACAGCCTGGGATACATGTGGAGATTTCCGATTGGCTCTCAGGGATGTCAGGCAGGTTTATATAAATGCCCAGACTCATCATCAACCACCACCATGGGCTCAGCACCCATTGGAAGGAAATAGTAAGAGAGGCTTCAGACACCATCTTCCCCTGGCCAGTGTGGGGGGGCTGAGTTTCTGCAGACTCCACATCAATCTACCCATTCTCTGTGGGGTCTGCTGCTTCTGTTCGAACCGTCCATTATGCCAAAATGCCCAGATTGTCTGCATTTCATTTCAGCATGCAGTGGCCTGCTTGAGGGACAGGGACAGGGACTGGGGCCGGGACCAAAGGTGTGGCGCAGGGAGGGTGAAAGCCTAGCATAGCTTTTATTCCTGACTGTACCAAGTCCTACGCAGGTTTCTTTCCTCTGCCATGCCTCAGTTTCTCCCACCTGTTAAATTACCCTAGGTCTGTCTGAAGTACCAGCAATGAAATTCAGGCCCCTCGAAATGAGATATTTTGGAAAAACTAAGTGAAATAAACCAAACTGTGACCAAAGCCTTGAAAAATTCCATGATTTTAAAAGTTCAATGATCCAAAACCACCCCAAGCACACACGCAGTCAAACCTTCCCTGCTAAGGAATTACCACAACGCCTCCCTGCTGTACACAGACTGAGGATTAGCAAACCACCGTTGGTGTCACTCAGCACTAGGCTCCACTGCAGCTCTGCTTTCAGGCCCCAGCATGTGAAACCAAGTTTGCTGGTGGAAGGAGGCCAGGGCATTTTTAAAATTTCTAAATTGCAAAACTCACTGGGGCAGAGATTGATTTTCACATCAAACTCCTTGAAGCATCAATAGTCTCACCCCCTTTGGAGACAAAGGTCACGAAAAGTAAAGCATGGGGGCCACAGAATGACTCAGAACATCCCAACTGAAGTGCTGGGCAGAGAGCCCCATGACCCAAGTCAACACTGTTCCTCTTT
The DNA here is from genome assembly GCF_033958435.1 of Carettochelys insculpta. Lineage (NCBI taxonomy): Eukaryota > Metazoa > Chordata > Testudines > Carettochelyidae > Carettochelys > Carettochelys insculpta. The sequence continues at coordinate 15,734,515 of NC_134151.1, forward strand.
CCACAGGCGAATCCCTTGTGAAGCTTGTTTGACCTTAGGGAGCATTTAAACTAGCACACGACGTGTCAGAAAGTGCTTGTTCTTCCTCGACGCGGGCCTGAGCCAGAACCCCAGATCTACCCCCACACCTGCAGTGCCAGCATCCTCTTCTCCAGCAGATGCAAAGTAAGGAGCACACCATGGCTTGGAGATCTGGAGCCAGAAGGGCTTGAACTCAGCACTGAGGCAGAAGTGGAGCAGCAGGACGCAACTAATTGCTGTCGGCCAGTGCTGCGGTGGCGTATGCAGTCTCCTATGGAGACGGCGGGAGGGATCAAGGACTCATGAGCATGAGGAAACCTGGCTGAGGACTGGAAGGCGGACTCACTCCATGCAGGCGCATAGCTAGCATGGAGCAGGACCTGCTTTGTGGATGAATGATGCAGCTAACAGCCCAGGATGCTGGTCAGGGGCAGCCCTGGACAAGAACGCTGTTCCTCAAACTGGAGGGCCTGACCCAAAAGGGCTCATAAGGCTACTGGGGTGGGGGTGTGAGAGCAGCAGCTGCTAGCCAGGCTCCCCGGTCCAAAGGCTGCCCTGCCACCAGCACAGAAGTAAGGGTATCTTGGCATCTTACAACAGCAGGTCACAAGTTCAACCACAGGGCCATTTTCCAGCCCTGGCAGGAAGGCATCCACGGCTTGAGCTGTGGAAGTTATAGGAGATCCCAAAGTCAAGTGGCACGTGGCTACCGTACTGACCCCAGCTCTACTCCTGGTGCCTGTATGGTCCCCTGGGATTGCCATGCTCCACGTAGAGCAACGAGGGAAAGGAGCACTTGCAGCAGTGGAAACCCACCCTGAAGGGCGGGTTTCTGCTGCTCCTCTTCCCTTTGCACGGAGCTATAAAAAGCTGCTGCCTTTTTTTCCCTCCCTCTGGAAGCTAAGCCAGCGCAATCCCAGCAGGAATGGCTGCAATGTGGAGGAGAGCTCACCACTTGCCTCGGAAACCAACAGCTGGGCTGCTAGGCTATTTCTCACCCCCTCACCCTTTCCACACGCCCTCCTGCTGGGCTGCATTTTAGTAGAGGCAGAGATTCCTGCCACAGAATTTTAGGCAGGAGATCAAGTATGATCCGGGGTCCCTCCCTCCAAGCCCAGTGCCTCCTCGTCCTGGGGACAGATGAAGTCAACTTTTGCCCTGGTGCGTCGCCATTGGAGTCAGCGGATTTACACCCCAGATGAATTTGGCCTGGGAACAGGAATTTGTAGAGACGCCAGAGGGTCAGGAAGAGCAAGTAATGGCAAGAATCAATGGGTCCACGCAGGCTGCATCTGTAGCTATTTACCACAATGCTCAGATTAACAAGAGACAGGCCAGCACATGCAACTAGATGGTCCCCTCCCCACGCCATTCATGACTTGTTGATGAAGGGTCAGACTCATCATCTTGCTGTCAGGAAGGGAAATGAGTGCAAACACAGGCACATGCATGCACAAGCTGTTGTGTTGGGTGTAATACTCTGCAAATTCCACTGCTTGGGAGCTTGCAGGAGGGGGAAGGAAAACTGGACTCTTCCCTGGGGACAAGAGTCTTCTGCACAACCTCACTTGCAAAGCATTTGGCTCACCTGGAGGATGAAATGCAGTAGGGAGAGATCTCAATGGCAGGCTGAGGGCCAGAGAAGCACTACGGGGGATAAGCGGCAGAGCACGCATGGCACGGAAGTGGTCCTGGATGTGGCGAAAAGCACAGCTGAACAATGCCAAAGGGACAGGACTTTCCTAGCCAGTGTGAAGGACCCAGCCCTGCAGCTAGGAAAGCAGAGCCCAGGACACATCTGAAGTTTCTCTCCACTCAGCAGAACCCCCACAGAGCCTGGAGGGCTCCCACAGCCTGCAGATGATCAACACAAGGCTAGTGGGACATTTATATTAGCACAGAGCAGCCCAGCTGCCAATGGCAACTTGCTGTAAACATGGAGAGTGTGCAAGTGCTGCTGTTACCATAGAAGGCACCCAGGAGAGAGCAGCAGCCAGGCTCAGCACAGCCTCACCACAGCCCTTACTTGGAGTCACAGCTGGTCTGCACCACAGAGGCACATGGACTGGGAGACACAGCTAGGCCAAACAGGCCCTTAGCCCAAGCCCCAGGAGTCTGAGTCAGCTGGCGCTGCTGTCTAACTGCAGCACAGGCGTACCCTCAGAGCACCCAGCTGGGAACTGCCCGGGAGGCTGGCACGTCAGACATCGGCAGCCCCCTTTTAAAGTGCTCCTTCCGGGCAGTCTCAGGTTGCATGCCATGAAGTGCTCTGGCCTCTCGGAGGCTTTGTGCATCAGCCCATTAGTCTGTTAACCTGCTGGCCACAGGAGTGCACATGTTCCCACCCAGGGCAGGGGACACAGGACTCTGCTACCATCCTCTGAAGCGAGGATGGCAAAATAATTTTGTTTTTTCCTAATTCTAGCTGTGGTTTCACAAGCCCGAATTTAGTTGCTATCTACAGTGTTACAAGCAGTCCTGTGTCAGCGACATACACCTGAGCCCCTTCCTCTCCTAGGAGGTTAAGATTAATCCCATTGCACAGGTGGAGAAACTGAGGCACAGATCAGCAACATGATTCTTCCTCCAAACCCCAGAGGAAGTTAGGTTACAGAACTCGTACATCCACCTCTGCCATGGACTCTCAGTCCCCTGATCTAACCACCTAGACAGATACCTGGTCCCACAGCCAAGGGGTGACCCCTGAGACCAGACTCAGTACTGTCCTCATCACCACACACCTGGCAAGGCACCCTCCTGTGACAGAAGCCCTGCCAGGCTGTGAGGGGGCCCAGCCCCTTTGTCAGGTGGGGCAGGTCCCTGTGCCAGTGGGCTACATGGCAGAAAGGATGATCTGTGGTAATGCAGGAGAGGGCTGTCACCTCCCCTCAAGCCCAACCCATCACAGGGGAGAGAACTTGAAACAAACTGAGCAATGTCACAATGAAAAGCCACCCATAAATCCCCACACAAGTTTCCACCGAGGAAGCACCACCCCTTATTTTCCACAACAGAAAGGGAAACACTCGATCCTCGGAGGATTTGCCTGGTGAGAACACAGGGCCGACGCTCCAGCTGCTTTCAGCAACTTGAAGAGCTCAGAGCGTTCCTGCCTCTGGCAGTGGCAGCGACCCCTTGGCCCCACTGGCCCTATGGCACTACGCTACCAGTGCTTACGTTGCCTCCTCGCCCCGCTCCGGTCCAGGGATGCTCCTGGAAAGTTGTGATTTTCATCGCCGGGGGGGTCAAGCAGGTTCATGCAGAACGGCAAATCAAAGGCCAGTGGCTAAGTGAGATTGGCTGCACGGCCAGATGCTGGAAAAGGTGTACACAGAGCTCTGCATTTCACCTCCAGACAGGAGCGACACTGAGTGCAACTCGCCCGCTGCTCTGTTCTGGCTTAGGAAGCACCTTACACAAAGGGTCTGGTAGCCGACTGCTCTCCTGGGCTGAGGCAATGGCCCAGCCGACCCTCCAGGACATTGTAACGCCAGCCCCCTCCTCCCTGCTCTCATTCGGCCTCCCATTCTGCACTCGCCCAGGGTAGTTTGGGCTGGTTTTAAACCAGGCTCTTTCCCACCACCCCTTCTCCCCCCTGCAGCCGGCTCGAGGCAGGCAGCTCTCTGCCTGCAGCACGAGAAGGCTCCTGGGGCAGCTGTGCTGGACAGCGAGGGGGGAGTTAGTGGTTAAAGGCGCTGGCTCCCGAACGCATAAAGCGTGTCAAGGGAAGCTCCCGAGCGATGCGGGTGTTCAGGCAACTACAGAGCCCGGGCCCACCCCGGGCGCGGCAGGGAAGCGCTGTCCGAGCAACACCTGGTAGGGAGCACCGGGGTCGGGGGAAACATCCGGCCCCAGGAGCCCCGAAAGTGGCTGAAGGGCAGTCAGCGACCCCCGCCGGGGCTGGCTCCCAGCCCACGTGCATGGAGACCGCAGGGCCCAAGCCTCCACGCCCCGGATCCCCAGCGGCGCCTCCGAGCCCGGGCCCCACCTGCCGGGCAGCGCCGGGCCGAGCCGCCCCGGCTGCGCCAGGGCCAGGGCTCCAGCGAGGCAGCACGTGGCTCGCAGCACGCCAGCATCCAGCGCCGCCTGGCGCAGGGGCAGTGCCCTGGCCCCCCAGCCCCACTCCGCCGTGGGAGACAAAGCCCCTCCCAGCCCCGCACCCCGCCGAGGCGCTCCGGGCGGGGGGCTCTCCCCAGCCGCGCCCAGCCCCGCGGAAGGGGATCGGGCCCGCTTCTGGGTCATTCCCCCGGGCCAGCCCCCCGCGGTCCTGCTGAGCCGGTGCAGGCACCTTCCAGCCCCGGGCCCCCGGCGCTCGTGGCCGGCACCTATCCCTAGCGGCGAGCCGAGCGCAGCGTCCCCGTGCAGCCGCGCTTACCGCTCAGCCTGTCCATGGTCCCGGCGGGTGGGGGGCGCAGGGGCCCGGCCTGGAGCGCCCGGGGTCCGGCCAGAGGATGCGCCTGGCTCGGAGACGTCAACCTTTAAACCGGCTGCCCCGCCCGGCCTGCGCGTCCCCGGCTGGGTGCGGGGTCTTAACGCCCGCCCGGCCCCGTGGAGCGAGGCTAAGCTGGGAGGACACCTCTGCCGCCTCTCGTCCCACCTCCCCAGCCAGCTGCCCCCCGCCCCTCGCTCCTGCACCGCATCTCCCCGGAGAGACCCCGCCCCCGACCGGCTCCGAGCCCTGCCCACGTCTCTTTCCCCCTTCTGCTCCCAGGGGCCATCCCCCAGCCACGCCTTCCGCCCACATGCCTCCGTGCCCCACCCAGGCCTCACCCAGCCAGCCGGCTCTCCTGCGGCTGGGCCAGTAGCACTGCGCACCCGGAGATCTCTGCACTGTCCCCCCAGGGCCTGTGCACCTGCCAGTGCTCAAGTGTGGGACACTGGGCAAGCCAAGAGCACAGAGCAACAACTGCAAACCACTCCTGTGCCCTCTGGTGTCCCAGCCAGCCCTCCTGCTGTACCTAGCTAGCCTGGAGATCCAGACCTGAGCCGGGCCCTGTCGGAGGGAGGAGAGCTGAGTCCAACACGAGGGACATTGATAGGCATTTTCTCTCGCTAGCCCCCGAATACACCCCCTTCCCCATTCCCGTAAGGACAGGAGCAAGGCTGGCCTAGCCTGGGGAATAGATCTGCTTTCCTTTCTCCCAGGTCACTCCCTTTCCCCTCTGCTGTGCTCTGCAGCTCCCACGCTGCTTTGCCTGTCAGGGTCCCAAGGTGTTTCCTTGTGTTTCTCGGTCTTGCATCACAGCTGGGGTGACGGGGACACCTGGCATGGCAGGCAGCAAGAATTCCCAGCAGTACGCAACACAGGAATGTCTGTGTGGGTGTGAAGCAGAAGGCTTCATCCTGGTGTGGGCTGGGATTTCCTTACCTGCTTCTCCTGTGCTGATCTCTGCAGGCAAGACCAGAGCAGGTGCCTTGGTGACAATCAGTCCTAATGCTTGGGACCCAACAGATACACCTGACAGCGCTCCCCAATGCTTTTGTGAGGTTCAGTGGTGTAAGGGGTAGAGGTCAGCCCCAGGCCAGCAACATGGACCTGTGCAAAGTAGCTGGCCTGTTCTGAGCCCACCGCACCCAGGAAGGATGGATTTGTACTGTCATCTACGCAGGCTAGATGCAACATGGACAGTGTCAGTGGAAACGTCCCCTGCCCCAGCTCTGCCTCCCCCATGCCTCAAAGTTCTTCTGGAAATACTACTTCTATCCAGAGACCTGGGGACCAGCTTGTGTCTCTCTTGGCTGCTGTTTTCCTGAGGTGCACCTTTGCAGAGAATGCCCAGACTCATGTCACACTTGGGCCCTCTCACATCCTTGTGAGTTTTCGGCATGACCACTCTTGGACCAGAGCTCAATGAGTGAGACAGGCAAACAGCTGCATAGCCCCTTGGAAACCTCAAGAGCCAGTTAGGCTGCCAGAGGACCCAGCTTGCTTCCCAGACACCCCCGTCAGAAACCCAGCTTCCTTTTTTCTCTCAGAGCGGGTTTGCTGCAACTACCGGGCAAATCCATCTTTTCCTCCGACTCCAATTCTGGTTAGAGGAGGGCACACTCAGGCCACAGTCTTCAAAGCAACTACAGAAATGGCCATCTGGGCCCAGACAGGCTCAGGGTTGTGGCCACAAAGCACTTAAATTAGCCCATTAGAACCCCCCAGAACAATGGAAAGGTTTTAATACCCCCACCTCAGCCCTCTCCTGCGGGAGCAGAGCATAAGGCAAACACTGCTTGCTGCACGGCCAGGCTCCTAGCATTCAGCCGCCTGCCTAGCTGGACAAAAGATCTGGTGGCATGGGGATATAGCCGCTGCCTATGTATTAATGCAGACAATAGAGACACCAGACACAAAGGTGACAAGAGACAGCTCTGTCTGCTGCCCCCTTGAGGTATATTGAGGAACAGCACCTCTGCTAATAGCATATTCCTTCACTACCAGCCAATGAAACTGCACCCTGGTGTGTGGGAAATCATCTCAGACCCTAAGCGGCCATGCCAGACCCTTTGCACCTTTCTTGGTTTTTTGAGACCAGCTGCCTCCATTTATCCTTTGTACTTTCACGTTTTCCTACCCAGGGTCCTTTTCTGTACAGCTCTTGTGGGGCCAACAGTTTGGTTGATTTCAGTGGGAGCTGGTCTGCCCCCCACATCTGTCCATATCTTGCTGCTAAGTGAGCCTAAGTAGGTGGAGCGAGGTACGTGAAGGAAGCTGCTTTGATCCATCATCTTGGGTGCTTTGGCATGAAGGCTAAAATCTGCATCTTCCCCTGCTGAGGCTTCTATTCCCAAGTGACCAAGGCCTGCGTGGGTGAAGAGGACCCTTTCCTCTCCTAGGGATGTTAGCATTTAACTGGTTCACCAGTAAGCCTCACCCTAACTGGATGAAGCTTACCACTTATGGTTAAGTGGTGGGGGCTGGAGCAGCCCCTTGCCCACTGCAAGCAGGGAGTTGCTCCAGCCCTGTGGTTCCTGCTGCACCCATGGGGCATTCCAGCTCTGCTTAAGCAGCCCTCTTCAGCAGCAGGCCTGGCCTGAAAGCAGAATGGGCAGGGGGCCTTCAGCCCAGCCAGAGCAGCCTTTGTCTGCAGTCTCCCAGGTGCCCCTCATTTAATTGGTTAAATTGTTTAACTTAATAAGTTAACTGGTTAAACTTACTATTTAACCAGTCTAATTAAACAGGATTTTACATCCCTATTGTCTCCAGTGCTGTGTACCGGGGAACAGGAACACCAAGGGCAGAGGGCTCATGCAGCATGCACTGCAATGACAACACACAAGAACAGACTTTCCTTCTGCCCGTCCTTCAAAGAAGTCACACAGGGGACTCCCAGGGCAGCTGCCCCAGAGCACACCTCAGAGGGACCATGTCAATAAGTAACACCCAACAGGTGGCAGCCCTGCATCTTTCCTAAAAGATCCTGCACTGCAACCGAGTCTGAAATGAAACAAACCCATTACAGCCGCAAACTTCTCCCGCTGCTGCAAGTTCATGGGGAGAATGTTTCCTGGCAGGTTTCCTCTGGAAGATGAAAAGGTTGGAGGAAAAGCCGGCCTCCGCCTATAAAGGGTTATTCCTGTGCCTCCAAAACAAATACAAAAGCCAGCTGCCAGGAGCAGGGATCGGAAGTATTCTGCCATTGTGAACTAGTGGGCTAATCACAGCCTGGGAGCCTGGCATTTTTAAACCTGGCTCTGCCTAACACACTGCATGACCTTGGGTAAGTCACTGAACCGCTCTGTGCCTCAGTTTCTCCACCTGGACATAAGGGATAAACACACCTTCCCCTACCCACCCCCCAGGGTGTGTATGTGAAGAATATTTAATTAATACTTCTATGGTGTTTTGAGAACGACAAATGGACTATGAGTGCAAAGCATCATCATGTCTATCTAAAGCTCTGAATCCTCCAGGGATTTCACAAGAGCTTGGGCTGGAGATAGAGGTTGCTCATTGCCCCAAATGGCTGAGCTTGATTTAGGGAGAAGTGGTTTTACTAAGGTGAAATCATTATCAATTCAAATGGCTGCACTTATCGCTGTGCTAAAATAGACAGAAGCAATTCCCAACACAATATCAGACTCTTCTCTTCATTCCCCAGCCCGTTCCAGGCTGAGGCAAATGTTTACAGACCCGTTGCTGCTTGCCGAAGAAGGATTTTCTTCCTGCTGCTCCAGTCTCCCGGTGTCAGCCGGGAGAGAGCAACAGTGTCATGTACCAGCACAGCAGGCCAGAAGGGCAATCATAGAATCCTAGAGCTGGAAGGGACCTCAGGAGGTCATTGAGTCCAGAGCCCTGGTTCAAGTAGGATCAATTTCAACTAAGTCATCCCAGCCAGGACTCTGTCAAGCCAGGACTTAAAACCCCTATGGATGGAGATTCCACCATCTCTCTAGGCAACGCATTCCAGTGCTTCACCACCCGCCTGGTGAAGTAGTTTTTCCTAATGTCCATCCTACTCCTCTCCCTCTGTAACTTTGGACCATTGCTCCTTGGTCTGCCACCTGTCACCGCTGCAAACAGTTTCTCTCCATCTGCTTTAAAGCTCCTCTTCAGGAAGTTGAGGGCTGCTATTAAATCACCCCCTCAGTCTTCTCTTCTGCAAACTAAAATAAGCCCAGATCCCGCAGCCTCTGCTCGTAGGTCATGTTCTCCAGCCCCCTAATCGTTTTCATCGCCTTCTGCTGAATCTGCTCCAACACATCCACATCCTTTCTATGCTGGGGAGGGGTCCCAAAACTGGACACAATATTTCAGATGTGGCCTCACCAGTGCCAAATAGAGGGGAACAACAACTTCTCTAGATCTGCTCAAAATGCTCCTCTCCTAATGTACTCCAATATTCCATTAGCCTTCGTTGCTGCAAGGGCACACTGTTTACTCATATGGGCCAGATGGGTAATCCCCCTGTCACACACTGCGAACCATATGCCACTTCTTGGTGTAATGAGTTTGGGGGCCCGAGCCTAAAACATCACAATGACACATAATGGCAGCAAGAGGCTGGTTCCCTGGGGAGCGTTCAGCACTCACCTGAGGATGGCCCCCATGGCACTGCTCTTGTTGAGGGGGTGAAATGCAGCTGATGATAGAAACCAGCGTGAAAAATTCCCAATGCAGAATTCCAGGATGGTGGTTGGAACAGGCCCGTTAGGTAGTGGAGTCCTGCCCTTTGCAAGAGCAGAACATTGACCCCCCCTCTCCCATAAGAGGAAGGTAACAACTTACGCGACACTGGCGAGTGAGCAGGTGTAGCTGGGCATGGTCTGGAGCGCGCCCGGTAGCCACTCCCCAGCCTACCCGAACACTCATTTAGGAGAGCAAACAGGACATCAGAGGACCATACACGACAACAGGCAAATGCATTTGGGTTGAAATAGCATATTAGTAAAAAAAGCCAAACAAGCAACAAAACTCTACGGTCTCCCCCACCCTCCACACATTGCAAATGTCTTTATCCCCTGCCCCCTCACAGCCTGTGCTAATAATTAGATCAGGACACTGGGTGTTCCTAATGAATGAGAACCAGGAAAACGCCAGCAAACACAAGGAAGGGGGAGATGCAGCTGATTCAGTTTCTAAGGACAGTCTAACATGCCCCTTCCTCCCCCCTTAGTTCTCGTAATCAGCCTCTTCTATTTCAGGACCTTTCCTAGCCAAATCGATAAGGTCCATGGTGCAGAGTTCCACGTGAGAGCAGCATCCCAACCGATGTTCCCTGCGACCTGTTTCCTTCATGTGTTCAATACATTTTGTTGTGTGTACCAAGGCATGTGTGGATGTGCAACAGTAGTTGAAACCCTTGCTGCTTGGTTGTGGGGCTCTACTAACCATGTGGACAGCATTTGAATCATTCCTGGGTCAACTTATAGGCAACACTGACCAACTCCTTCAAAGTCTGGGCCTGGTTGGAGCTGGGATTTTGATTCAGGCTAATTTTGAATCACCACAAAGATACTGCTAGGGACAGAGCCACCCCAGATCCTGGGCTTTAGTAAATGCATTACACTTTGCACAGGGCTCGGATCTGTTGTTTTGGTGTAAAATTACGACTAAGGGCTTTGGACATGGGAAGAAGGGGCCTGCTGAGGACAAACCACCATTCTGTTACTTGCAGGAGGGGAAACTGTTTTATTGACATTTCCAGGCATAGGTGGAAAGGAGCAGGAAGCTGCTGGGACACTGGTTTGGAAATCCAAAGGTCGGGAAACCTATTTCGTAGCATAGTCCTGACAGGATGACTGACTCCTTTGATCAGTGTCAGATCTCTGCCACGGCCTGTTATTAAAGAACCAGTCCCAGCACCACGGAAACTTGTGAGAAATACTCCTCCCAGAGCCAGTGCTGCTTCCACGGCTTGCCTTTCCTCCCCCGGGACTTTAATTCTTGGGCACTGTTTCTGGACTGTTGGGAACATGTCCCTTGGAAGCCTCTGTTACTGCTTAAACAATGAGAAGTCCTGTGGCACCTCATAGACTTACAGATTTATTGGGGCATAAGCTTCCATGGACAAAGACCCACTTTGGCAGATGCTGCTGCTCACTTATTACTCTTCCCTCCGAAGCTATAATCATCTCCCTGTGAGGCTGCAGAGACTTCGTGAGAGCGATGGGGCGTCACAAGCAGATGAATGCTTTTGTGGAAGGGAAAGGAATAACCAGCAGAGGAATGTAAGACCCTGATGGGACGAGATCCTGTTTGCATGCAAATGTCCCCAGTCATTAAGCAAAGACCAGGTGAAGGGAGCTACAGGGCACACAGGGGCTCTTAGCAGGACTGTCCCCCTGCAGAAGGCTTTGCAAAGTCTGTCATGTCAAGTCAGTGGCCCTTAAAATAGGGCTGGGGGGACGGTAGGGATCTCAGCGAGTGAGTGAGAGATGGGCACATTCCAGTCTCTCAGCTCTGGGCCCTGGAAGCATTGCACATGACACAGATCTGACACCTCTTGTAGTGATCCCCTATGGTCTGAACTAGTAATGGCCCATGGGGCTCTGCAGGGCCTGAGCTCTGACGCGGGCACATTCTCCCCTGGCAGCTGGCAAGGGAAAGCAGGGCAGGGAGAGAACAAAATCAGGGCGTTGCCAAATTTGGGCCACGTCATTTCCATCAGATCCCAGCACAGGCTGGACCTGGAGGGAGGGAGCCTCTGTCAGCATGGGTGGGCCATACCGGCACCATTCATCTTCCTCTTAGTACAAACCCAGGGGGTAGGACTGACGATAGCGCAGCCCCTTCCCCCGAACGCTGAGAACAGCAACAGTTCAAGTGTGCCAGGAACACTCCTACTGAATCTGACAGCAGGGCCCTCCCTGTGGGGAGTCGCAGGAACCCTGGTGGGAGGGAAGGAACCTCTTCCCCTGGCTCCTGCAGGCACTTGGCCTGGCTGTGCAGTGAGTGGGAAGGAAGGGAACGGGGCCAACCTTTCACTGCACCTGTGCTGCGGATACTCCCTTCTCCAGACAGCGGCGCTGCGGCAGATGATGGTGGGGGGTCTGACATGGCCTGAAACTCCAGAAGGCTCAATACACAGCTCCCAGCCCCACCCCCATCACACTGGAGTTAAAAAAAGAAACATAAAGGAAACAAAGGGCATAAAAATATCCGAGACTTCAATTCACTCTGCGGGTTCCAAAGAGAGCGGCTGCGTCTCCTATTGTACAATAGAGAGAGCTAGACAGAGCTTCAATATAGAGATCTTTCTATATATATATTTATAGGTATTTATAGGTATGTATATATGTATAGTGTGCTGCGTTTAAAAGAGCCGCGCCTGCTTCTTCAGCTCGTTCCTCTTCCACAGGGCGAGGCGGTCGAACTCCGCTATGGTCATGCCGAAGATCTGGTAGAACTCATCCTGCGACAGGTGGCGCTGCGGGGGAAGCAGAGAGGGGCATGAGCCTGGGTCTGCGGGCCTGGGCCTGGGCCAGGGAGTGCGGCTGCCGCTGCTCAGAGCGCCTGTGCGGGTGTCACTGCAGCAGCATCGGTGTGGGCAAGCGGCTGCCGTGCGTGCGGGTGGGCGCAGGCCCCAGGTGATTCTGGCTCTCCAAGTGTCGCTGGGTGTGTCTGGGGTTGTGCAATCGTGAAGGGCTGTGAGTGTGCGTGTGTAGCTCTGTGTGTGAGCACAGCGTGTCTGAGTGGGACTGTGTGGGCGTGTAACCAGCAGGGTCTGTGACTGTGGCTGGGTGCAAGTGTGCACCTGAGTCCCTTCCTGGGCCTGCAGGGGAGGGGGGCACAGACTCCCATGGCCGGTGCTGAACCTCAGCCACCGCGCTGGTGACCGTCACTCTCGCCCAGCGCTGGGGATCTTGTGGGCTTCAGGGAGGCCCCCCACATGCACGCACACAACGGGCTCAGCCACCTTCGAGCTCAAGCTTCTCAAAGGGGGGTGGCTCGGGAAGCCCCCGGCAGGGGGATCCCCTCTGAGCTGTCCCAGGTCTCTCAGGAGCGGGGAGAGTGAGTGTGTTGGTGTAATGCAGTGCCCCAAAGGCAGCTCAGGCCTCTGCGCTGGGTGATGATGCGTAACTGGCAGCCGGGCAGACCCCCCTTGCTCCATTCGTACCTCCTGGCCCAGCCCACGCTGCACTGGGGGAGGTGGGAACCAGGGCCACAAGCGAGCATCTGCGGGATACCCTCCCCAGCTTTGGGGGTGGCTTTGCTCACCTCTAACCGAGTCCTGTCCACGTCCTTGGGCAGCTGGTTCCTCCCCCTGGTTGTCACCACGAGCAGCTCATAGGGATATATCTGCAGAGAGGCGGAGAACGGCGTTGGGGTGGGCAGGCTCACCAACCCAAGAGCAAGGGAGCAGTGGGCACAGCCGGGGGCCCCACAGTAAAAACACAGCCGCTAGGCCATGGGCCAGTTCTCTTTGGCGCAGGGCTGGTGCTTCCCGGGGGCCCCGGGAACAGACCCGGCTCCCACAGCAGAGCATGCACTCCCATGGATGCAAGGCAGGGGTGCTGCTCCGATGGAGCGGCTGACACCTGCCCATCTCCAGGCCGCCCGGCTTGTCACAGAGCCGGCCAATGGCTCCCAAGTTTTTTCTGCATGTGACCCACCAGCTACATTTCGTGTTTTATTTGCAACCCACCGTTACGTACCTGCACCCTGTGCCCTGGCACCTGACCCCTAACCTGGCCCAGGGTAGAGCAGAGGCCTGGGGGCAGGAATCAGCCGGCCCTGCATTCACCCTGCAGCTGTGGCTCCTGTCCTGTGAGGCTGGGACTGGCGGGCTCCCTGCTCTGGGCGTTGTGACCTGGCAGACGGGGCAGTAGCAGTGCTTGGGGTCGGCTCAGCTGGGGCTGCAGCAGCCTTGTGCACCAGCCTGCAACAGCCAGAGTGGGGAGCCAGGCCCAACCCTGCAGGACAGGAACCAGCACTATGGGGCGAAGGCGGAATAGGCTCACACTTTCCCTCTCCAGCCGGCGGGGAGAAACGCACTCTGCCTGGGCCAGCAGCACCCGGAGATGCATTAACCTGGTTCTGGACATAGCGACCCAGTTAGAACCTCCCTGGGAGGTCAGGGATGGGTTTGAGAACCACTGGCAATGATCTAGCACCCTACGCCGCAGCCCCTCTCCCCATCAGCACTGAGTGCGAGCTGCTGCTGCAAAGCCCAGCACAACAGCCATGGTCACCTGCCGCCTTAGTTTTCCCCCAGCAGGAGACTCGCTGCTGGGCAAAGCACCCCGAGGCCCTCACAGTGTACCCCAGGCTCCACTGCAGCCCCGTTCTGTTGGAGCTGAGATCAGCAGGAGGGCCAGGCTGCTGGCGTTCAGGAAGGGGAAGCCGGGGTGTGTCTGGGGAAGGAAGAGCTGGTGTCTGAAAAGGCCTGAGTTCAAACAAGTGCTCTGGAGACCAGCCCAGCACACAGGGGAGGGAAGGACCATCCCTGGCCAGGACCCCGCCTGGGTGGCATTCGGACATTAGATGGCAGTGCTGGCTGGATGGCAGCTGTTCCCCACTCCAAGGAGAGGCCCCAGCTCCTGCGCAGAGTCTCACCTTGTATTCTGTAGGGAGAGGAAGGGAGGGAAAGACACAAGTCAGTCAGTAACCTCTGGGCCATCCCCTGCCCCCAGGAGAGAGCCCCGTCTGCACCCGAGGCGCTGCCCCAGGCGTGTTCTCCCCGTCTGTCCTGCCTCTGGTAGCTACTCCCAGGGGCCGGCCCAAGGAGGGGGTCACAGTGCACAGGTTGCTCTCGCTGCAAGCTGCGGCCCTCCGCTCCGCCCCCAGCATCTCACGCAGCTCTGAAGAACCTGAGGCACCAGCCACACTGCGACAGCTCAGCACAGCTCCACTGAGAGAGCTGGTGAAGCCGGGGCCTGATCCTGCCAGGAGCTCAGGGCCCTTTGCCAGACCTGACCCCACAGGAGTGGAGGTTGCACAGCTGCCTGCACAGGTGGCCTCGGAGAGACACTGGCAAGTGCTTTAGGCCCAAAAGGTATTTGTTGCTTTTCAGAGGTTTTTAAATGTTTTTCGCAATGGGAGCCTGGTTCATCCCTGGCTGTGGCTGAGCTCAGCACTGGGCGAGGGTAACGGAGGCGAAGGTGGGTCTCCAGCTAACCTGCCTGTGCTGCTAGCAGCACTGGGGAGGCAGCAGTAGCCAGGGCTCAGTTCTGTTCAATGAAGAGATAGGAAATGCCCCTCCCAGGCTCCATGTGCTGGGTGCTCCAGGCTGGCTCCCTGCAGCCAGAGGGAAACACTCTCTCCCTAGAATTCCCTGGGTACTGGATTCACCATCCTTGTGCCCTCTGGACGCAGAGGTGACCTGGGTCCAGTATCCACAGGGCAGTTCCATTATTTTTGTTTCAAAGAAAGCAGCGCTATGGTTCAGTGTCACCCTTCCCCAGCTGTGTCTGCAACCCCACCGCTGCAGGAATTTGCTTGGGTCAGAGAGCTGGAAGGCGAAATTAACCGGACAGTGACAAAGCAAGAAGCGGATTAACCTCTTTTCATGCCCCAAGCTGGCAGCTGTAGCAGGACTGGTGACAAAAACACCCACTGTTTTTGCAGTTTTACAGGTGCCACCAGTAACAGAGCTTTGAAACACGCTGCTACCGGCGTGAGACTGGCCCTTTGCTGCTGCCTGCCGCATGGCCAGCCCAGTGCTCTAGGGAAGGGCACAGACCAGTGCCTCTGTGCAGGCCCTGTTGTATTCAGAGCTTGATGCTGGCTGCTGGGCTGGATCTGGAGGAGAATATCTAGCTACTTCTTACTCCTGTAAGAGGGGTTATGCTGGGGGTTCCCCTTTGAAGCACACTGCCACAGGCTGTAGCACATGCTGTATGGCTGCTAAGGCGTCCCAGACACTGTTTCCTGCTTACCTCGCATCCCCCAGTTGACGGCATTTGTACTGTCGTAGTGGAAGAGTTCGGCACTGGGAGGCTGCAGGAGAAATGAGAACCCAGAAGGGTAAGGTGTGGGGAGCCTAGGTAAATACTCAGCCCTTCTAAGAGGTCTTCCTCCTGGGGACTGCAATGTGTTTTACTGATGCTATAATTAACCAGCCCCAAAGTAAGTGTCACCCCCGTCACAGGTAGGGAAACTGAGGTACGAGGGGATGAACCATGTTGCTCAGAGTTACATGGGCTACATCTACACCAGGGGAAAACTGCGAAATGGCTATGCTAATGGCCAAACCAGAGAATACTAATGAAGTGCTGAAATGAATATGCAGCACCTCATTAGCTTGTTGCTGGCCGCAGCACTTTGAAAGTGCCACATTTCGCTCGCACACGGCTCGTCTACACAGGGGTCCTTTTCGAAAGGACCCTACAAACATCAAAATCCCCTTATTCCTATCCCCGTGCAGACGAGCCGTGCACGAGCGAAACGCGGCACTTGGCCGGCAGCATCTCATGAGGTCCTGAATATTCATTTCAGCGCCTCATTAGTATTCTCCGATTTGGCCATTAGCACGGCCTTTTGAAGTTTTCCCCTAGTGTAGATGGAGCCATAGTGTGTTAGTGGCAGAGTCAGGAAACGTCCCCAGTTGCCTGACTCCTTGCCTGGGCATCAGTCTTGAGGCCAGTCCTAAAGTCCTTGCTGCCCAGACAAAGACACCCTGTGGAAAACACCCAGCGTGCTACACGCTGAAGCACAGTTTCTGTTCCCCATCCTGGGAACACCAGGAATCTGGAAGAGATTCTACAGTCTGGGAGGGACACTTGCCACTCTTGGGTTCCCAGGACAGGGTGAGGCTCTTCTGATCTCCAGTTCCAATTTGGATTGCACACAGACTATGCCTGGGTATCTCTGGATGTGCCTTAGCACAGGGTGCCGCGCCTGGAGGCCAGCGTGGGTCTGTTTCATGTAGCTCCAGGAAGAGCACCCCCAAGCATGAGGGTCCAGAACCAGGCATGGAGAGGTTTCACTAGCCGGCCCCAGAACTGCTCCTCATTCCACAGCTGGTGTGTGCACCTCACCCCATGCAGCCACGCCCCGGATGGCAGAGCGAGGGTAGCCAGTGGCACTCACCCTGTGCAGTCCGTTCCTTCTGTAGGCCGGGAGGGAGGCAGATTTCGAAATGAGGGGATCTGAAAAGAAAAACACAGATGACATACTACCAAAAGCAGGGACTGGCTTCTAAGGCCTGGGAGCCCTCAGTTACTGAGCCAAGGTCAAGGCGTTCGGCCCCCACAGCCCAACTATGAAGGGGCAGGAACTCCCTATTATATCCCTCGCTTCTTTATAACAATTGGCTTATGAATATGCATAACTCAAAGAAGCTTTATGCAAAGTGTACCATGTAACACATCCATTTTAAAGTTACAATCTGCTCAATATGTATACTCTGTTTTTGGGTCTAGCAGCAAAGGTGTGCCAAGCCAACACTGCTGCGTGGAAGGGGAAACGGAGGCACACTGCCTCATGGCATAGGTAGCTCAAGTCCAAGATACCGATACCTGAAAAGACCTGGATACCTGCATTCTGAGGGTACTGCTATGCTCCAATGTGTTGTCAGGAGATCAGGGGACAGGAACCCCGAAATGTGGGAAAATTCCCGTGAATGGCAAGACATGGTTTGGTGACACTGGGTGGTTGTGTAACCAAAGCCAGACTGAATTTCTGAACACACTGCATTCGCACTGGACACTGCCCAACCTGCTAGCAGCAATCTCAGGGGAGTAGGGGGCAGTGGGAGGTGTTACAGTCTCCCCCATGCTTTATGCAAATTAGCTTATAAATCAAAGATGCATTATGCAAAATGTCTCATGTCATTTTTAAAGTTTCAATCTGCTGAATCTGCACATCCTATTTCTGTGCATGCATCATTCTTGTACGTGAAGTTAGACATATGAAGTATGAATCTGATTTTAATTCTAAATATGCTAATGAGAGCTATCAGGGATACTTTAGGAACATAATGGCTCAGGACTCAAACCAGTGACCTGCGTGTGAATGGTTTTGTTCTTCCTGTAAGCCCATATTGTGGTTGGTCCTAGAAAGACAAGTGAGCCTGCCACCTGATGCTAGAATTCCATCTTGAATCTGGTATGTTTCCACAGGGATGGCGAGTGCTAAACAAAGGGTTCCTATGCTGGGGGAAAGTCTCTTTAAGGAATGGAAAGCAATCAGGTCTTAGTCATCAGCTGGCCTCTGAAACTGCCTTGCCTACCCCCTAAAAGGATACACATGAAGAAACCTGGCAACAAAGAACTCTGAAAAAAGCTGTAGACCCATATCAGAGTG
Organism: Carettochelys insculpta; assembly: GCF_033958435.1. NCBI lineage: Eukaryota > Metazoa > Chordata > Testudines > Carettochelyidae > Carettochelys > Carettochelys insculpta. Next base: position 15,752,216 of record NC_134151.1, read on the forward strand.
AAGATCAACTCTGACTTGAAGTCTTCTACCTGAGATAAGAACATTGTTTAAGGTAAACATTTGTATGTAACAAGTTTCTTAGTATATTAGAATTAGGTGGCATCTTTATTTTATTTGAGTAATTTACTTTGATCTGTCTGTTTTCACTTGCAGCTGCTTAAATTCTACTTTTCACACAAGTTGAACTTCTCATCCAGAACTCTCACATCCAGCAGCATCCGTAATCTGGAATGATTTTAATAAGCTGGATAACTGCTTATCATGGGTGTGGCCAAGTTTCCCGTGGTCCCATTAAATTTGTTTCAGCCATGAGTCCTGGCTCTTAGAGTTCTGTGCTGTTATTTAGCTCTAATTTACCCCTAAATATTTTCTAAGAGCCCAGCAAGGAGTGGAAGTGTTGCTAACATGCTAGACAATATTGGCATCCCATCATGCAGCAAGTTCTCTCATCCAGCACTGGTCAGGTCCTGAGGGTGCTGGATTAGAGAAGTTCAACCTGTACTTAATGAAACACTTATTTATTATCATGCCCAGTGTAAATAATTGTTATCGGGTGTGGTGGGGAACCCCTGTCCACAGCTCTCTTTCACTGATAAAGGGGCCTGAACTTATGAGCTTTCTCTGTGTAAACCTTACACAGGGTAAGACAGATTTATATGAGGTATTGGTCCATTTAGGGGTTGGTTTTCTGAGTGCTGAGCCAGCTATCTGAGCCCTCCTGGTGCTGAACTGGTTCAGTGTCTGTGTTGCTCTGCAGGGGGCTGGTTACTCCAACTCAGTTTCTTGTCTGGGGGAAGACCAGAGCTTCTGACCCAGCAGGACAGGCTGGTGGGAAGCCCCAGAGGGCAGGAAGGTGGCCATCAGTGGCTTGGTCAGTACACCAGGGGACAACCCCAAGGGGATTCCTGTGATCTCACCCATCATGCTCCCTGTCCCCGTCACCTGCCCCCCAGCTGAGCCAGTGGCTAGCAGGCGTGTAGAGCCTAGTGCCCACGAGTGGCTGAGGGAGCTGTCTTCCTGGGGAGCAAGAGACCAGGAGGGGGGCTCAGAACACAGAGTGCTGAGTCACATCGGGCCAGAAGGGGCCTCTCAGGGCATGAAAGACATTGCAATACACAATCCGCCCCTGCACCTGAGGGGGCAGACAGGAATGAAAGAGGCCTCCTGTCCCCATTAGGAGCCAAGTACCCAGGCATATCACCATGTTCCACGAGGGACTATGTTATAGTCTTAACTCGACCTCCGTCCAGTTGCCGCAGAGCCACCACAGTGATTGCTTCAGTGGTTGATGCCCACATTACCCTCCTTCCGTTGGTGGTGTGCACCCCCGGGAATGCTGCCACCCCCTGAGGAAGGGAGGCGAAGTGGGTAGGGAGCCAGAGCTCTCAGCTCCTTTCGGCTCCCTGCCGGAGCTCAGCTGCCCAGTTTCTCACCTTCCAGCTCCCAACTGGGAGCAGTGGGGAAACCACGAGGGTTTTCTTGCCTCTGGCAGGGAGATCCACATCCACCGTTCAGTCAGCTGAATGCTCCTTGCGGGGAGCGGGAATCTGGGACCCGATGAGCACCAGGGCTCCTGGCAGGTCCCCTCACTCTCCGCCCGCTACACCTGCCCTCTGCAGCTGGTGGAAGCGCTCCTGGGGCGTACACGTTCCACCGAAAGCAGCGTGGGGAGGAGACCCGGCCACCCCCCGGGGCCAGTTTCTTGTCAATGTCACTGCTCCCTTCACGCTGTGAAACTGACAAGACAACCAAAAGCCCAGGTGAGGAACACAGCGTCTGTGCAGGCCCAGTGTCACCCTAACTACGCTGACGTAAGGCCTAGGCCTCTCGCGGAGGTGGAGGGATGATACAGAGGCAGCAGGGCACTTTTATCAGCTCCCTCAGGTTGAACTAACTCCCTGGGCAGCGGGTAGTGGAGGCTCGGGGAAGCAGAGCCTCCCCAAACAGCCACCTGTGGCCCTATCATCATGCCACTGCTTTGGCTGTGGCGCTGGGCTCCTGGGGCTGGAGCCATGCCGCCCTCCTTCCTAGGGCTGGGGCAGCAGCAACAGTACGGCAGCAACCTCCCCCTCCTCATTCTCCGGGGCTAGGGAGGGGAGAGCTACGCCGGTGACCCAGCACGATCCCCCACCTCCCAGCATTGCAGGGCTGGGGTGGTGGGCAGGCTGCAGACAGCACCATCCTGTGCTCTCCCTCCTGGTGCTCCAGGGCTGTGGGTGGCAAAGGGCTCACTGCCCCTAGCCAGAAGGTCGCGAGCGAAGCCAGGCCTAGCTCTGTAGCATAGGCCAAACCTGAGAGAGAAGGGACTTACCCAAGGCTACAGCAAATCACCTGCAAAAGAGAGACTGGAACCCTGCAGCCCTGACTCGATGAGCAGACCACACTCCCGCGGAAAGGAAAAGCCAGCCTGGCCTCTGCCCTGCCCCCCCGCACAAGGCCTGCTGCTGGAGAGGCACCAAGTGGAAGGGAAAGGGGAGACATACGTACCACTGTCAGCCAGGTAATGTGTCCGGGGAGCTGCAAGGAGAGACAAGGCAGGAAGTCAGCACACGGGAGGCAGAGAGGCATTTACTGAGACAAAGTCCCTACCAGGAAAGAGGCCCTGGCGTCCCCACCTTGTGCCTGTGCCAAGGCCATCCACACTGCCCAGCATCCTCTGTTTCTCCCCCCGCCCCCGCCCCTAACTGCATTCCCTTCACAGGAGCTTCCAGGTCAGCATCTCCAAGTGCTTTCTGCATACAGGCGAGCTGAGCCTTCCAGCCGGCAGCGGCAACTGGGCCTGCAGACATACCCTCACTGTGAGCTCGGCTGTAACAGTAAGTGGAAGTTTACCAAAGCTCACAGTGACCTGTAACAATACATCCTGCTGGGAACAGGTATGCCAGGGAGACAGGAAGACCGAACTAGTCCGAACACAAAGGCGCACTGGTCTAAGCCAGGGGCTGGGTTTAACTCATGCTTACCAAGAAAAGCGTGGAACCAGAAACCAGTGAGCCAAAATTGGCGGGTCAGAAGGAGCCCTAACTGGTGGACACAGTAATGAAAGGATGGGCAATTCCCCCCATCAGGCCTTACCTTCTGCTGGGGTCCTTAATAAAAGAGCCATGCAGGAAAAATTGGAGCGAGCTTCACCATCCTGGCTGCCAACCCCACAACCCCTGGGGAACCTGCACCTTCTTTGTCCCAGTCTCCCTGACCAGACTGGGCCAGAGAGAGGGACCCAGATGAGACTGTAGGTTCAATCAGGTCCAGCTAAATCCCAGATACCACTGGAACTCAGGTCCCACAACTGGAGGATGAGCTGAGAAGTTTTCAGCAGTGCCGTCTAGTGATCAGCTTGTGCAATTGCAGGTGTTATTCCTTTATAGGCCTGAATTTTGTCCACAGAAAACGTGGGACCACATGGCCGCCTGTCAATATTGCACAGAGCCATGGAGTACTAGAGCTGGAAGAAACCACGAGTGGCCACACAGGACCAAGCACCACCTATGCCATCCCCGACAGGAGTTCGCCTAACCTGCTCTTACAAATCTCCAACGACGGAGACCCCACAGCCTCGCTGACCGATTTATTCCAGTGCTTAACCACCCTGACAGTTAGGGATGTCCAACCTAAACCTTCCTTGCTGCAATCTGAGCCCTTTCTTTGCTGAAAGACTATTTCAGGCTTGCGCTGTTAGGGGGCCCAGTTGTGGTGTAGCCTGTGTGTGTTTGTGCGAGGCCCGGGTGTACACACAGGAATGTAACTCTAAAACACAACGGGTGACCCCAAAGAAACTCAGACAACTCCAGCAACCTTGGGAGATGTACTTGTCTTTGTATTTGCCACAGGGCATTTCTTTGCTCCATGGGCATAGTTGTGGGTCATAATCATGTGAGCTCTGCTCTCCATGAGGCTTCTTCACCATGGAGACCCACACACATTCTAACAGAAGATCTGAGGCGATTCTGGCTCCCGGAGGTATTCAGAAAAACAAGCAAAAGTACCAAATGCGAGAAGCAGAGACCCAGACATTAGGCCCTGCCCACCACCTAGGGGCATGTGTAAAGGACAGCAGCCATTGGGGGAAAGAACTGTCCAAGACAAATTTTTGGGGGCAAACTATGTCCCTTACAAACATCCAGCCTCCCCAGCTGGGTTGAAAGGCCCTGGTCCAGGTGTCCTCACTTCCCCGCCAGGCCTGCACTTCACACCAGGTGCGTCCTGATGATAGAAGTAGATGTGGGAACATGGTCTGAGGTGGGAAGAAGAGATGGCCAAGCCAATGGCTGAGGGTTGTGGTGCAGCCACACTGCCTGAGACCTACCATCTCATTTCCCCATGAGGCCACAGAACAGCCCCTTGTGGAGAGAAATTACTGGCCACCCCCACAGATCCCATCATGCTCACATGGCTGGATCCATGGATCACATGGCCCAGTCTGTGCAGATCCGGTCACTGGGGCTGTTTGTCTCATTCACAATCCCAAATATCAGCCAGATCCCAGCCAATGAGAAACCACAAGCTCTTTGTCTGGTGTGAGCTGTGCTGAGAAGGCTGCCCCTGGCTGGCATAGTGCTTGTGGCATTCCTTACAGCCATTCAGGGAGCTCTCATAGCCGGCTGTGTGCAGGGCCTCTCTGCTGCCAGCTGAGCTGCGGGGTGGTGTCCAGGGGTCAGCGTAGGAATTGGATCGTGCCTTCATCTCTTCCTTCAGGATCAGCCTGCCGATGCCGCTCTGGATCTAGGCACCCGGAGGGCAGATGGAAAGGATTATGCTTCAGACATGAGTGGGGAGTTCTCTCCTGGCCAGCACCAGCAGCTCAGTCACTGACATTTCCATGGTGAAACCACCATGCCCACGACACAGCACTGGACTCTCCTGCTCCGGCACTCAGAGCAGGTAAGGTCTGCCTGCCCTCTGGGTCTCACATCCAACCCAACACCCAGCCAGCAAAGAGGGCTTGGGTGCCCCTGGGTGACCACAATGGCTCCCCACCCTCCAAGCAACACCTGCCCCAGAAGGCAGATCCTCCTTCCCCCTGGGGCCACTTCATAGGAGAGGGTCCTCGGCCAAAGTCATTAGGGCTGCAGGTGACTGTGCAAGGGGGGAAGTCCGTGAAGGGAAAGAAGGTGGTGAGAGCCCCTGGGCCAGAGTGGGCTAGTACATCAGCTTGCTCTGGGAAGGGCTGAGCCTGAATTGGAGGGGCCCAGGGTCTGGATGGCACAAGACCCAGTCACGGGGGAAAAGCACCTGGGAAGAGCAGATGCCACCAATTCATCCCAGCTGAGATCTCTGAACAAGAAGACTGGGCCAAGGCTGTCTTTCCTGTCTCTGCCATGATCCCTGCCAGGGCGTACGGCCTCCAGCGCTGCTGCCAGCTTTCCCCTCGTCTCCTCTGTGGCATTTCTCTTTTGAGGTGGAGTTGAGGAGATGATAGTGGGTAAGTGTGGAAGGGCTGGAGGCTGCCACTCACCCTGTGCATGCCCCGGTCAAATCCGTCCTCTTCTCCCCCTGATGAGAATCTGCGGGCTCGTGGTGCTGCAAGGAGACAGGGGCAGGACCGATCAGATGCACAATATAGACACCGAGAAACAGCAGGCAGACCTCAGATGGAACTGCTAGCAACAGGCCCCAGGATGGACGAGCCTGGCAAAGAGCCCAAAGGCTAAGGGTACTTCAGGTCCAGGATTCTAGCTGCATCATTATCCTCCCTTATGGCCTGACTTTTATTTAAGGTACATGCCCTCAGCACTGGCCTGGCCTGGGAAGTAAGGGCTCAAACGACGCATGCGGAGGTCATGGTCAAGCTTCCTGTAGCCTTGGCTGTACCCAGGGCAGGTCTGGGCCCCCTGAGTTACCTTTGGGCGACCCCTGGAAAGTCCAGTACTCGGACTCTGAGTGGTAGTAGGGGTCCGGGGAATAGGCCGGGCTGTATTTGGAGGCCTGTGCAATGTCTTCGCTGGTTTTGCTTTTTGTAGCTGCAGGTGGATTGTCTGCAAAAGCAACAGAGAGTGAGATTTAGGAAGCAGGGAGACATGCGGGAAGAGATGCTGTCAGAATCACCATGGCCACCCCACACCCACAGCCAAGTGCCTCCCAGTTCCAGTAAGATAACACTTATGGGGGGCATGTCTCCCCAAAGCCTGAGGGCCTGTGGTATGTCCCTCAGTGGGTTGCCAGCTCTCTCCCAGGCAAGCAGCACCCTTAGGGGATCAGTCGCTTGGCCCCTGTTCTATAGGTGGCAAAGCGGGGGCACAGAGAGGGAAAGTGAAGGTCACACAGCAGGGCAGTGGTGGAGTTGGGAACAGAGCCCTGCAGCCCCTAGTAATCCAGGCCCCTGCTCAGATGAACACAGTTGCTCCATACAGAATGGGTCGGAATAGGCCTCCAAGCACTCAAATTGTCAGGCTCCGTCCCTGCTGCTCCATGCCAGCCTTGCATCTTGCTCAGAGCCCATAGCACCAAAGTGCAAATGCCATGGCATCCTGATGCAGGGTCTTTGGCTTCCCGGCTGAGTCACAAGGGTTACAGCCAGAATGGTGCTGATCAGGAGCCCATGGGAGGCTGATTGGGAGCCCATTAGCCAGGCTGGCAGCTGCTAATTTCTTGCTCTTCCTCTTTAACTTACTCTTTTCCTGTTGCACCAATCAATAAGCAGGAAAACACCAGAGCTACTGAGACCAGCTGCTCCTCCTTGCCTAGATAACCTGGCATCAGAAATGCAATGTCGTCACCAGAAAAGGGCAGTAACAGCGCCCCAGGGGCTTGGGAGTCTGAGCAGAGATGCAGAGGCAAGGGGCCTGGCTGCAGATGGGGCAGAAGGAAGGAGTGAGCGTCCCAGAAGGTGAGTTTGAAGGGATGGGGGAGTGACTTTGGTGAGTCCCAGGCTGTGAGGAGGGGACGCAGTGGGCTGTGTGTGCAGGAGGGGAGCCCTGTGTATGATGTTGTTGGCTCCTGGTAAAGCCATGAATATAGACCCAGGGCTCCTGTGCCCTGACAGCTACACCCTGCAGCAGCAGTGAGATGAGGTAACGACCCTGCTCACAAATACTCTAAGTTGGCTTCAGGCTGCACGGCCAAACCTCAGAGGCTGGGGTTTGCTCACCCTCCCGGACTGGCTGGGAGCCTACTGGAATCACCAGCGAGCTCCTGGTGACTAGCGAAAGCAGCCCAGAGGTTTGAATAGGTACATGACAATTAATGACATTAAGTTGTGTTGTGGAAACAAAAGCCTCCCGGCAACCCTCTGAGGCTCCTGCTCCAGAGTTAAGAAAACCAACAAAACGGCCGCCTCTTCAGAGCTAAACATTGCCAGCAGAAAGGCGCCATCTTGGCTTATGCTGAGCCCAGGGACGGTGCCAAACCCTGCTTCAAGGCCCGGCAGCTAAGAGTGCTCAGAGCCCTCAGTAACGTGCCTGCGGTCAGGCCAGGGAACATGGCAAAGGCAGCTACTTACGGCGCAGAGGGGTGCAGCCAGCCCGCGGGGGCGTTAGGGGTGTCAGGCAGACAGGACAGAGGAGACACACAGAGAGAGAAAGGAGACACAGAGGGAAAGCTATTACATGCCTACAAATGGAAGCAAGTGGGTGAGCACACAACAACCCCCCTCAGCAGGGGCCTGGACCCACCTGCACCTCCCCAGACATCCCCAGCCCCGCGGCGCCTGCCCCAGCGCTTGCTAGATCACTCTCTGCCAAGCTGGAATGTGCGCCTGGGAGGGCCGGAGATTTCCGGGAAGGCGGGGTTCCCCTTTTAGGGTTTTTCCAGCTAATGAATGACATTTTTAGCATAAAACAGCCCATCTGCTCAGTCCTTCTTTCACAGCACTGCCGGCGCACCCCGCCTCTGACCTGCAGCACCCCAGCTATGCCAGCCCTGTGCTCTCATGTTAATGCCTTCCGGCTCCTGACCTGCAGCGCCTTCTCATCCCCTGCAATCCCAGTCTTGTGCTGCCCACCCATGCCCCAGTGCCCTCCCCCAGCCCTGACCTCCAGCACTTGCCGAGCACCAGAGACGCATCCAGCCTGGTGTGACATTTGAGCAGGGGACTGAATCCCCAAGTGACATGTGAGCTGATAACTCTCCTGTGCTGTTCCACAGCTCACTTCCACCTCCTGGGCTCTCTGCTGAAGGCCACAGGGAATGCCACAGCTTTATGCCTGCATTAACTGCCACGAGTGATGAAATGCAGCCCTAACCATCGCCAGCACCTCCGGCCTTTCTTGCCACACTGCCTCCTGCTCAGACAACCCCACAATTGGACTCTCTGCTTAAAGATGCTGTTCCATGTGTCCCAGATGAATCTTAAATCGGTCTCACACTGGTGTAAATCTGAAGTAACCCTTTCCCAGTCCAAGGCGTTATTCAGCAGTGTAGCTAGCTGGTCCCTAACCTTTGCCTGGCCCTTCCAGTCCCAGGACTATTAAGTCGCTGGCAATCACGCCAAAGCAACACTCAGACTATACCGTGTCGTTTATAGATGGGCAGCTTCCGGTAGATGTTACTCTCTGCGGCAGCTGGAGGGAAAAGAAGAAAAGAAAAGAAAAGAAAAGAAAAAAGAAAGAGAAAGGACATGGAAGTCAGTGCGTGTTTGCTGAAAACAGTGGCTATGGAGAGGAGATGAAAATCCCCAGTCACTCATCTGTTATGTTCAACTTTTTTTTACCTCCACAGATCTTTAGGCAAAAAAATTGCAACCTAGTTCCAGGGCATTTCCTCAGAGATGGATCAGGGTCGGGTCTAGCTTACAATACAGGGGAGAAAGGAGGTTAAACCTGTTTTGGAAGCTAAGCACCCGGATACTATGGTAATGGGTGCTACAGAAAACCTGAGGACAGAGAGGTAGCGTGTGTGCTAGAGGACATGCAGTGAGCATGCTCAGTGTTAACACCATGCACTGACAGTAGAGCAGACGCTTCTCCTTCCTGTTGCCACTGCTGGCTCTCATCAGACACTGGTGTCTTGGAGGAGAGGGGACCCATGGAGACCCAGGATCTGGGGTACCTCTCTTCCAGCCAGCCCACAGCCCTCCGTTCTGGATGGATTTTCAGGAGTATTTCTTGGGGATACAAGCAGTTAGAAAAGCTATCCATGATCCACCTGCGAGCCAACCAATGTCAGCCAAAGCCTCTTTCAGTAAGGCAGAAACTGAGCTAGCTGGGAAAAGGAAGCTGTTCGGACCGTGTCTATAGCTACCCTACTAATGCTAGGGCCTACCAGCTGAGCTGGCGGAGCAGGGATGGGGCCATCCATAAAAGACATCAGCAAGAGGACAGGGAGCTCTAGTCAGCACACATAGCATAGCTGTGGTGGTGGGGTGGAACAGGCAGAAGGTGGAGACAGGCCGTTGTGGAAAGCATGGGACCCTGCAGGTGTACATAGATATGGTCCCCATGGTGGTGGCTGTGGCTATGGATTGGTTACATGGGTGATGGGGGCTACATATGAAGAGAAACCTGAGAGATTGCAGCTCCACTCCAGGCCTTGGTGTCCACCTTGAGAGATGCTAGCTCTTTACTAGATCTTTGGTCTCAGTTCACTAGCTTGGCCTGCTCCAGAGACAAGGGTGAACTGCAACACAGGGAATATGGCTCCCAGTCTGCACTCCACCACCAAGTGTGGTGGTTTGGTTCAGGGCCATCTTGAGGGTGGAGAGCGAGTTAAACAGCTTTGGAAGGAGGGGCAGGTCACGTGTCCCTTGAACTTGTTACTGTGGGTTTGCTTTACATGGACTGAGTGGCGAGCTTTGGATTTGGTGAGTCATCCAGTCAGTCTCTGACTGCAGCTGGGACAGGGAGAGAGGGTCTTCTTGCTGTCCTACTGTGTATCCTGAAGGTCTGCTTGTTTCCCTCCCAACCCCTCTGACTGTGGATGGATTGAGGGGGCAGTGGGCCTTACCTGGTGACCCCCTGGAGTCCCTGCTGGAGGGGAGCAGCCATCTGGCAAGCCCAGAAGACTCTGGGGGAAGGGTGCACCGGGCCCTATGGGGAGTAGGAGGAGTATAAAATAAATCAGCTGTAAAGAAGGGGTGTAGAAAAGCTTCTAATCAGAAAAGCTTTGCCTTGTGATCCTCTAGGGAAGGGAGGGTGGGGTCCCTACAGGGAATGTCACTCAGTGGGGGTAGGAGGCAGTGGGAAATGGCAAGGGAGTGTAAAGCAGACTCTGGACAATGGGAAGTTTAGGTGGGGTTAAAGTTGCAGGTCTTCTTTATGGATGGCCTCTACCGCGTGATGCCTCCTGCTGCTGCTAGCTGACTCTAGGCAGGTGGTGGTGCTGCTCATGCGATACACACATCCAGCACATGCACGCATGCAACAGGCACAGCGCTCCCCAAGGCCGGAGGTCTCCAGAGCCTACCTGGAATGTGGAAATGCTTCGGTGCTTGGTATGAGGTTGGAGTAGAAGACCTCACATCTAACTGGCTATAGTAGGGGGAGCTGTGCCCACTCTCTGTGCCTGGAAAGCCCGGAGCAGAGGGAGTGAGAGTGAATGAGAGAGAACAAGAGGCAGAAGAAAACTGGTGTTAATTGCAGCCATGTTAGAAGAGCAGCTGGAGGGAGGGGGGTGGGGTTTCTGACATACCGTCATGAGGGAAGAACTTGGAGTTCACACGAAGGGATAAACAACAAGAAGTCCTGTGGCACCTTATAGACTAACAGATATTTTGGAGCATGAGCTTTCATGGGCAAAGACCCGCTTCGTCAGATGCAACGGGGATAGACAAGGACCAGAGGGAGAGCCACAGGTGCCATTCAGGGACCTCGCTCAGCACCCATTGCAGGGCTCTGAACTCCTGTCCTGAATTTCCCTGTCCTTCTCACTGGCATGGCAAACGCTGCGGTGGCGATTGTACTAAGGGCTTTATCTACAGGGGTTGGAGCTTCAGTGAACGGCATGGGGAGAACCCAGCAAAGGACAAGTCTGACAGAAACTAACTTTCTGGCATTTCCTGCCCATTGCCCCGACCACCTGATTTCAAAGTTCGGCTGTGCTCTTCTTCCTCACCCAAAGATGTGCTGGCCTGTGTGTGCACCAGGGGTTCGCCCCCAGGGCTGATGGGGTGAGGCTTCCCTCGCTTCCCAGGATGCGCAAGTTGAGCCACACCTGTGCCTCTAGCACAAGTGCCGGCCTGGAGCCACCATCGCAGATTTTCTGAACCAATGGGGTGATGCTGTGACTGAGTCGGTTATGAGACAGGAGGGCAGCCCTGGGGAGTGCCAGTCGCTGAATGGGGCTCCGCATGAGGCAGCCAAAGCAAGTTCATCCCATCTTGCAGGCCCTGCTGAGTTCAGCTCCTCCGTGTTTGGAGATGGAATTCCCCAATGTGACCTGTGCTGCCGCCAAAGGGACGGCCAAGGCTTCAGGGAGAGGCAGGTGTGTCCTGCTGCTGTCCTCTGGCTGTGTGAACCTGGGCCAGACCTGGCGGGATGGCCGGTGTCCTTACCTGAGCGGTAGTAATGGTGCGGGGAGCGTGGCATGGTGGGAGACATGCCCTGGCGGCTGTAGGCCGGGGAGTCGATGTAGCCTGGGCTGGAGGCCCGTCTCTGCCGGAGGTCAATACTGTCATAGATGTCCTGGAGGGGCAAAAGAGAATGTGAGTAAAGGGTCTGGGTGAGAGCCGGCGCCTGCATGGGGTGTGAGAAGGCTGAAACGAGGCCCCCTCAGAAAGGAACCAGAGCGGAGCAAGGAGGCGTTTGCATTGACAGAAAGAGCCTATTTCAGGGTCATTTCTAATTTCAGGGAAAAGCACCCCACCCCCACCCCAGCGTGGCAGCCAGGGGCACTGACTCCTCCCAGCTGGGACAGCACAAAGCCATTGTGATGCAGAGTGGCAGTGGCTGTGCTGAACTGGCTCGTACACAGGCGCGTGTGGCTGTGGAATTACTGCACAAAGCAGCCGTCTAGCACTCAGAGACGACAAACCGCGCCTCTCCCTCGCGAGCGCTGCCCTCTCAGCACGCGTTGGGCTTAGCAGCAATTACTGGTTGGTCATGTGCCCCCTGCAATGGAGCTTTGCAAGCACAGCCTCTGAGAGGCACCATCCTCCCATTCCCTAGGGATTTGCCTGTCTCGGTGCCGGAAGAATCCCATTTGCTCCCCTGACAATGGCCCCAAAAGAGGGATTTCCTCTCCCCCTACAGCTTTGGCCAAGGAGGGCTGGATACATCTCTCTCCAGAACCTGTCAACCTTTGCCCTAGACGTAACTGACAGGGTCGCTTATGGGTAACAAAGATCTCCCCTCCCACCAGGGCTGAGCGCACTGACCCAGGTCCCGTCTGCGGGAATTCTCTCTGGCCAGATACCCAGTGACTGCAAGCATGGCAGGACGGTGGGGCTGGTGGCCAGCCCTAACTTGAAGGAAACAACTTCCATTGTAATGACTGCTTTAGCATCACCCGTCAGACCCACTTCCTGTGTAATTCCACTGACTTTGATGGAGTTACACTAAGAAGGGATTCCGCCCGACAGCTGTGACCATTTATACCTCCTACCGTCAGGCACGGGACCCTCACTCCAGCCAAATCCTCCAGCTACAGCTCCACGCTAGTCCCACCCACCGCCAGCCTGGCAGTGCCAGCGGAGCACCGCGCCCTCACCTGAGAATAGGGAGACAGCATTCCGAGGGACTGGAGGGGGAGACGGCCCAGAGACAGTGCAGGAGCGGGAGAAGAGAGGGGGATATGGTTAGCAGGTAGCATGACCAACCCACACAACACTTCACCTGCCCCAAACTACAGCCCTCCCACTGAAAAGTGTCAGGCACCGAGGGACACCTGTGGGAGAGATGTGTCCAAGGAGGGACAATAAACAGCAGCCTGTCCCTTCACCTCCACTCTGAGCCCAGGCTGGAGGGCAGAGAGGCTGCCTGGTTCCCAGCCAGCCAGCGCTCCGGGAGAAATGCCTGGTGGAGGGACTCCTGGGAGCCATTCATTTCCGCCCCGTCTCCTGGGGAAGGGAAGGGCAGCTTCGGGGGCAACTCTTCAGCTTCTCTCCACCGGTGCGGAATACCCCTCATGGCCATCAGTGGAGCTGGCAGGCAGCACTGGGGGCAGAGACATGGTGATGGCCAGCACATGGCAGGGAGCAAAGCTGTCCCGGCTTGGCTTTAAGACAGCACTTGGAGCCCTGAAATCAACTCCTCCCCTGCTCGGGTCTCTGCAGTCTGCTCTCTTCCCAGGGCACTCCGTTCTGCATGCTTGTAGCAAGACTCCAGACACAACGTGTTAAGTCCACCAGGGTCCTGCTCTTGCTAACCAAGAGCCCTCTGGTTCCCAGAGGATTTCTCCTCTCTCCTGTCTTCCTGAGTTTTATCCCTAGCTTCCTATGCAAGTTGAGCTGCACAGAGGGGGTGGGGAGGCAACATCCCCCAGAGAATCAGAAGGGACAGGCAGAACCTGGGAAGCTCCAGGAAGATGCAACTGTGTGGCTGTTTGCGAGGAGCTGTCACCTTCCCTTAGTGCTGGTGAAACAGCAGCAACTATCTCAGTGGGGAGGACAAAGAGATGGGGGCTAAGTGAGGTCAGACGTATTTGCAGGAGACACTAACCCACTATAAAACACGGCCTTGCGCCCTAGCATGCACACACGGAGCTCAGATGGTGCCATCAAGAGCAGCACAGGCTGTCTGTGCTACAGCCTGAAATTGCACCAACTCAAGGAGTTGATGCCAGAGGGCAGGGAAAGCAGTGAGATGCACTCAGAGCCAAAGGCTCCAAACGCCAGCCCCTCGCCCAGCGAGCCCTGGGAGCCATCTGACACGCAGCAGTTTCTCATGCTGCTTTCCTGTTGCATGCTCAGCAGCACTGTCCACTGGCATTGGAGGTCTGTGCCCCAGGCCATCCATGTCACTGGCCACAAGAGGCTGGACATGGCAACCTGCATTCTCTGCTTCATCCACAGGTCCTTTGCAGCTCACAAGGACCAAAGGATGCAGAGTCCTCAGCACACTGTGCTGCAGGGCACCTCAAGGGGATGTAGCCTTAGCTGGCTCACAAGCCAGCCCCTTTAAACCTCGGGCAAGGAGCCCACTGTGAAAAGGCAGAGGTGCAAGGAGGCCAGAAACCAGCAGGGGCATTTTCATAGCATCCTCCTCCACATGGTCCTTTGAAGCATCCAAGGCCGGATTCTCCTCTTGCCTACCCCAGGTTTGCACCATGTAATGTCTGCAAACCCCATGGACTAAATCTCGATTTACACAGGGGTAAAGGAGGGAAGAATCAGGCCCTCAGTGCTCTGAAACCAGCAGGAAACTTAGCACGACACGGTGAGCCTCTGTACAGCACTGTGCTTGACAGGCAGGTGAGAGCTCATACCGCTCCCACACCCTGCACACAAAGTACAGCCTTTCTGCTCCTTGTTGGCACTCAGGGCACAGACAGCTGGGCGCTCTGGATGGCTGGCTCACGGTGAACCTGCCACTTGCTTCACACTGGAGATTGCAGAGACACTAATGCTGGTCATTACAAAGGCTTCTTCTGTGACCATCTTAAAGAGCCCACGTCTGCCTTCAGTTTCTGTGGTCCGCTGTGGGAGCTGAATTGGGCAGGGTCTGGCTTGCTCCAGCTCACACACATCCGCTATCCTCCCACTTAAGTATGTGTTCAAGAAAGATGTGGAGAAATTAGAGGGGGTGCAGAAAAGAGTGACAAGAATGATTAAAGGTCTAGAGAATGTGACCTATGAAGAAAGGCTGAAAGAATTGGGCTTGTTTAGTTTGGAAAAGAGAAGATTGAGTGGTGACATGATAGCAGTTTTCAGGTATCTAAAAGGGTGTCACGAGGAGGAGGGGGAAAACTTGTTCTTTTTGGCCTCTGATGATAGAACAAGAAGCAATGGACTTAAACTGCAGCAAGGGAGGTTTAGGTTGGACATTAGGAAAAAGTTCCTAACTGTCAGAGTGGCCAATCAGTGGAATAAATTACCAAGGGAGGTTGTGGAATCTCCATCGCTGGAGATATTTAAGAACAGGTTAGATAGATGTCTATCAGGGATGGTTTAGACAGTACTTGGTCCTGCCATTGGGGCAGTGGGCTGGATTCGATGGCCTCTTGAGGTCCCTTCCAGTCCTAGTATTCTATGATTCTACGCCATTGTCCAGCAGCCCCAGCCTGCCCTCAGGAGTAGGGCAGGCGAAGGCCCATGCTGAGGGCTGCATTGGTTTCTTTCCACACCACTCTTTCTAATAGCCCAGTGGACACAGGCAGTGCCATTCAACACCCCCCACCACCGCCATCACCTGTGGGGTCACTGTTAGATCAGGGCTGTCCTGCACAGTCCCTTGCTCTGCAGACACTGGTGAGGCTTCCCTGCAGCCAGCCATGTGGTGACCGTGCCCTGAAGCCCATGTGAGCAAGGAGGAAGCTCTTTGGAAGAGGGACTGCAGGGCCAAGAGCTGCAGTTAAGGACTGGGTTTTCAACAACACCCTCTGGGGAGCGAGCAGTTCAGGTGCATGTAGTGCCGCCCTTGGAGACTTGTCCTTAAAGTTTAGGGCTGAGGGCACTGCTGGCCTCTCATTCATTTCATGGGCTCAGGCACTGGGGTATATGCCCCAGAGGAGCCCTACCTTGAGGAGACCTTTCTTCCCCAAACACTCCCTTCAGACAATGTGGTCTGACCCTTGCCAGTGGCCTCCATCCACACGGGCAGAGTCACAGATTGTAGCTAACTGATGCTCCAGCAGTTTTCTGCCTCTCGTGCTTATGGCCCGCAGTGGAGGAGGCTGGGGTTGTGGTTCTCCTGTCCGGACCCATCCTGGCTTTTCAGATGACAGAATGAATCCTCCCTGGAGATGTTCTAGGACAGATTCTGTTCTTGGTCTCCCAACTGTAAACTTCACACAACCCCTCTAATGCCGATGGACTGACTCCAGGTTCACATCCACGGAGCTGTGATGAGAATCTGTGCCCCCCGATAACCCCCTGAGCTTCTGACATCCCTGTTTGTAAATGCCAAGACTCAGTACCTCCCCATAGCTATATCTTTCCAGCGTCTCATCTGACGTGTATCTGTGATAGGGCTCGTAGGAAATGAGGTCGGGACGCTGCACTTCGTAGATGGCTTTAATCTTGGGAAGAGCTGCCAGATCTTTGTAATTAAGGATCTCATTATCCACTTTAGCCTAGGAGAGGGAGAGAGAGAGGCAGAGAGACGGAGACAGAGTGAAAGATGAGGGGAAAGGGAAGGGGAGGCTGGAACATGCAGTGTGATGCTCCCATCAGGGCAAACAGAACCAATGTGTCATCACAGGAAAGGGAAAAAGGTAAGGAGATGTCCTCCTGAGAGGCACAACATTCTCCTAGGAGAGAAGAGGCAGCAGAGGGGAAAGGGCTGGGTGGACTGTGGTATTGAGCTGCCTGCAAAACCCTTCCCAGTTCCTTTGTCCAATGCTCATCACAGAGGGTCTGCTGAGGTCAACGCAGGCAGACACTTGGGGAGGAGGGACTTACCAAGACCCCTTCCCCATCTCTAGGCTGGTCTGGTCCTGTGTGTGCACATCCCTCGTATTGCAGATTGGAACTGGGAACCAGTTGCTCCCAATCCTGATCAGGAACCTGCTCTGTGCAGGGAGATCTCCTCCTCCTGTAAGGAGCACCTTCCCCCATCACATCAGAGAGACACAGCCCATGTACCCTCACCAGCAGCAGAGCTGTACTTACACAGATGACTCGGTTAGGGGAACCAATACTGGAACCAGGCGGCGAGATGGAGGTTTCTGATGTTCTTCTGTGCTGTGTACAGAGAAGAATCACAAACTGGATCAAAGCTGTTTGAAACATGGAGATATACATATCTCATAGAAAACAAAACAGCAGTAATGCAGCACTTTAGAGCTGGAAGAGGTCAGAAAGTCCAGTCCCCTGCACTCAAAGCAGGACCTATCACCAACCCTGATACAATTTTTTTTTTAAATCTAACCTATCTCAGAACCTTGAAAGGCCCCCCTCAAGGATTGAGCACACAACCCTGGGTTTATAAGGCTACTGAACTAATCATTTATCTACCCCCACCATCTGACATGCATGTGCACCTGTTAAAGGTATCTAATGCTAACTGGTGCTACGTGACTGCTTGTTATTTGTGAAGCTGCAGAGTAACACAGCCACCCCTCTGTGAAAAGAGCCACAGTGAGCAAGTGCAATACGGGCTAGAGAACATGGGAGGGGGCCTGGGGCAAGGCTTGGAAGGGAGAAGACACTGGAGGAAGGACGATTACAATTTGTGGGTTTACTTCCATACAGATTGTTTCTAGCAAAAATTCAGTCCTTCGGCCCACCCATGAGAATGGCCTGTCACTCAAAAGGCAGGCATGGTTTATTCCGGCATTTCTCTGGCACCTTGCATGACAGCCGACAGTGCATGTTCAGTCTGCACTTGAGGGACTGTGAACATGGACAGCAGCCTCACCAGGGCCATGGCACCTGGACAAAGGAGTCCCTAGGTTTACGGCATCTTCTGAACAGCATAGCAAGGAAGGGGGTGGAGCTGGCTGAGTCATCAGACTTTCCAGCAGGATGGCAAGATGCTTTACAGCTGTTTGCATCCAGCAGTGTAGCTGTCAAGCTGTCACTGAGACAGCAAGAAAGCGAGGAGCTGATCTGGTTTATCCTGATGTTATGAAGGGTGCAGGGGCAGACGGCTTTGATGGGCCATGTGGTGAGAATGCTTTCCCGGCCTGGCGCGTTCCTGGGTTTGTATCTACCTGCAATTTAACAACAGGAACAGACACCCACCCACCAAAGCACATAGAGTCTGGCTAGTGTTCAACTCTGGGCTGGAAGCAGCCGGGTGCAGGGAGGTGGAGTATGGGGCACAGTGCCGCCATGCACTGCTCAACAGTGCCACGCACAGATATTTACAAAGCCGCGGCTGCTCTCTAAGTGAAGTTCTGCCTGTCGTGCCCCATGGCTAGAAGAACAATGGCTGCAGGTCAACACTTGTGGGGTAGGAAGGGGACTCTCAGAGTCCTGGGTTGTAGAGGGCCCTTGGGAAAGCTAGAGGCTGAGAACATGCTGACCCTTGGACCAGGGTCTTGCAGGGGTTTGGGGCAGCAGGCCCTCCTCAGTTTGGACATCCCCACCAGGATTCCTTTCCAGCCAGGAAGCAGAGGTGCACTTTCAGAGAGCTCTGCTTGCCTGTGAGGCACACTGGAATCGCCTCCTGGCCCAGCCATCTGTCACAGAAATTCCACCATGGACCTCAGATGCTCCAACTTACCTTCAGTTTCTTCTCTGCTCTCGCAGCCTGTTTGCAGATGGGGTGCCACACTTCAGAACCTGAAAGCCAGAGCAGCAGAGCCTTTTAAAGCTCCACTGGAGAGACTGAATTTCCACTCAGGCAGAACCAGCTCCACCCTGGCTGGCAGTGCACCCAGTTAGCGTAGTCTTGGACTTGCAGGCACCTCTGCTGACATAGCTCAGTCCTGCAATACCATTGCTCCCACTGTGCTAGGCCTGGAACCTTATAGCGTGGCTGAGAATTATCAGTGTTGGTTTGGGAAGAGTGGAGCTGGGGCCAGAGTATGCTGGATCTGGGTACATGGAGCAGCAGGAGGGACCCCAGACACCCAGCAGAGGACACCTTCACTGGCCAAGAGGCATTGCAGATCAGACTGAGGAGAAGCTGACACCGGGGAGAAGGGTCTTGCCACCCAAAGGAAGTGTCTGACCTGCAGCATCCCTGCACTACAGCCACAGCCTGAGAAGCAGGCCTTTGGCCCTACAAGGAACAGACTGAGACCTGTCCTGATATTCCAGAGGCACTGTTTGTGCGGTCTCCAGCCCACACAGTGGAGTACTAGGTTTTCATTACTTTTCCATTTCACTTTTTTTCTTTTTTTTTAAAATGGTTGTTTAGTAAATTGTATTTGCTGTGAATTGCACGTAATCATCAGTGGGCCAGGAAGCATTCAATGTGAAGGGAGAACGCTTGAGCGGGAACACCCAAGTCCCTGTCCTAGGTGACCACAACAAGGTTGGAGGTTGAGACCATGGAATCCTAGGCCCAGCCTTGCTGGGGTTACACAGACTCTGTCACACAGGAGAGGGGAAGGGGAGCCCTCAGGGTCAGGGAGGCCTCTGGGTAAAAGAAGTGGGAGCGGGCATTCAGATCCTTTCACCAGCCCAATTCACTGGCATAGTGCAGAAGCCAGGAAAGATCCCCTCAACAGAGGGACCATTTCCCCACTTACACAAGCAGTTTTTAAGTGAGGTGAAACTTAAGGTAAGCAAGACAAACCAGGCTCATGAGAGAGGTACATTGTAGCCTCGCTAGCTCCCAAAGACTATAATGACTGGCTGGTAAAGGTCAATATAAATCTCACAGACCCTGTTCTCTTGGCTCATAAGCCATTCAGTGTTTAATCTGATAGTCCTTTATCTACCTACCCACACAAGACACCACCAGCCCAATGCCAGAAGCCAATGGCTGTATGATATTATTTAAAAATAAACTTTCAAACAGAAAAGAGGAAACTTGCAGGTAGAAAACTGACCCTTGACTGGAAAGTACATTCCCCTTTTTACCTATCTACGGGCTTGTCTACACTCCCACCTTCCTTCAAAGGAAGGATGGTAATTAGGGTGTTGGGAGTTTACCAATGAAGTGCTGTCGTGCATACGCAGCACTTCATCAAGCAAATTCCCCCCCGCGGCAACTTCTAAGTTTTAAACTTCGAAGTACCGGCATGTGTCTAGCTGCGGCTCACCCTCCAGTGCTTCGAGTGCCGGGGCAACTTTTGAGGAGTAAAGGGACTTTGAAGTTGCCCCGGAACTGTGAAGTACCGGCAGGTGAGCTGCAGCTAGACACGAGCTGGTACTTCAAAGTTTAAAACTTCGAAGTTGCCGCAGGGGGAATTTGCTTAATGAAGTGCTGCCTATGCACAGCAGCACTTCATTAGTAAACTCCCACCCCCCTAATTACCATCCTTCCTTCGAAGGAAGGCGATAGTGTAGACAAGCCCTACCAGGACCAGAGCTCAGGATTTTGTGCTTTTCATGGAAACAGCAAAGCACTGTCCTGCTCCATCCCTGCTTTAGGCAGCCTGGCAAGGTTCCAATCAGCTGTTCCTGGGGTAACAAAGGATCCTTAACTCCAGTCCTGGCAGACAGGATTTGTAGTTCGCCTGTAAGATCAGGAAACAACCTCCAAAGGAATTCCAGGTCAGAGTAAACGTGAGAATATGGCTGTAGCAGGCACCCAGCACAATCCATCCGATCGTCTGGTTCATAAACCATCAATGGCAGAAAACCAACCCACTTCTCTCCCTCCACCCCTTCTTAGGTGTCATGGTTTGGGCCTCTGTATGCCATGACAGCACTGACTGGTCACAGGCCCTGCAATGGGGACACAGCTTGGTGCTGAGCTTGCATAAAACACCCCTCCCACTCTGCCAAACAAGGGGGCTCTTCTGACAGCGCACTGGCTGACAACTGCAGCGTGACACAAAAAGCACGACCCTCCCCAGTGTTTACAATTAGCATCACACCGAGAAGTCGATCAGCCCCCAGCAGAGGGCTCCTGCCACAAATCACACTGCGAGAGGGTGGGAGGGACCCGCCCTGCAATTACCCCACAAACCTATAGCGCTTATTAATGACTCAGGGCGACAGGCAGCTGCAGATTACCAAGGAGAAACACACCCTCCCTCAAAGCTGCAAATAGCCCCAAAGGCAGCTTTATACGAGGGATGAACATCTCCAGGGACCAGATTATTTATTTCCTTCTCACTGAAACCAGCCTACCCAGCCACCTGTGCTGCATGGCCTAACTCCTTCAGTGCTGCAGTCAGCAGAACCTGGAAACAGAGGCGGGCTGGCTATGTGCTTACGGCTCTGGAGTGGGACCTGAGAGACCTGCGTGCAGTTTCCAGGCTTGCTGTGAGATACTGAACAAAATCAAAAGTGGCCGATGATTTTGTGTGTCCATCTCTCAAGCTGGGCACCCAAAACCCCTGGCATGTTCTGAAAATGCGGGTCCTGTTCCCTCGGTGCCTTAGCCTCCCCTGATGCGAAATGGAACAAGGGGGCAGCTACTTCCCTCGCGGGGGACAGCGAGGGCTCACCTCCCAGCAGCGTGATGTGCTCTATCCGCTACGGTGCTGCAGGTGACAAAGGTCCCGAGCTGAGCAGTTCTTTAGCCCGGGCTAGAAACCCCCCACCTGGCCCAATGTCTTTTGTGTTGCAAGAGGTGCTGGCCAATGGCACTCCCAGCCCTTCTGCTGAAGTCAATACGTTGTGCGCACTTGAGTTACTGCAGATGACCCTGGGGACAAGCTCTCCAGGGCTACGTCTACACGTGCACGCTATATCGAAATAGCTTATTTCAATGTAGCGACATCGAAATAGTCTATTTCGATGAATAACATCTACACATCCCCCAGGGCTGGCAACGTCGACGTTCAATTTCGATGTTGGGCAGCACCACATTGAAATAGGCGCTGCGAGGGAACGTCTACACGCCAAAGTAGCACACATCGAAATGAGGGTGCCAGGAACAGCTGCAGACAGGGTCACAGGGCGGACTCAACAGCAAGCCGCTCCCTTAAAGGGCCCCTCCCAGACACAGTTGCACTAAACAACACAAGATCCACAGAGCCGACAACTGGTTGCAGACCCTGTGCATGCAGCATGGATCCCCAGCTGCCGCAGCAGCAGCCAGAAGCCCTGGGCTAAGGGCTGCTGCACACAGTGACCATAGAGCCCCGCAGGGGTTGGAGAGAGAGCGTCTCTCAACCCCTCAGCTGATGGCCACCATGGCGGACCCCGCTATTTCAATGTTGCAGGACGTGGATCGGCTACACGTGCCCTACTTCGACGTTCAACTTCGAAGTAGGGCGCTATTCCCATCCCCTCATGGGGTTAGCGACTTCGACGTCTCACCGCCTAACGTCGATTTCAACTTCGAAATAGCGCCCAACACATGTAGCCGTGACGGGTGCTATTTCGAAGTTGGCGCCACTACTTCGAAGTAGCGTGCACGTGTATACGCGGCCCAGGAGGGACAACTTCTCCCCCAGGAAAATGCCCCAGGCCCCTGAGAATTCCCTTCTGCACACTTAGAGATATGCAGACTCGGAATTATTCTGGGGAAGTTCTGTGGCCTGTGTTACACAGGTCAGACGACGGCAGTCTGTCCCGGCCTTGAATACATTGCTCTTCCTGACTCACAAAGTGGGAATGTGGAGGCAGGAGAGAGTGGGGTGATGGCAAGGCTGAGGGCTCTGGTAGGGTATGATTGGTCCCTCCCTTCCCCGCACCTGAAAGGGTGGGATAGTTCACAGAGCCAGCATGACTGTTGTGCTCCCCAGCAGCTGTGCGGAAGAGAGTTGTGCTGGGAAGCAGTTGTGCTGGGAGAGAGCTGCATCTCTGTGCAGCTCACAATGAGGAGACAGGAGCATGGGGCTGTTGGGAAAGTAGGTCTAGTCCCCAAAGGAGTTCAGTGGGAGATTCTTGGACTGTTCTGTTCCATCAGAACATGATGAACCAAAACCTGTGTTAACCACAAGGTAGCAACAGCTGTGGGGATCTGGCTGCATGGGCCAGCCAGGCCCGGGCCAAATGTGGTAGCCACTCCAGAGACCCCTGCTGGGGCTAGTCACCATTTGTCTGTCAGCTCCCAGCTGCCTGCTGCACCGAGGATAACCTAACTCCCAGTTCAGTTGCTGGCTCAGAAAGTGACTCTAGGGGCTGTCAGCTCACGGAGGTTTCCACAAGACCACTCTCCTGACATTGCTGGGATCAACCAGCTCCCTTACAAGTGGAGTTCAGCAACAGTGGATCTGGGGGGCCTGGAAGGAGTGTTAATCTGCCCATCACACAGCCTGAGCTCCCCATCCACAATTCAGCAAGGGTGTCCATACCTGTGAGGTACATCTCCTCCCCTTCTGTGAACATCTGGTGGCAGCGGACACATCTGGCACAGGTTGGATGGTAGTGCTTCCCTCCTGCCTACAAAACAAGTACAGAAAGTGGACTCTACATAAGCAGAAAAAGCATCCACTTTTGCCTCCATTCCTCTGTGCATGAGCTGCCCAATCCTTTTGCTTGCAGCGCAAAACACAAAGCCACATGGAAGAACCTAGCAAAGGACAGCTGGGCCTCAACAAGGAACCACCGACGACAGATCAGCCCCAAATGCATTAGAAGACTACCACTATCTTTGGGATGAGGCGGGAAGAGAACCCCTGTCCCAACTCCATGTCCAGACTTTAATCACTACCATTTCTTGCAAGCAAACTGCACAAGGTGGATATGCAATGCTACCAGCTCAGGACAGCAGCCTTTCGCTCT
Source organism: Carettochelys insculpta (assembly GCF_033958435.1). NCBI lineage: Eukaryota > Metazoa > Chordata > Testudines > Carettochelyidae > Carettochelys > Carettochelys insculpta. Next base: position 15,775,485 of record NC_134151.1, read on the forward strand.
CACCTGGCAGGGAGTAATGACTATCCAAAGTGCAGGGGAGCAGAAAATGAGGCCCAGGTAGCCCCAAACCAACAAGCCAAGGACCAAATCCTATGAATTTTGGCTCCCACAAGTATGTCTCAAAGTCAACAATAGTGTTTATGTGAGCAAGGACTTACTGGATCCATTTTTCCATTTGCTGTTTGAAGGATTCGGTAGACGGAGCTCAGAAATGTCCTATTATTTGCCTACGGAGCCAATTTCTTTGCCTGTTCCCACCCCCAAGCAACTCCCCGGATGCCTGCTTTGACCCAGGGGAGTTCCAGCTGTGAAATATCATTGTGGTGGCACAGGCCTCTGCCTGGTGGACTGTCCCTGGACTTTTTACCATTTTGGAAGAGGGAGGGAGACAGACCCATGACTATACCAGGGCACACAAGGTTTCGTTTTGCAGCTCATTCCACCGGAGCGAAAGCAAAACTGATTCCTGCTTTTATTTATTTATTTTTTTCCTTCTTCAGCCCTGATTTCTTGAGACTCTGGAAACTTTTTTTTACTGTCTTCAGTACAAATGATGGCCAAACTTTAGAAATAACAACCAGCTATTTTCCCAGTTGTGATACAGTTGGTCTGTTCTCTCTGCACTTTGACAAAGATAATAGACTTAATTGGTAGCTTGCTTCCACTGAAAATGTCTGCAAGAATTTCAATTATAGACTCATTTGCTGGGCTTCCAAGTTCAGAGGCAGCACTTGGCTCAGGGCTGTACTGAAATCTGGTCTGAGCTGTGTAGAACATATCCCCCAAGGGACATTTAAGCGTTAACAACAACAGAAGTGGGGAGGACTATTTAAGGCCGGTAAGGGAATAAAAAGAATGAGGAAGGGCTGTTGTGACAACAGTATTTAACAACTGTTTCTCTTGTGTCAGGAAACAATGAGGAGAGTAGGCTAATTCACTGACTCCACCACCAGGAAGGTTCTCAAGATTATCTATGGGGCACTGATAATTGTAACTCCAGCAGGAAGGAAGATCACTGTTGCTGGTATTGAACTAGAAAATGTAGAGAAGTTCACATATCTGGGGAGCAACATGACATATGATCTAGACTGTAAGAAGGAAATAGTGACTAGAATAGCGAAAGGAAGAGCGAGTTTGAAGGCGATGGAGAAGATCTGGAAAAGCAAAGCTCTTAGCTTAGGAATAAAGCTGAGTGTCTTGAAAATGTGTGTATCCAGCAGCATGCTGTACGGATGGGAGACATGGGTGATAACAAAAGATTCGAAGAGAAGAATATTGGTGTTCGAAAGGAGTTGTTATAGAAAGATTCTGAGAATAGGATGGATGCAGAAGGTCACCAGTGAGGAATGATATAGAAAGATAGAGCCAACAGAGAACCTGCTGCAGAAGGTTATAAAACAGAAGCTACAACTATTTGGGCATATCGGCAGAATGAACAATGAACGAAATATCAAGACGCTGGTATTTGGCATAATGGATGGTTCGAATGGGAGAGGCAGCCCCCACAGAGAATGGGTAGATGATATAGTAGATTGGTGCAGAGCTAGTCTACAGAAACTAAGCCACTCCGCACTGGACAGGGCAAGATGGAAGGAAATAGTGAGAGAGGCACCAGACACCAACGGGCGCTGACCCCACGGTTATTGATGATGATGATGATGATGACTGATAATTGTGTCTCATATCTCATCCCCACAGTCTCGGTTTCAGTTTGACCCAGGTTAGCTGCCCGCCCTTGCACACTGTTGTAGATTGAAATGCCCAGTGGCTGTTTGGAAGCTTGTGCCTGATGAGAGTAGATGGATCTCAGCAGCAGGTGTGAACATCACTGAATGCTCCCGCTCAACCAGCATTAACTGGCTGCTTCTGGACGGCAGCTTCATTAGAGTGACCCAGGAGCCAATGGGCCACAGAGATGCAACTCCCTGCACCAGACACATTGAGAGGTTCGGTGTGTGAGGGAAGCTCACTCTCCTGCCACCCACTCAGTCCATGCTTTGCACACCGGCGGAAGAGCTCAGGGGGTTGGCTTGCTTCCCGCTTCACTAGTGCTAAATTCACTTCCAAAAGAAAGGACAAAAGTCAGAAAAGCCACATGTGGTGCTGGCTATGGAGGAGGATCTGGCACTAGCGTACAGGCAGAAGTTCTAAGGCCTGATCTAGTTTATACTGAAGACCAAAGGACTTTACATTGATGGATCAGCCTCTAAATAAACAAGGACAAGTAAGGAGGAGGACTGGAGCAATCTCCGCTGAGCAGAATACGTTGGGACCACATCTTTCCTTTGAAAATGTTGCATAGTTCAAATAATCTGTTCCAACGTTTCTAGATTAGCCCAAACCTGCCCTGCCAGTAAAAATCTGAAACAATCCTGTCCTAGATTTGTGGGGAGTCCGTGACTGGAATAACGAGGGTTACTGCTGGGTAGGTCAACACTTAGCAGTATTGGAGGAGCTGCACGGAGCCCTTCTGGGTCAGCGCGGAGATGCACTAGCAGGGCTGTGCCGGGAGGAGTACACTGCAATTCAGGCCCTTTAATCGCCAGCTCTAAACATGCATCCACAATTTAAAGCACAATGACAGCTCCTCTGCAAGGAGAAGTGATTACACTTCCAAAGCAGAATGTAACAATCTTGTGTATTTTATATTGATTAAAATTACAGCCATTGTAAAAGCCTGATGGAGGCTGTGAGTGAAGAGACCTGCTCATTATTACGTGGGGTCCTTAAAGATTCATTAATCATTCAAGGCTGACTGCACAACTCACAGTCATTCGGAAAACCCAGAGGGTCACGGGATAGCACAAGAAAGCTCATTAAGGCCTAAAATTATTTAAAGAAGCCTCTTCCATTTTAAGCTATGCCAGACAAGACAAGGAAAGCATATTGCTTTAAGGAAAATAATTCAGCCTGAACTTCTCAGCATCCCCTCCTAGCCTAGCGACTGGTTTGTGATTGTATTGGCTGGCCAGAGAGCAGGAAGGAGCCTTCTTCAGGGCTCTGCAGGAACATGGGAGAAAGATGAGGGGCACTCACATTCCAGGGCATGATTGAGCAGGGGCTGTGCTGCAACACTGCATTAGCTTACTGGAATGATAGGTCAAGTAATGCCCAAGGAGCACTCTGTGTCTCCATCCCTCTGTGGCCTTCACAGCACTTCCACTCCCCATGCCCCCTCCATATCTACTAATATAATATATCCCATCATGTGCCAGCAATGCCCCACTGCAATTTACATTGGCCAAACTGGACAGTCTCTACATGAGAGACTAAATGGACATAAATCAGACATCAGGAACGGTAACATACGAAAACCTGTAGGAGAACACTTCAATCTCCCTGGACACTCAGTAACAGATTTAAAAGTAGCAGCCCTACAACAAAAACATTTCAAAAATCAAATGGAGAGAGAAATCTGTGAGCTGCAATTCATTTGCAAATTTGATTCCATCAACCAAGGATTGAACAGAGACTGGGAGTGGTTGGCCCATTACAAAAGCAGTTTCTCTGCTCTTGACGTTCAGACCTCCACATTAGCTACTGACAATGGGCCACATCCCCGTGACTGAACTGACTTGTTTTCTCCTCTGTTGACGTTCACTACTCCACATTAACTACAGATAATGGGCCATTTCCACCCTGACTGAAAAGGCCTTGTCAGCTCTGGCCCTCCCCTTTACTGAGACCCCCTCTTTAAATCCTCCTCTGAACCCCCACCCCCATTTATGCATCTGATGAAGTGGGTCTTTGTCCACGAAAGCTCATGCTCCAAAATATCTGTTAGTCTGTAAGGTACCACAGGACTTCTTCTTGTTTTTGAAGACACAGACTAGCACAGCTACCTCTCTGATACTTGGCCCCACGCCCTGTTTCCCTCAGCTCCATTCCACCACCTAGCTATCTGAAAGGCACTAACAAACTCCAGAGTCCAAAGGATTTATTTCTAGCCAATTTGGTCACTACTACACAAGAAGTTGCCTTGCCTGGGCTCATCTGTCTGTCACAGCAGAGATGCCAACTGACAGGGTGTGGCTGATGATGTTCAGAGTGCTGCACAGATATGGACTGATGTGGCATACAGTAGAGACCAAGGAGGCAGAAGAGAAGGGCGGCTGCATGAAGAACACCCCCCCAGATGGGGTAAGAAGGTTGAAAACAAGGCAGTTCCTCCTACTCTGTATTGCCCCAGGTAATCGCTCTCCTGGTACAGCTCTGCCCCTTTGCCCCCCACAGCACATAAAGATTTCACTGAGCATCCCCGTTTATTCACCTATTAGTGGACCCAAAGAGGTGAAGTGATTTGGGTGAGGTCACACAGACAGCCAGTGTCAGAACCAGGATTAGTGCTCAAGAGAGCAAAACATCTAGTCCTCAGCTTCACCCACTAGGCAGCCACAGTCCTCTGAAGGGGTGGGGAGGGGCTGGGTGGCCCAGCTGGCCGAGTACAGGGATGTACAGACTATCACTTCCAGGACACTGTTTTGAAGCCAGCCCAGATCACGAGGGACCACAGGCAGCTCCCTTCTGTGCTCTTTGGTGGCCCCAAGAGAATGAGAGGCCTCAGCCCAGCTACCCCAACAGCTGCCAGCTGGCTCAGCCAGGAAGCCATGGAGACTGCACCCTGAGGCACACTCCCCTGCAGCTGCCCACAAGGCACCTGTCATGGGCCACACAGGACCCCACTCTCTAGGACACTAAATGCACTTGAAAAAATTCCCCCAAAACCCAGCGAAGTTGAGGAAGAGCAGAGGCCAGCAGGGTCCCTCTGCTGACACCTCTACATTTCAGCCCCGCCCCCATGTCCTGAGGGTTGCAGAGTTAGAACAGCCCCCCATACCTCCTGTCTAGGGCTAACTCGACTTGAGAAACCGAGGAGCTCAGGCTAAAAGAACAAGACAGTGTGCTTGGGCTCACCAATACCATTCACATAACCCCTGCTCCTTCTCTCCACTGGTCTGTCTCTCTGGGGTGCCTGCACCTCCCAGCTGGCTCCTTCTGCTAGCCTAAAGGAGAGGGCTGGTGGGCTTGGCTCAGGCGGGCTCCTTCCCTTAGCAGCCAGCTCTGCACCTCTGCCCCGCCTTTTCCCTGTGGGTACCCAGCTATGTGACTAGCCTTGGTGTTGGGATGTGTTGCCATGGCAACTCAGAGGAGGCCTGGAGTCTGGCAACCAGCAGACTCCTAGGTAACCGCACTGAGAGAAGCATCTGAAAAATGTGCCATTGTCACCAGAGGAGCAGGCGCAGTAACTGATGGACATCACAGGGCTCAGCCCTGCCCAGGCAGTACCTGGGAGATCAGGCGTGTGCCAGCAAAGTCCCTGGCCTCTGGTGACTGGGGAAAGTAGCTACGAGTGGGGAAGGGAGGGCTCCTTGGAAGAGCTCTGGTGCTGGGGCACAGCACTCTGTGGACTAATACCAGCGTCTCTGCCCATCCACCCAGCTATCCCAGGTATTACAGTGTCGGGCAGGGCGCCATATTAAAACCCACGCCGTCGTGTGGGAAAACACCAGCTAGGCCTCTTGCTGCTTGCTTGTTTGCTGCCTTCATCCTCCCTCGAGCAAGCAGCAGCTCTTGCCTACCCACACTTACCTGGGCCACACCAGCTTGGCCACTTCTATTATCACAGTCACCTGGAACACGTTGCTACTGCCTGTGCCTGCGGCTAGAATGCCAGTTCCAGAGGACAGTGCTAGTGTGTCCCACTCCACCCCACAGGAGACGGGTATTTCTGCACTTGGGACACAGAGGTCCATACTGCCACTTACAGGAGGAGGAAACTGCATCCCAGTGGTGACAAAAACCTCACCCCAAAATCACGGGGCATCAGTGGCAGAACCAGGAACAGAAGCACAGTGCCCTGCTCTAGCCCATAGATCACACTGCGTTTCAGTCCTTTGCATCACTGGAGTGTGCCTGGAAGGGCTGTAGGTTGCAGAGTGTGATCTCAGGACTAGTGAGTTAAAGTGGCTCTGTGCTTAGGTCACTGACAAAACCATTCATAGGGAGCCTCTCTGCAAAGGGCCGGCTAGATAGCTCCTCTGCCCCCTGGGTGGGATTCACTCACCCTAGCTCTCTGCTGCTGGAAGGAAGCTGGCAGTGCCCTGCCAGCCCCTGCTTACCTCCAGAACCCTGCCACTGATGTACCGGTCGCAGGTCTCACACTTAATGCCGAACTGGGCATGGTAGTCAGATTCGCAGTACGGAACGCCATCCCTTTGGGGAAGAAGAGATAGGAAATGAGAAGAAGGGAATGGCCCGGAGCAACTGGGAGACTCCTCCACCCTGGAGAGACCATATTTCCCTCTGATGAACATGGGACACTGGGTAAAGTTACTCATATTTAAGTGAGTTTGATGGTAATCAATCCTACACGCATTCAAATTAACCTCATGTTGACGGATCCCCTGTGAAAAAGAAACACTGCAGAGCTGGATCCTCTTTATTACCTCTTGCCTCTAAGCCTAAGGGTGCAAACAAGGAGGGGTGACATGCAAACACTCCCATACCCCTCTCTCACATGGGGAGAAACCGACCAACTCCACCCCCCCACCCCCGCCCGGGGCACTTTGCCTTCCAAGCCTGGCTGGAGGGATGCCAGATTCACAGAAGGGTGACGCAGGACATGCCCCAGCTGGCAGCCTCAGCTGCAGGAATCCTGGCCGAGGGCAGAGTGGTCCCTGGCAGCCCGGTGGCGGGGAGCCGCCTGGGGCGCCAAGCCCTGCTGGCAGCCCCTGATGGGGTGGGGAATTTCCCTGACAAGGCCCATGTGCCCCATTTACACAAAAATGTTCAGCAGGGCATATTTTTACATAAATGCGAGACATGGGACTTGTCAGGGAAATTCGGACCAGTCCCACACATTGCAGGATGTCTGGCAATCTTACCTGGATGGGCCCACTTCTCCTGCTACACAGTCTTTCTGGGGCAATGTGTGTGGTCGGGGGGGGCACACAGGTCACTTCACCCCAGATCTCCCTACAGTAGGACGACTGTATCTCCCTGTCCCAAATACGGGACAAAGAGATGTTGGGGTGAGGGGGGCAGCTCCTCCAAGCCCTGGGGAGCCAGGAAGGAGGCAGCATTTGCCAGCACTCCCTGGGAGCCCTGGGGAAGCCACAGCTGCTGGCGATCCCTGCAGACGTGGAGCAGTGGCAGACACCAGCGCTCCCCGAGCCCTGGGGAAGTGGCAGCTGCCCACGCTTCCCAGAGTCTGGAGGGGGACGGCCCAACATGGGACAACTCATCTCCTTTAAAAAATAAGTTGGGATGCCTTTTTAGCATCCCAGATATGGGACCGTCCTGCCCAGCACGGGACGGATACTCACCCCAGCTTATGGATTTTACACCAGAATGCGGCCAGCAGCTGTCTTTTGGCACGCTCCAAAGGCAAGGGAGAAGGACGGCTTCCAGAAGCCGAGGAGGAAGAAGGGGAGAAGAGATGATCTGGCAGAGCTCATCTTTCCCCCTGCCATCACTCCCATGGGGCTGGAAGCAGCTTGTCCATTCCAGCCCACACAGTGTCAAAAGGCAGCTCACACCTCCAGGCTGCTGCTGGCCATCAAAATAACCCAGCTCCCTCTGATCCCCCCTAGCAATAGCATGGGCAAGAAGGGGGCAAGCCCTAAGGATACACTAAGCACCGGGGTCCTGGGAACCTGACAGCAGGGACTTCAGGGAATCAGCCAGAGAGATGGCTCTGCAGGAGAGGGTTCCTCCTGGAGGAGGCAGCCCCACATTCCCCAGGACAGAGCCCAGTGTCTGGGGATATCTGAAGAGGGTGCTAAGTCCCTGCCCCGGGGCTGCTGTGGACCCTTCAGGCTTGGGGTGTGAACCAGCTGGCAATCACTCCCTCCTCACCCGCCCCCTACTCCAGAGTTTAGCTGAGGGGTAGGTGGGTGTCCTCTGTGCAGGGCTGCGGAAGACTCAAGGCTCAGCTCTTCCTTGGGCCAGACAGACTGGGGCTTTCCTAGGGCACGGACCCAGCCAGAGGCAGCCAGGGAAGGAAGGAGCCCGCTGGTTCTGCTGTTGGGGAGCTCAGTGCTCTGAGCAGGGGCTGGTTTTCCCCGCGGCACTGGGAGTCAGAAGTGCCCCGTGGGGGGTGGGGGTGGAGGGGCAGCAGGCTTGGGGTGGGGGTCGAAGGGGCAAAGTATGGAGAGGCCACTGCGAGGGGAAGCATGTAAAGAACAGGCACGTGGGCAGCAGATGACACATAACCAGCTGTCGCTTGGCATCTGCCCACAGTCACCATCACGGCAGCTGGTACCAGGCAGAAACAGAGCAGTGGGCAGGGCCCTGCTGGCCAAGCACCAGCACCTAACGGGGGCTGCACTGGTAGAGCAGCAGGGGGAGCAGCCATCTCTGTGCATTGCATCTTCACTCCGCCACATCTGGCACTAGTGTCTGGCCACCTCCCCGCTCACAGCTGGTGGGCAGGTGGCCGGCAAGCAGGAACCCAGCCAGCACTGCCGGGCAGAGCTCTGGAAATCCGCGGGTATCGGCTTTGCAGCCGCGGAGGTGGAGGCGGACATCTGCCACTCATTTTTGCAGATATGGACGTGGATTTTGTTCACCTCCAGGACTCTGCTGATGCGGGGAGACAGAAACCTGGACCAATTTGCCCGGTTTTAAGAGAAAGTTGGGCTCTCTGGAGGAGGGCTTAAATATGGGACCGTCCCTTTCAAAATGGGCCATCTGGGTACCCTACATCCCACCACGCACCCATTGCTGCATGGCTCTCGGTGCATCAGATTCAGATGGTTCAGGCAAGACATGGCTCTTTCGAACAACTTTCCCAGAGGGGCAGTTGCCAGCGGCGCATCTGCTGTCAAGGGAGCAAGCTAGCTCTCACGGCAGGCGGGTTGGGAACCAAGCGGGCAGCTTCTTCGGTCACCCCCCTCCCCCTCACAGGTGTCCTCCCTCACTCCAGTCCCGCCCCTTCTCCCCGCTGCCCCCACAGGTTCTCCCTTCCAACCCCAGCCCCTCCGCACCCTGTGCCCCTGCCCTGCTTCTTCTCCCAGCTCCAGCCCTGCCTCTCGCCCACCCTCTCCGCTCTCAGCCTGCTCCCCACCCCGGCGCAGGGTGAGGATTTTATTACAGGCTTCTTCTTCACACCTGGCTGCTTCTCCCAGAGCGCAGTTCCACCGGCAAGGAAAGTCTTCCTGCCCTCCAGGGCCCTGACCCGCCCCCCACCTCAGCCAGGCCAGGCTCATGCAGCCCCTCTGCCCTGGCAGGGGGTCAGGGGTCCCCAGCTGCCTGTAGGAGGCTCCCTGGTGTTCCAGACCCACCCTAGCTGCACAGAGCAAGCCAGTGTGTGGAGCTGCTGGCCCTTGACCAGCACCAGAGAAGAGGGTGGAGGCGGGTGCTGGGGCAGCCAAGCTGTGCTCTGGAGTCGGAGGAGGAGGAGAGCCATGATGCGAGTACAGTAGAGTTGCTCTTGCCTGCTAATGTGACCACCTGTGCCTGCAGCCTCCTAGTGGCCATCCAGGCCGGCCTGTCAACGCCTGGGGGGACCCAAGCTTCCTGAGCCGAGGCTGCGCCAGAAGCCCTGCAGCCAGCCAGCACGCACAGCCAGACCCTCTCCCTGCCGCCGGCTCTCAACCTGCGACAGTCGCACTCACGCAGACTCTCAGCCCCGAGGCTGCTGCTGTCTCCAACACCACAGCGCCCAGGGCTGAGGGGGAGCGGCAGCACACCCGGGCCAGAAGCACAGGCCAGCCGAGCTAATGGCGAGTGCCTGGGGAAGCAGGTCCCAGGCCTGGTAGCTGCCCTTGGGCAGGTGTGTTGTTCCATTCAGAAGGTGGCCCATGTGCCACTCCCTCCCCAGCCAGCCCGTTCCCTGCACAGTGGCACGTCCCGGAGGGATTCCCGTCCCCTTCCCCAGCATAGTGGGCCCCTTCCCTACGTCTGCTCACGGGATGTCCAGCACTTCCAGGCGCAGCTTCCCAGCCGCGGAGGGTGTTTGTGGAGAAGGGCCCCCCGCTGGGTCTCCACCCAGCACCCACTTCTGTGGCGAGTGCTTCTGCAGCCCCTCCATTTCAAGGGCTGAGGGGAACTGTGAGCCTGCCCCAACCCCAGCAGCGCATGCTGGCCCTCAACCTTCGGGTGCCCTCCCCAGCGAGGGGCTGCCAGGCAGAGAAGGGTGAGCAGCCAGAGGAGGGGACACTCACTTGCTGATGTACTCGCCCGTCAGGATGATCCCACAGGTTTGGCACTTGAAGCAGCTGACGTGCCACTGCTTCTCCAGGGCCAGGAGCGACTGGCCGTGCTTGATCTCTTCCTGGCAGCCTGCGCAGTCTGGGAAGACAAGGGACAGGACAGCTCATGGAACCACCACAGCGTCCGGCCGCTGCAGCCTGGTGCAGGCACAGCTGGGAAACTCCCGCATGGGGAGATCGCAGGAGTGAGCTACTTTGCGAGGTGCTTCCCTGGAAGCCCTGCCCTCTGCTCACTCTCAGCTAGAGCAGGGAGCTGTAACTGGCACATTTCAAACTCTGCCCAGCCTAGAGGAGCATTTGGAAACTGCTTGTTCACTTGGAACATCATTCCCTAGAGTCCTGAGAGCTGGGGCAGGATCCTGTGCACACAGGAAGACTCAAACACACAACCCCATACTTACAGGAATGCACACAGATCCCCTCCGTGTGTCTGTCTGTCTGTCTGTCATTCAGGGAGGTAACCGCAGGTCAGGAGCAGCTAAAATAGCAGTGAAAACACAGGGCATGGACCCTGGCACTGGGTCGCACAAGCTTGCCCAGAATCCTGAGTACATACCTGTGTTGCTAGTCCACACCCGGGCCCATGGCACTTTATCTTTGCTGCTATGTTGGCCAGGATTATTAGAGTCAAGCTTGCAGTGTAAACATACCCAGAGGTACGCACAAATTCCTGCACACAGAATCCAACAGAGACGTGCACACTCCCATACACCCACACAGAATCAGACAACTTCCTGTTCTCTCTCAGAATCGGACGGCTTTTCACCCCCCGATACAGGGGCTGGGAGCGGCCTCCAACTGGAGCTAGCCCAGCACACGCTACATTTTCCGCTTGTGCGTCTTCAGCACGTGCCCGAATGAGTGCCAGCACTTTGCAAGCCGTGTTGCAAGCTTCCACAGCCAGTGCGAAGAAAGAGCTGAGCTCCTGAAAGGAAAACTGGGCGTGTGGGTCGGGAGCACAGAAGGTGCAGACAGGACATGGGCAAAATGCACTGGGAACATGGCCCCAAGCTCACCCAGAGCAGATGGCGTCACTTGGCGGGCATCAAGGTGCGGCCAACCTGCTTGCTTCTGGCTGCTTTTCTGAGATCCCTAGAGTGCACCGAGCAGGAAGTCATGTTTGGAGGGAAATAAAATGCCACTGACGGCCACGTCCCAGTTTAGGTGGACGGGAGGTGGTGGTGGGGTGCAGCAGTCTGGTGTATCCATGGTCTCTTCACCAAAGATTTTCCAGGGTTACTAACAGCTGTTAGCTCCATCAGCAGGTGCCCTGGTGCAGGGCGTATCCACCACAGGCCACGAGCTGTGTTAATGGGCACTGACTTCCGCTCTAGCAAGGGGTTACTCGCTGCCCCAGGCCCCACCCCTTCCTCCAGCCCCCCACCTGCCCCTTTCCCCAAACGCCTGCCCTGTCACACCCCTTCCCCCAGCTGTGCTGCAGCAGTGGGAGGTGCTGGGAGGGAGGGGGAAGACCAATGGGGTCACTGGCCGGCGAGGGGCCCTGGGGGAGTAAGTGCAGAGAGAGGGAGCTGGGCTGCCAGGGACCGCTGGGCCCTGCTAATGCCCCCCGATGGAGGCTCCAGCCCCAGAGTACCATAGGAGAGGGAACCTATGTCTGGCTGCCCCCTGGAATCCCACCTGTACGTGTGCTCCCAGCCTGACTCCCCCCACGTGCAGCACTGGGGGAAGTGCCTAGCAGCAAGCCGAGTGAGCGCAGGAAGGGCTGTTGGCCAAGCTGTGTCTCCATCAGCCCGCTGCAGTATGTGTACCAGCCTTCCTTCCTTTCCCGCTTCCCCTGGCTCCTGGCAAGGCTGGAAGCAGGAAGCATATGGGCCTCAGAGCCCCAGCTTTGACTCTGCTCTGCCTCTCTCTCTCACCTCAGGGACTCCCGAGGGTTTCTGTGTGATGCACAGACAAGGTGTTTTATTGTAACCCCTTTCCTGCTGGTCTCCGGGGAGATTTCAGTCCCCTGTGTTACACAAATGCAACGCATTGCAAGCCCGTTGGGGTAATCTCGGCAGCCCCACAGGTGTGTTACCCGTATGCCCCTTTTCACCCCATGCACCTCATCAGACAGCACTGGAACGTAGAGCAGCAATTTAAGTCACCCCTCCTAGCAGCGAATCATTCTCTGGCCCCTGCCCCACACAGCCCTACTCCGTAGGGTTTGCTGCTCACCAGCCTTTCACTGGCCTCCTGCAGGGCAGCCTGCAGCCCTTCCTTGGGACGTCCTCCCGAGAGCTTACCCTTGCGTTAGCTACCAGACCACAGTGAGATTTCCCTCGCCTCCCCGGGGCTCTGAGGCACTGAAGCCCACAGCTTGTTGCAGAGCCACAGAGGCGATAAGGTGCGGGTCAGGAGCAGCAAGAGAAGTGGTCATGGCTCATGCACATCCTGGATGCTGCCTGCAGCTCGTTATGAATAATCCAGGCTGCCCTCGAGTAACCTCAGCTCCGCAGCCTAGCAGAGCGGATTTCAGAGCCTGTGGTCTCCAGGGCACCTGACCGGGAGAGGACATGGAAGTGGGTGGGGGGGAACAGATAACACACCCGGCTCCCCTTCCCTTCCTCTCTGCCAAGAGCCTCTTAATGGACACCAGGGGAAGGGGGCGGCAGGCAAAGCAACCCTGTGCTGAGTCAGCACGAGTCTGCGCTGGCTCCGATAGCCCTGGCCTCACTGCTTTCACCACCACCATCTGGAGCCTTCCCGGCTGGCTGCCAGGCATGTCCCCCTCGGGGCAGGGGCTCACTGGCCACTCATGCTGGGTTCTCCTGTAACTCTGTCCCATGGCCAACCCAGAGCTAGGTTCCTGCCAGCTCAGTCCAACTGCCTGTCTCTGCCCGTGGCCAGTACCCAATGCCTCACAGGAAGCCTTGTCATGCCCAGCAATGGGACAGAGGGGGCGTTTCTCCCAGAGCCCAGCGGCTGGCTCATGCTCTGACGCAGGAGGGGTTATAGCCCAGCTTTGTTTTGAAATCCTGCCCAGTGTAATGGTGGCCTCAGTGCAGCTGTGGGGGAGAGGGGAGGGGGTCTAGGAATGGCGTGGACGTATGCAGGAGAAGTAAGTGACTCCCAAGTTCAGAGGGGACCTGACCCCTTAAGCCTAATTGAAATTAAAATGAACTAGATTTAAATAATAAGTTGAGGTATTTCCCGCGCCCTCCTGTTTTCCCCCACACCGGAACCCCGGAGTGCCACAGCTGGGACATCAATCAAGCCCATGGCAGGAAATGCCACAGTTGGGCCTTGGTGGGAAAGCCAGAAGCGCCCCTCCCCTGCCCAGTGAGGTGAGGGTGGATCAGCAGTGCTGTGGGGTCTGTCTGGGGTCACTCGCTCAGTGCTCGGGCTTTCACAGACTTCTGAGGTAAAACCCCACTGAAAACAAAGGGAGGGAGGGAGAAGCCTTCCACGTCAGTTTCTAACAATGGGCATTGTTCTCCTGAGAGGCTGAACCCGTTTCCCCTGGAGCTGTCACCTGCTGCCCTCTGCAGCAAACACACCTCCAAACTTCCCCACCAACACAGGGCTGGCACTGCCCCACGCCCTGCCTGCTACCCACCAGCCAGCACCTGCGGTGCTCTCTTGAGCACCTGCTGCGCAGGGCAACGTGCAGAGGGCTCCCATCCGACAGGAGTGACTCCAGCTGGGCTCAGTAGCGTCCCTTACTGGTGCTGCTGTGCGGGCCGGTGGCCTTACCAACCCACACCGTGGTCCAGCTGACATGTCACAGCTCCCCGTTATCTCTGCTTTCCGCCGTCCGCACAGGAATTATGCTGATGCAATTTCCCCCGTGACTTGGACAGCAGCTTACACTATACATATGGGTACCAGCAAAGGAGGGACCAGTTATCAACTCATTGCAATCGCCTTCCTTGGACAGCCTGCTCCCTCTGTGACAGTCTCCTCAAGGTCAATGCCCCGAGCCATCCACTGGGCAGTCAGTAACCTTTGGCTGAGGGTACAGGCAGGTGTCCCTAGCCAGGCTGCAGAGCAGCCAGGAAAATCTTTGCAGTCCCACAAGCCGCTCAGCTGAGGAGGGAGGGAGGGAGAAGGTCAGAGGTGAGAACTCTGAGAGCTGAAGTTCCTGGCAAGAACCAGGGCAGACAGAAAGAACGAGAAAGAGAGAGAGAGGAACAAAGATAAACCCCAGGAGACTCCCTAGCCAGAGCAAAAGTCCAGCAGAGTCAACAGAAACCTTTCCACTGCCCGTAATGGGCTGTGTACCAGGCCCTGCGTGGGAGGTGGCTGTTCATTCCCACCGTCGGAGCAGGGAAGTGAGTAAATAAAACCAAGTGAAAACCAGCATCTCCTTCCCCTTCGCAGTGCTGCTCACGTACAGCTCAGCTCTGCTCTTAGGAAGAAACAAGCGAGCAGGAGCAGCTGCTGGCAGCCCCAGGCACTAGCCTGCCATCAGCAGGTAACTGAGCAGTATGGGTGCTGGGCAGCAGGGCCTGGCTTGCACCTCCTTACAGCCAGGCAGGGAGAGCGACTTGTCTTCCTACTCCTTGCCAATGCCTTCCCTTACAGGCAAGCCCACCTTGGGCCTAACTCAGGGGAGGTGAAGCACAGCATCCTGATGGGGATCCCAGCCTCTTGCCCCACCTCCTCATGCTGCAGAATCTTGGTTTGGGTATTGTCCCAACAGACTAGCACCGTCCCACCACAGATTGCCCCCGGGGTGACCAGCGACAGCCCTTCCTGTTCACTCCAGTGCCAGCACTGGGGAGAAATCCAGCACTGGGCGTGTGCCCTGGAAGGCTCCTCTGCCCTGGCTGGGCATCCACCTTCTAATAGCATCGCTGACTGCTCTTGGGGATGGAAAGCCGCCTGTGGGGCTGTACGTGTGGTGGGAAATACCAGGGAGCAAACAGATCACATTGCTGGCACCACAAATACGCCCAGCTGCTTCTCTTCCTGGTGTCTGCCGCTGCTGGAGCTCTTAATGGCACAGACTTCCACGGCCAGAAAAACAGCCTGGAGCAATGCCTCCAAGATGACCAGTCTTGGTCAGATCACATAATAGCGCCAGGGATTAGAATCCACACTATCACCAGTCATTCGCCTTTTGCAGATACTACACACGAGAAAGTGAGTTCAAATCTATCCAACTTACGGCTCGGCCCGTGAACCTTGACAGGCTTGGTGCTGATCAACGAATGGGAGCAGGCTTGGCAGACACAGTCTTTCCCGCTGAATGTCACTTTGTCTCCAATGGGGAACGGTTTCCTGCAGCCACAGAGAAGGCAGGAAAACATGAGAAACACACCTCCCCCTGCTTAGGGCTCCCGTTCAGCTTCACCAAAGCTCCCTGGGTTAATCTTGTCCTCTGACCGCATCTGTTGGCCTCTGCTTGTCCCCTTCTGGGGCAGCTATTCAGGTAGCGGCACCAGCTGGGGCGGTGTTGGTCCCACTCAGGACAGACTGCAAAGAGCTGAGCTGCCCCGTCTCTTCCCTGCTTTCTCCCCTGGTGAGAGCGGGTTGTCCAAAGGAAGGAAGGAGCAAGGCGAGGAAGCTTTGGGGAGTAGAAGGGTGTAAGGGGCAGAGCAAGCAGGGTTTATGGAGCAGTGGGGGTGGGATGGGGGCAAGGGAAAAGGTTGCTTTCATCCCCTGATGAAAAATGGTGAGACAGAAACCACACATGGACCTAAGTGAAAGGACACCCCCACAATTCACCACTCCAAGAAGGGCATAAACTTACCCCCGCCATAGTCCTATGCAGAGAGCTACCTCTCCCTGGAGAACGCACACACCCTCACTCACACACCACCGCACACCAAGACATCCGCCCTCCTGCAGAGTTACGGGTGCAAGACCTCCAGAGAGACGTACGCCAGCATGCGCAGATTCCAAGGGCACATGCGACCTCAGTGATCATCTAGTCTGACTTGTATAACAAGGGCCAGAGACCTCCTCCAAATAATTCCTAGAGCAGGCTGTCTAGAACAACATCCAATCAGCAGAACCCTTGGGGAATTGTTCCCATAGCTAGTTACCCTCACAGTGAAAAATTTACAACCTATTTGTCTAGCTTCAACGTCCAGCCATTGGACGGCACTACGTCTCTTCCTGTTTGGCTGAAAAGCCCACTATCATTTGTTCCCAGGTGGGTATATAAATAGACTGTAATAAAGCAACATCTTAACCTTCTGTTTGGTTAGCTCAGTAGGTTGAGTTCCTTGCAGCTATCACTGAAAACATGTGTTTCATTTTCCTCCCCGAACCCGCACCAATTTATCAGCATCCTTATTGAATTGTCAACACCAGAACCAGACACAGCTTTGCAGCCATGGTTCCACCAGTGCCAAATACAGAAGAATGCACCAAAACCATGTAGGAATACAGCCACAAAAAAGCACAGATGTCCAGGGAGGCAAAGGACATGTGGAAGCATGTAGGCACACAGAGTCAGAGGTGGCAGTCTCTGCACAGCTCTGCTCCGGTGGCAGGGCAGACAGAGGCAGGTGCTGGTGGTGGGGAACATGAGTTGCAGTGCTTGGGTGCCACAGAACATCACCTCTCTAAGCAGGGTGAGCCATGAAGCCAGCTGAGCACCTTACCCATAGAGTTTCAGTCCCACTATCTTATGTCCAATGGGCACCTCCTTTCAATGTACCAAAGGGTCAAATGTGGAAGTGCAGGCACCAAGAATGGGCACTGTGGAGACAGCCCCTCATGCGAAGGGCTTCTCCACCATCCATTGAATCTCCTCCTCCCAGCTGCACAGGTAATCTGGGCTTTCTCCCACTCAGGTCCCTATGTCCCAGCCCTGACCTGTGGGCCCACTTAGGTCAATAGGCCTAGTGTGTGCTAGTCACACTTCCGAGGGCTCAGAACAGCTGATTGCCTGCTGGTAGGAACAGCACCACAGCGGTTAGCAGGACAGGGTCTATGTAGCAGCAGGCACAGCTGTAGCCTTGAGCAGCGGCCCTTTTTGTGCCGTATAAATGGGTGTTGCAAACCCAGGGATGGGGTATGCAGGACCCAAGGGGAGATGTGCTGCCTCTGAGCTCTTCTGCAACATAAAATGAGCCCTTGACGGTTGTCAAAACTCGTGAGGCGGGCGGGCAGGTGGGCTTCAGTCTGACTCCTTTAGAGGGAAGTCTGTAGTGGAAATCACATCCCTGGCTTAAGACACTAGCAAAGGAGGCAGCAATGGCTGACTGTCTCATAGGCTCATCAGAACTGGTTTGCTCTTCTCCTCAGGTGCAGGGTAGCTTAAGGGTTCACACCCCCTTCTCTATGGTCCAGCAAGCCTCGTATCCCCAGACTGGAAGAGCAGGGTGACCTATGGGTCAGCACGGGGGCGCTGCGGGGGAGCTGGGATGGAAGGCCTAGGACTGGAGTAGCTGGGTGATGAGAGTCAGGAATGAGGTGTCCTGAGAGGCCTGTTTGAGGGAACACTGCCCAGTGCCTGCTTCCAATCCACTCCCTTTTGTGATCCCTTGAGACACGCACAAAGTAATAGACCTCACTCCCTCCTGCGCTGGTCAGAGCTGCTCGAGAACAGACAACAGCGTGTCTAGCCCTCTCCAGACAAAGTTACCACTCCCCATGGACATTAATATCTCCCTGTGACACAGAGGCCCACTGCTCCCTGTCAGCAACTCTTCTCAGGCCTGACAGACTCACTACACTGTTGTTCTAAAAGGTGGTATGTGTTTAGTCATCCCGCTTCATAGATACACGCTGGAAATATCAAAACAAAACAAAAAGCAGTCAAGTAGCACTTTAAAGACTAGCAAAATGGTTTATTAGGTTGGGGAACACTTGGCACTGGAGGGTGTTGGTGTCACTCTGCACAAGCAATGGGCAACTAGAGCTAGTGAGTGGGCTGCATGAGTGGCCCCCTTTGTCTCAGTGGGCTGCAAGATTGTAAGCCTCTCTCACTGGTGCAGCCAACACATCTCAGCCCTGCTCCTCCGGTCCTGCACCCACAGCTGTCACTGCACCCAGCCCTGCCCTGAGCGCCCTGCACCTCCGGTCCTGCACCCCCAGTTCTGTCACTGCACCCAGCCCTGCCCTGAGCGCCCTGCTCCTCCGGTCCTGCACCCACAGCTGTCACTGCACCCAGCCCTGCCCTGAGCGCCCTGCTCCTCCCGTCCTGCACCCACAGCTGTCACTGCACCCAGCCCTGCCCTGAGCGCCCTGCTCCTCCCATCCTGCACCCACAGGTGTCACTGCACCCAGCCCTGCCCTGAGCGCCCTGCACCTCCCGTCCTGCACCCACAGCTGTCACTGCACCCAGCCCTGCCCTGAGCGCCCTGCTCCTCCCATCCTGCACCCACAGGTGTCACTGCACCCAGCCCTGCCCTGAGCGCCCTGCACCTCCGGTCCTGCACCCACAGCTGTCACTGCACCCAGCCCTGCCCTGAGTGCCCTGCACCTCCGGTCCTGCACCCCCAGTTCTGTCACTGCACCCAGCCCTGCCCTGAGCACCCTGCACCTCCGGTCCTGCACCCCCAGTTCTGTCACTGCACCCAGCCCTGCCCTGAGCGCCCTGCTCCTCCGGTCCTGCACCCACAGCTGTCACTGCACCCAGCCCTGCCCTGAGTGCCCTGCACCTCCGGTCCTGCACCCCCAGATCTGTCACTGCACCCAGCCCTGCCCTGAGCGCCCTGCTCCTCCGGTCCTGCACCCACAGCTGTCACTGCACCCAGCCCTGCCCTGAGCGCCCTGCTCCTCCCGTCCTGCACCCACAGCTGTCACTGCACTCAGCCCTGCCCTGAGCACCCTGCACCTCCGGTCCTGCACCCCCAGTTCTGTCACTGCACCCAGCCCTGCCCTGAGCGCCCTGCTCCTCCGGTCCTGCACCCACAGCTGTCACTGCACCCAGCCCTGCCCTGAGTGCCCTGCTCCTCCCGTCCTGCACCCACAGCTGTCACTGCACCCAGCCCTGCCCTGAGCGCCCTGCTCCTCCCATCCTGCACCCACAGGTGTCACTGCACCCAGCCCTGCCCTGAGCGCCCTGCACCTCCGGTCCTGCACCCACAGCTGTCACTGCACCCAGCCCTGCCCTGAGTGCCCTGCACCTCCGGTCCTGCACCCCCAGTTCTGTCACTGCACCCAGCCCTGCCCTGAGCGCCCTGCTCCTCCGGTCCTGCACCCACAGCTGTCACTGCACCCAGCCCTGCCCTGAGCGCCCTGCTCCTCCCATCCTGCACCCACAGGTGTCACTGCACCCAGCCCTGCCCTGAGTGCCCTGCACCTCCGGTCCTGCACCCCCAGTTCTGTCACTGCACCCAGCCCTGCCCTGAGCGCCCTGCTCCTCCCGTCCTGCACCCACAGGTGTCACTGTACCCAGCCCTGCCCTGAGCGCCCTGCACCTCCGGTCCTGCACCCCCAGTTCTGTCACTGCACCCAGCCCTGCCCTGAGCGCCCTGCTCCTCCCGTCCTGCACCCCCAGTTCTGTCACTGCACTCAGCCCTGCCCTGAGCACCCTGCTCCTCCCGTCCTGCACCCACAGCTGTCACTGCACCCAGCCCTGCCCTGAGCGCCCTGCTCCTCCCGTCCTGCACCCACAGCTGTCACTGCACCCAGCCCTGCCCTGAGCGCCCTGCTCCTCCCATCCTGCACCCACAGGTGTCACTGCACCCAGCCCTGCCCTGAGCGCCCTGCACCTCCGGTCCTGCACCCACAGCTGTCACTGCACCCAGCCCTGCCCTGAGTGCCCTGCACCTCCGGTCCTGCACCCCCAGTTCTGTCACTGCACCCAGCCCTGCCCTGAGCGCCCTGCTCCTCCGGTCCTGCACCCACAGCTGTCACTGCACCCAGCCCTGCCCTGAGCGCCCTGCTCCTCCCATCCTGCACCCACAGGTGTCACTGCACCCAGCCCTGCCCTGAGCGCCCTGCACCTCCGGTCCTGCACCCCCAGTTCTGTCACTGCACCCAGCCCTGCCCTGAGCGCCCTGCTCCTCCCGTCCTGCACCCACAGCTGTCACTGCACCCAGCCCTGCCCTGAGTGCCCTGCTCCTCCCGTCCTGCACCCCCAGCTCTGCCACTGCACCCAGCCCTGCCCTGAGCGCCCTGCACCTCCGGTCCTGCACCCCCAGTTCTGTCACTGCACCCAGCCCTGCCCTGAGCGCCCTGCTCCTCCCGTCCTGCACCCACAGCTGTCACTGCACCCAGCCCTGCCCTGAGCGCCCTGCTCCTCCCATCCTGCACCCACAGGTGTCACTGCACCCAGCCCTGCCCTGAGCGCCCTGCTCCTCCCGTCCTGCACCCCCAGTTCTGTCACTGCACTCAGCCCTGCCCTGAGCACCCTGCTCCTCCCGTCCTGCACCCACAGGTGTCACTGTACCCAGCCCTGCCCCTCCGGTCCTGCACCCCCAGCTGTCACTGCACCCAGCCCTGCCCCTCCGGTCCTGTACCCAGCCCTGCCGTGAGCTCCCTGCTCCTCCGGTCCTGCACTCCCAGCTCTGTCACTGCGCCCAGCCCTGCCCTGAGCGCCCTGCTCCTCCGGTCCTGCACCCCCAGCTCTGTCACTGCACCCAGCCCTGCCCTGAGTGCCCTGCTCCTCCCGTCCTGCACCCACAGCTGTCACTGCACCCAGCCCTGCCCTGAGCTCCCTGCTCCTCCGGTCCTGCACCCCCAGCTCTGTCACTGCACCCAGCCCTGCCCTGAGTGCCCTGCTCCTCCCGTCCTGTGTGATGAACAGATTATCTCAATTTGGCAAAGATGGGGATTGTGCAAAGCCAGAGGTTCTGGGTGGGAGTTTACCAGAGTCACTTTTACTAATAAGCTAAGGCTGGAACCCAGCTCTCCAGGAGTGAAAGATGAGTACTTGCTTGGCTGCTTACCAGGGCTTCCAGCAAGCCAGAGGAAGGAAGACTTGTCCACTGGAGTGTCAGACACTGGGAGGAAAGAGGTCAGGAGGGAGGTCCAAGGAATAAATGCATGTCCCCCTCTCTCACTGCAGCATCGCTGGTGAGAATAGCACGTTCACTGTGTCTGAGGGAACCCGTCGCTCCAAGCTACAGAACGTGCTGTGGGCCTTGCGGAGGTGGGTCCCTTGGCCCCAGGGCTGATCTGAAGACAAGCCGTGCCTGCCCTGCTCATGGGGTGGGGTGCGGTACCCACAGCTGCATGCCCGACTCACCTGCACATGCTGCAGACAAAGCACTTGGGGTGGTATGTCCTGCCCAGGGCAGAGATGACCTCTCCCGTGATGAAGTCCCGGCAGCTGTCGCAGCGGGTCCCATAGAGCTGCTGGTAGTCATGGGTGCAGATGTACTCCCCATTCTTAAAGAAGAAGCCTGACTGGGCCAGGTCACAGCCGCACACTAGAAAGGGAAAAAACAGTCCCAAGGGGAGAAGAATCAGCCCAGCGAGCACCTCCACAGGTTGGGCACGTTTCCTCCAAGAGCCTTCGAGAGCAGCCACCAGGGGGACTGTCCTGAGCCAAGGTGAAATTTCTGGGGGGGTCAGCCCGGGTCCTGGCATCTGAGCAAAGCTTGAGGAACACGGGGGTGCATTCTGCGTTACAGTCCCATAATGACGACACCTGGGGGCACACAAGGACCAGGGCCACGTGCTCCTTCCATCGCTTTCCCGACGGTGGCCCCTGGGGGTCCCAGTGTCTTGGCTCCTGGTTTGCACAGTCCTCCCTGCCCCACCCCCACCGCCAACCCTTCCAAAAAGCGTTGTCGCTTGGCCTACCCCCAGGGGAGCTTTGCATTCATCTCCAGGGAATAAGCATTCAGGTGCAGCACAACCCGCTCCGCCCATCCCATGCTGCCAGGCTGGGCTTCCCTCTAGAACTCCTCGGTCACGTCCCTACGCACCACATGGGGCTCTGGGAAAACCTGAATCCTTCAGCCACTGTCTCTCTAATGGGCTTGTTGCACAGACTTGGGCGGGATCCTTTGGGCAGGGATGTGACATCTCAGCGGGCTCCTTCCTTTCCCCAGCCAGCTGGCCCTGAACAGCTGACAGGGTGCTGGATGCCTCCTTCAGCCCCTCCTAGGGGGACCATCCGTCCTGGTCTCAGCCGGACCACTCGGTATTGCAGGAAGTCCGGTTCATTTTTTTTTTAAACAAAAAGGCGAATGGTGCTGTAGATTCACTCCCCTGCCAAGCGGCCCTTTCCCCAAGTCAGCACAGCTGCTGGTAAACTCAGTCAGGAGCTGGTTGGACAGCACGTACTGCCTGGCCAGTACAGGCAGCAGCAGGAGAGGGAGCCAGGGCCCTGCCGTACAGGTAAGTGGGTAGGGTAGTGTGTTTTGTCCCCCACTCATACAGTCCTAGGGCTGGAAGGGACCTCAGGAGGTCATCAAGTGCAGCCCCCTGCCTAAACCAGGATCAACCCCCACTAAATCATCCCAGCCAGCACCTTGTCTAAGATTTTAAGGGGGACTGGGTGCCCCAGCAGTGCTGGGCAGCCCCTCCATGGGACAGCTGCCCCTGCAGCCGGGGATACCACTGCGGGGAGGTAGCCCACTCCCCACTGCAGGACAGCCTCCCGTGTAGCCGCTCCCATACCCACAGGGCAGCTGCCTCCACAGCTAGGGAGCCCCTGCAGGCGGGGAGCCGTCCCGCCGCCCCAGGTGTCCTGTATTGGGCACAGGGAAATACAGTCACCCGAGCCCCACCAGATGTCACTGTTGGGCTGTGGGTCCCAGCCAGGCCCACGCCTCCTGGGTGTGGAAGGGATGCGCCCTGCGGTGAGGAAGCTGGAGGCCACACCCAAAGGTCAAAGGAACGGGCCAGCGGGAGGATTCCAGTGCAGAGGAGCCTGGCACAGTGGGAAGTGGCCAAGGCGTGAGCTGCGCTGTTCCCTCCCACTGCACCCCAGGGGCAGGCAGGTCCCCTGCCCTCCGCATTTGCCTTTGCACGCGAGAGGGGCTTTTAAACAAGCGGCTTCCTGTTTGTGGCAGCGATTGCCAGGTAGAATCAGCTAGTGCCCGGCCTGCTGGCGCCAGGTGCCGGCACGCTGCCCTCACACAGAACCACCCTAGCAATCTGGCAAGCTCCTCCCAGGCTTTGCTCAGAGAGGGGCCCTGTAGCTGCAGGAGCCGTCCGATGACTCTCACTCATAAGCTGAGCCCCCGGGTCACCGGTGCTGGTGTGCCAGGTTTGGAAAGGTACCTGCCACCTCCTCCATCATCTGCTGCGGCACCAAACGGCAGCGGCACCAGCAGGAGGCAAGTTGTGTGACTTGTACTTGTCTCTGTGCAAGTCCTGAAGCTGTGCCGCCCCCCCGACCTGGGGGACCCTGTGCGGGGTCAGTCTCCAAAGCACACCCAGCTCGCGGCCAGGCAACTGCAGTGCTGGTTGGCGAGGGACAGGCAGGGACCCCCAAAACTTGGGTCCCAGCCCTTCGCTGGTGATGCCGCAGGGCCAGACCACACAGGGGCCTGTCACCAGGAGCTTTTAAACCACCCCAGAAAGGCCCCAGGAGTGACAGACTTCTGCTCAGTTTGGACCTCCTAAAGGAAATCAAGAGCCGGGATTTGGCTGCTGCCCCATTGCCTGGTCATAGCAAAGGAACCCCCCACCCCGACCCCCCGAGATGTAGCAGGAGGAGCAGGAGCACAGGCCTGCTGATGCTGGTGACAGAAGCAGGACTGATCTCAGCCCATTAGCTCCAGCAGGAGAAGGAGGCTGCCCTCAGAACCGCCAGGAGGGGGCACAGCTGACTGATGCATCAATATGCCTGTCAGGGGCTGGCCAAGGCATGCTACATGCTTGATGAGCAGGCAAAGACCTAATGCTGCTGTGCAAATGGATGGGCCCCACCGCCCTGGCTGGGTGTGGGTATGATTTGCATCCACCAGCTGGGGAGCACAGACTCCAGCTGTGGGCTCTCCTCCAGGCCCTCGCTTTGCCCACACGCAGCAGAGGGCTCTGGGCAGCCAGGAATGAGGCAGCAGAAAGGGCCACGGATATCTTAAGGTGCTCTGTTGGCATTAATGCCCCCCAGTCCCTCTGCGCTGCAGGGCAGGATCATCGTCCCTGTTTTACACATGGGGAAACCGAGTCACAGGGCAGAGCAGTGACTCGGCGCTCCAAGGTCACACAGGATGTCTGTGGCAACTGCCACAACGCCGGGAAGAATCTCGCCCTTAATTTCCCGCTCTAAGCCCTGCCCATAGCATGCAGCTGTACAACAGACCAGCTAAGCCGTGCAGGGAGTCCCGTTTACCTTCCAGGGGCTGGGACTGTGCACTTGGAAGGGGGACCGGACCTGCATGGTGCTGGGAGAGACTTGAACACACAGTGGAAGCCCAGCAGCCCCGGGGTAGTGCCAAGCTGAGCAGCTAAACAAGCCTCCTGCCAGCCACGTTCTGGGGATGGAAGATCCCCCGCGTGCTTGCCCGAAGCATGGCAGCTCCCGGGAGCCTGCGTCCTGCCAGGAACACTTCCCATGGCGTCCCTACTCAACCTGCAAGGGGAGTGCCTCACAGTAACCCATCCCCTGCCTCCAGCCACCCACTTCCCCTCGGTCCTCAGTGCCAGTCCGCACCTCCGCTCAGCTGGGATGAGACACAACCCTCCCCTCTCTGTACGTCTCCCCCCTTCGCACAACGCCTCCCAGCTGGGGATGCAGCCACCCGCCAGGTCACGCTCAGCTCCCAGGGGCTGCGCTGCTGCTTCCCACGGCTGCAGCCATGGGGCGGAAGACGAGTGGGTGCCTCCTCCTTCCCCCTGCCAGTGCAGCCATGAGGCTGGATGGACCAGCTCTGCCAGAGGCAGCGCGGACCCAGAGACAAGCATTGCAAAGGCAGGTTTTGGCCCCAGCTGTCCCAGGCAGGAAGCAGGTTGGCACTAACCATTGGGCAATGGCTGCTGGGGCCTGGGGAGAGCATGGGAAGCCTGGCAGGGAAGCAAGGCTGACAGCCAGGAGGCCAGAGAGGGGCTGGGGGAAGGTGAGGCTGGGAAGAGGGGGAGCCGGGAGGGGCAGGTGCGGAAGGAAGGTTTCCGCTCATTATTTATTCCCTTTCACTTTGAAATCAGACGCAGCCACTGCCAAGCTCTCCCTGGGGGCTCCACGGCCCCTTTGAAGCTGGAGCCAGTCTGAGCTCTGCATCTGGCTGAAGCGTTTGCTGTTTCGCACCGATAACGTGGGGGGCCGGATCTCTGGGGCTGAGCTCTGTACACCTGCAGGCCAGAGCCCCACCCAGCCTGGGCTCTGCCCCTGGGACTCATAGGCTGGCTGTATCCTGGGGAGGTTCCTGTGTGCCGGCAGAGCTGTGTGCGTAGCCAAGGCAGAGAGACGTAGACCTACAAAGCAGGTACCTGGGACTGACTGTGGGGGAGACAAACTGCTCTGGAGAAACTGGAGAGAGACACCCTCCCCCCCATGCAGGAAGTCCCTCTTACTGGGACCCTCTTACTGGGACCCCACTCTTTAAATACCCCTCTGAAACCACCCCCACACTCGTGCCTCTGACGAAGCAGGTGTTTGCCCACGACAGCTTCTGCTCCAAAATAGCTGTTAGCCTCTAAGGTGCCACTGGACTTTTTCTTGTTGTTCTCGAAGCTACAGACTAACGTGGCTCCCTCTCTGAGGCTTCTCTCCACACAGGGACTCAGGAGCCCTTCAGCATCTGTTCAGGACACTAGCTCTAAAAGCTGCTCAGCTCTGCTCCGAAGCCCAGCCTGAGGCCCAGGGCAGGAGCCCAGCCGGTCCGCGCTGCTCTCGGTGATGACTGCAAGTGGCCCAGGAGCACAGGGCGTAGGCGTGCTTGGGCAATGCACAACGGTGGGCGTGGAGCTTTGTGCCCTGGGGAGGCAGCTGCAACACAAACTCGGGGCACGGTGCCAGGAAGGCGTTGCCAGCTGCTGGGGATGTGAGGGCCCGGCTGTGAAGTGAGCTGGGGGATCTAAGTGCAGCTCCCATTGGACGGGTGCCCACAAAGCACCATCGCGACCCCCCTCCATCGCCAGCTGGCTCACTCCCAGAAGGGGGCGAGTGCCAGGAGCCAGCGGACATTAGACAGCATGGAGACCAAACGTCTTCTGCATGGGCTGTGGCCTTGACACACAAACCAGCTGCTGGGGGGCGGAGGGCAAAGGGGGCAGTTGCCCCAGGTCCTGGACTTTGAAAGAGGCCCGAGGCTCCGACCAGCATGGCTGCGACTTTGGCAGCAGCGAGAGCACGAGCTGCAGGTCCCTGTGAAATGCCGCGGCAGCGCCACTCCCCTGCTCCCCGTGGTGCTGAAGGCCTGGGGAGGGGCTATCCAGTGTCGCAAAGGGCTGGCTGCCTTTGGCCCTGCCCCCTCTGCCTTGGCCCCACGCCTTTTGGGGCTCCCAGGGATTGCCAACCCTTCCGGCTGCTGTTAACCATTCGTTAACCCAGTGCAGTGACTGTCGGTGGGGCTGTGCAGAGACAGATGGGATCAGGTGCATTTCCCCTCCCAGCTCCCCCAGGAGACGCACTGGGGCCAGGCTTAACAACCCTACTTGGATCCAGGTGTAACATCCCTACTCCACCCACCTGCCTCATGCAACGAGCGGCCGAGCCCCGCAGCACCACGTGGTCAGTGGCGAGGCTGGTTTCTCCTTTGACTGACATGCGTGAAAGCCCCTCTGCAGCCCAGGCGCTGTCCCCCGGCATCACCGGAGGGAGCTGCAGCACCTGCCATGCTGGAGCACGTCGGTTTCAGCCTCATTGCACATCCATTGGCTTCCAGTACTGGCCAACGGCCCTGCTGGGCCAGTTCTCCATTTCTGCCCCTTTTCTCTGGGTTTTAGCTCAGTGGGGGCTGACTGGCTGGCAGGCAAGCCTGGGGCAGCAGCATAGCTCAGAACACCGACACCCAGCTCCCGGGGGCGGGAGGACTACTAGGAGAGTGGCTGAGGCCGACTGCGGGGCCATGCACACAGGTAAGGATCCTGGTGCGCAAGCAGAGCAGTGCACAGGTCCAGGACTGGTAAAGGCAGGGGAGGGCAGGAAGACGAATGTGCATCAGAAGACCCATGTGGGATGCCAGGAGAAGATGAGCAGAGAGGTTTGCAGACATGGAATTGAGGGGCACACACAGAGCTACCGGAGTGGGAAAGAAGGAGGGTATCTGCACAGCTCCCCCTCTCCTGGCTCCAGCCAAACCCCTCTCTCCCTTGCACAAGCCCTAAACCCCACCCCATCCCACCACCACGCCTAGAATCAGAACTCCTGTGAGAACCACGGGGGTTGCCCCAGGACTCCCATCAGTGGGGCTGACACACACAGGCCTTTCCGCTACTGGCACAGACACCAGGCAGGTGAGGCAGGCACAACTAGAAACACTTTAAGCACTCGCCTCCTACCTTGGCAGGTGAAGCATCTGATGTGGAAGTGATTACTCTGGACACGCACCACCTCTCCCTTACACGTGTCTCCGCAGCGGTAGCACTGGATGAGGGTGGAGCTGCCCCTGGAGCTGTACGGGTTCTGTTGGTAGGGAACTGCTGGTGGAAAGAAGAGAGAGAGAGACAGGGTGTGTTAGCCCAGGGAAGTGGGATGCCCCAGCCCAGCATTACCTAGCTGGCTGTACAGCACAGTTCCAACTCCAGCTGGCTGCTTACACCGCCAGCTCTGTCCTTTTGTTGTGTGTTTGTGCAGTGCCTCGCATGATGGGGCTGCCCCAGTACTGGGCTGCTAGGTGCTACAGCAATACAAGCACTGGAGAACTACCACCAACTTCCATAGGCAGGAGCATGCAACTGCAAGTCGTCACACCTCACTTGGAGATCATGCCTGGGTGCCTGTGTTTGAGAGACACTTACCCCACCGTAGCATGGCAAGGCCTGAGATAATTAACTGCTGATCGTCAATGTTTGCACAATGCTCAGAAGGCCACAGGTGACGGGTGCAGCAGAAATGGAAAGTATTCCTCACCCAGCATCAGTACCGTGCATTGGGATGTGGCGTGGCTGATGCGTGCGATGCAGGCATGCAGGTACAGAAGAGCTGAGTGTGACGCAGATGCGCATGCACGGGTATGGTGTGGGGGTGCTGCTGTGCGGCTGTGTGCTTAGATGCATTGTAGATGTGCAACGTGAGTGTGTGGGACCATGTCGGTATGTGGCTGTGCAATGGATGTATTAGTTTATGAGGTGCTTGGCTTGGAAGGGAATGACTGTCCACAAACACATATTACAGGTTGAAGCTCTGTATTCTGGCACCCTGGGGACTTGACTGGTGCCAGTTGAGAGTATTTGCCAGAGGTCAATTTTGTCTCGCAGCATTACCAGCACTTCTGCTTCTTACTGGGCTCTTAGGAAACATTTAGGGTAAATTGCAGTTAAATATCAGCACAGAACACCCAGAGCAAGGACTGGAGGCTGGAAACAAACTTTATTGGACATCAGGAAACTTGGCCACGCCCATGATAAAGTGGACATCCGGCTAAGTAAACTCATGTTGGACTAGGGATGTTGCCAGACCAAAGAGTGCCGGGATAGAGAAGTCCACCGTGTATTATGAAGGAGTCACACGAAGTCTCTGTAACTCATCTACAGGATGGATTCTTAGGTTAACCATCCCCACACAGGTCAGCACCCCTTGGGCACTTGTTCTGTTCCCTTCCTGCCTGGGAAGGAGCTAGTGAATGCTTAATCACCCTAAGCAGATGCACCTTTCCTGCAGTAATTGGCCCATAAATCATCCTCTCCGAAAACCCCACATGGTAGCAGTTGCCAAGTGCAAGGAGTAATAAGTAGCACAGCAGGCTTGGCAAGAGAGTGGTTCCCAGGTGTGGCATGGTGGGATGAGGGAGGACTGAGGGGCAGTTGCTCTGGAAGAGCAGGGAGCACCCGACCCCAACAGCGATGCAATGGAGAAATGAACACCAAACTGCAAAAGGTACCGCGGCCCCAATCCAGCAAGTGCCTAGACACATCCTCAGCATTAGGCTGGTGAGCTGTTCCACTGAGAACATCTTGGACTACAGCACATGCTTCAGTGCTTTGCTGGATCAAGGCCTACAAAAGGAAAAAAGGAGCCGTGGGAAAAGCCCACGGCTGAGGCATGGGCTATTGTCATTAGAGGCTTGGCCTGGCAATCCTGGGATGTGGCATGGGAAGGAAAATAGCGGAGCCTGCTGTTCTTAATCCTTGCACTGCTCTGAAATGGGCTGCCCTGGCCCTTCCCTGCTTACCAGCTACTCTGCATAGGGGGTAGTGTCTGTGTGCCCTGCCAGGCATTGCTGGAGATGCTGCTGCCAGGAAGGAACTGGATTAGCCATTGAACCTCAAAGTGGGTCTGAGCAAGAGGCACTCGATCCATCCATCCATGGCTGCCCCAGGCACACTGTCACTGGTGTATTTATTTGTTAGCTGTAATTAACTGCAGCCCTCCTGGTGGCAGGCTGGGGCAAACTGGGCATGAGGTGCCCACCAGGGGACTGCCAACTGCCGACAAACCCAGACCAAAAGGCACCACAACCCTGCCCCTTCCTTTGCACATGGAGAAGAACAACTGAGCAACCCGCCTGGGTGTGGTGCCTGGGAAGGTCCCCCGGAGCCTAAGAACATCCCGACATACCACACCCTGTGGCCGCTGCAGGTCACTGCTCAGTTCCCCAGGGTGCTGCAGTGTGGGATGTCATAGAGCCAGGGTATGGAACTGGACCAAAGGAGCTGCCAGACATGGGCACGCATCAAAAACACGCTGCTGACGGCAGCAGATGTGCTTCTGTACTGAAGGATTAGCCATGAGCCTTGGCCTGTACTGCCTGTGGCTGAGGAAGAGGAAGCGAGAATAACCCAGCTTACACACAGACAGAGAACCAGCCATCACTGTCTCCTGAGGATGCTAGCACCTGCCCGCTGCCTCGCTCGCAGGCTTGAGGGACACAAGCTGGTGGACACAGGGAGGCCCAGGGATGTCCCTCAGTGAGTGGCCAGGAAGCAGATTTTGCCTGAAGTTCTTTTCTGGGAGGAGCCTGGCGCAAATTGACAGATGGTCAGCCACAGAAGGGAGCCAAGTAGATGTCGGTGCCAGAGGGCGACCTCTGCTCTGATGACTGGAGGGGAAACCCGTCTTAGTGCCCCAAGGAGTGTGGGGAGATGAAATGGTGAGGAGAAGGGGACCTAGCCCCCCCACAGAGGGTGTGTATGGAGAGGGTGGGCTGGCTGGGTGCTGAGAGGCTTATCCTGCCAAGAACACCACGGTGGGATCTTTCAGTGAAGAGCAGGGCTGGCTGTAATGGCCCTCCCTAAACTCAGATGTAAACAGCAGCTAAAGTCCTGAGCCTCATTCCGCCTGGGACAAGCCTCACAGTCTGTGTACAAACAGCCACTTTCCAATGAGGTAACTGCTGGAAGATTACAGGGCAGCCAGCTCATGGGCACAGGTAGCCTAGGGAACTCCCAACTATCTGTCTGGCTCTGTGGCTGTAGCGTCCCAGACCTCAGAGCTATTTGCTCAACCTGGCATAAATTTACTCCAGCAAAGAAAAGAGCAGGGGCAGCAAATGTGTCTGGCCACTGTTAATTCCCCCTCTCAGACTACTGAGAGGCCGGAGGAATTCACGCCTGCCTCTCATCTCGCGGTCAAGACAGCAGCTCAGGGAACGGGGAAATACCCCAGGATGTTGACCCTTCCCCAGAGGCTCTTATCATCTAGCAAGTAGAAGCAGGGATTAGAGATGTGGAATCAACTGTTTACAGCTGCAGACTGTAGCTCCAGACTCCTGGAGTCTGTTCCAGCTCAACCACAGGCTTCTTGTGCCTTGGTTTCCCCAGCTGTAAAATGGGTATAGTGATTTCCTTCCTCCTGCACATCGCGGCATTATGTGGACAGAACCCTGCTGTGGTAGAGACATGGAACTGTCTGGATACATAGGGGGATAAGAGAAAAAACTACAGCAGTTTTACTGCAAGACAGGGCTGCACTACCTGGGGAACTGCATATCATATCCATTCATCCTGTGAGACCAGTCCACCAGAGACCTATCTCAGCGTGGTCCCCTGTCCTCCCCCTCCCTCTCTCTGATCCAGTCCTACCAGTTCCCAGTAATGCAAGCGCTTTCCTTTCCGACCCAAAAAGCCAGTCCTTTCCGTGTTGACTAAAAGAAGAGGATGATCTTGTTACCCATATGGATCGCAGCTGCAGAGCATGTGGGCAAGTGCCTCATGCTACTAATAGCATCGGAGCACCCGGCTCTAGCCTGTCACTGCTCTATTATCATGGCTTTTTCTGGCCTCCCTTTGTTTGTGTCTTATTTCAGATTACTAATCTTCCCTTTTCATGGAATTGCCAATTCTGCCACCAACAAAGGGGTAACTTGATGCTTGGGTGCATAAAGATTAGACTTTGGATCCTGGTCTGGCGGGGGTCCATGTAGGATCTTGATGTCCTGTCGCTATCTTTAGAAAAGCGCTGACTAGGAGACAGTCAGTATGAGCATGCGAAAGAACGCTGACCGCAGCTTTCACCCTTCTCCCTAGCAGGTGAGAAGGAGAATGTAGAGGGAGCGCACCGCCTGATGGAGACAAAGCTCACACATCAGTAAGGACGTCCCACCAAAGAAGGCTCGAGCAGATAAACAACATGCGAGAGAATCTTCCTGCCACCCTAATGCAGCCCACAGCTTTACGGCCAAGGTCTTCAGCCTTGGCAATGGTTTTGTACACCCTGCTTCATGCACCTTGGTCCAGATTTTCAACAGCACTGGTCATTCCCAGCTCCAGCTGAAGTCAACAAGACCTGAGGGCACTTGGTTCCTCTGACAATTAGGCCAAAGGCATTTCAGATCAGACACCCACAAACTGGAACACCTTTCATGCTGCCCCCGCCCCCAGCACAATACAGCAGCTCTCGTTGGTGAGTTTCCAGCACTAGCCTAGGCACAAGGGCAAGGACTAACTCAGAGTCACGATGAGACACTAACTGCAACCCACAACAGCCTGGCCTGAAGCACAGGCTGCATCTAGTGGGGTAGAAATGGCAGGAGTGCCTGATGGACGCTCAGGACTGGTGGCTACAGCCCAGCTCCGAGATGCATAGGAATTGCTCCAGGATCCCAAATACAAGAGACACAGGAGCAGGAGCTGTTGCTGGGTAGGAAGCCCCTCAGGCTTGGAGAGGATGCTGCCCTGATCCCCACTTCGCCCTGCTCTCCTCTCCCCTCTCACTCCTTTTCCCCACACACACGTCCCCTGGCCTTATTGCTGCCCTGCCATCAGAGCAGCTACTTACCACCACAGTGGGTCACATGCAAATATCTGTCATTAAAACGTACCAAGGTAACAAAGCTGAGGGCCAGCGTGACCTAACGATGCTCTGTAGTGAGAGAAGATGCCCAAAGAACTGCATCTACCATGGACCACTGGGTTGGGTATTGAGTCTGGGTCTTTGGCACTTGGTGGAAATCTACCCTGCTGGCAGGACACAGCTTGGCACCAGTGGGTTCCGGTACCTGGCTCTTGCCAGCCAGCTCTACTGAATATAAGGAAATCCTGTTTTTCCATCAAAACGTTCTTTGGGGACACGCAAGGTTTGGACTGAAGGGAGAATTTTCACAGACCAAGTTCATATGGGACAAATTTTTCCTCATTGAAGCCCCAGGATTTTTTCAATTGATGTGTTCAGGTTTCATTAAAAAGATTCAGATTTTGAGGGGCATGGAAAGCAAAAGGTTTTACCTAAACCCAAGATGTTTAAAGAAACCATAGTTTTTAAAAACCAAGACATTTCTTTCAGGTTATGAGCACGCACAGCAAGCGCTGCAGAGTTTGATTTCACGTGAAGGATGGTGGGGTTTCAGATCAGCTCTGACATAATGTCCTGAATGGTTTGGAACCTGGCTACCTGGAGGCCTTCACAGTTTTGCTAGGAAGAGGCCAATCTTGCAGCATAAGAGACAAGGTCCTGGACTCTGCTGTCAACCCCACCTGCAACTAGGGTAAGCTTCCAAGCAGTCTGTTCACCTTCCCCTTTCCTCTGCACTCTTACAGGAGGGTGGCTTGCAGGCGGCTGTCATTAATATTTTACTATTCCCACTGAGCCTGGCAGGGCCATTGGTTTGCATTTTTCATTTTATTCCAACAGGTGTGTGTTTTGTAATGAACGGCACTGAGCCCTGAGCCAGGCACAGGCGCTTCTAACAAATCCCAGATACAAAGGATGAAAACAGCAAAGGGGCTGCAGGCCAGGAACGAGGTGCACAGGCAGGGCCAGGGCAGGGCTTCAGTTCAGGAATTTATTAAGACTGTTTAGGGGCCCAGCCCTTGGACTGTGGCACTTCCAGCCTCTCAGTGAGTGCTGGAGTTTGCTAGTACCGTGTGTCAGTCAGGCAGGATTACAAACCTTAGGCAAAACCGTGTTGGCTCCTTTTCTCACCTTTTACATCAGAGCTAAGCTGCAGTTTACAACTAAGGATCTAAACGGTGCTACTGCTCCTAATCTGGCCTCAGGCTCCCTTAATTAGCTCACAACCAATTATTGCCTCCCCCTGCCTTGCACTGTCACCTTCTATAGCCATCACCAGCAAGCTGTGCCACCTTCCGCAGCGTGACAAGGGAAATGAACAAGATGGGAGTGCTCAGGAGGAGAGCCAGGAGCAAAGCCGAAGTGGCAGATGCCAACTCTGACGACACTGCAGGCCAGGCCTCCAAAAGGCAGCCAGACACACCGCTCTCTGCCGGGAGTGGCATTCACTGAGCTTTGTGTTTATCTGGCATTTTAGAGGGAGGAATTTCATGCAATTAAATGTTGATGAATGTACAGAATAATGCTAGCCAGACCAGCTGTGGCAGAATGCAGTGTAACCCTCTGTTGCATTGCTCCATCAACAATGCACAGTTCTGACTGGTGGCAACCCTACCATCCCAATCCTTGCACCTCATACTGCTCTGCTATCACACTCCTAGCTCACAGCACCCATTGCTGTTCCAGGCTGGACATCCCTCACAAAGCTCTGCCACCGACCAGAGCCCTGACTGCCAGCACCCACCACTCTTCCAAGACCGGATCTCTTGACTACTACTTGGGTGGCTCTGCTCAGCTCTTTGTGAGCGGAGGGAGGACACAGAAAGGGTGCAAAGGGTGAAAGAATAGGCTCTGGGAGAAGAGGCTTACATTTATTAAAGGCAGGGAAATGTCAGAGTCAAACGCACTAGTTTTTGAAGTAACAGCTACTGCTGCTGATGTAGGAAGATGTGTTAGCAATTCCAGAGCTCCACGCTACCAGCAAGGACTTGCCAATGGCATGTGGTGAAGGATGCTTGGGCAGGAGCCGGACAAGCTGTAGGGAAACACTTCTGGGGCTCCAGAAAGGAAGCCACAAATTAAAAAGAAAAAGAACAGAAAGCAAAATAGGCATAAAGAGGAGAAAAAAAGAGAGAGGAAAATTGGATGCAGGGAATAAGAAACTCCCTGAAAGCATGGTTAGTTTCTGGCTGGGTTTATGGAAATTATACTCCTAACAAGTATTGCAGGAAACTGGTGATTGTCAGTGTGCGGTATAACCCAGCTACCCTGCAATGCAGCCAGTGGCTGTAATAGCCTGTTTGCTGCTTGCAGGATGTTTACTTCCTGAGGACCTGGTAGGATGTACGGAACCATAATCTACAGGAGGAAAACCAAAGACCTGCAGGGTATGTCTGCACTGCAGTAGACAGTGAGGATTCCAGCCTGGGTAGCGGGGCTCGAGCTAGCATGCTAAAAATAGCAACATGGACGCTGTGGCTCAGGCTGCAGGTCTGACTCTGAAGCCTGCGGGTGTTGGCTGACCCTGAGAGCCTAAGCCCCAACGTCCACAGAGCTGTTGAACACACTAGCTGACTCCCACCTGGCATGAGTCTGTCTACGTAAGCTGGGAGCCTTGTTCCCAGCTGCAGTGTAAATGTAACCTAAGGGAACTTGCTCACCCCTCAAGACTGTGCCACACCACACCACTAAGCCTGCCATCTTTCTCCCCAGCTGCCCTACAAGTTCCAAGCAGCCTACTCCCTGGGTAGGGCTTCTTGTTCCACCACACCCCTCCAGCTTCCTTCCATACGACAGCAGAGTCTGTATGGTTTTCACCCCCATTGAAGTGGTTTTACAGGACATGAGGTGCAATGGTGTCAACTCTCAAGATCTTTAGTGGCTTTCCTGACACTTCTCCAGCTGCAGGAGTCGTGTTGATACATGAGAATATCAGCTTTTGCTTTATTTAAAAAAAAAAAAAAAGAACTTTTCCAGCTCTGGTGGCCCTGCAGAAAAGCTTGAAAATCTGACCTCTAAGTGCTTCAATAGCAGAAAGCAAATGAAAATAGCCCAAGATTTCATGCTTTGATTTCAGAAGCCTTGGAGCTGGCAATACAGGAATTGATGTTTCCCAGTTGCGATTCCCCTGCAAAATTCAGGCTGTGGAACAACACAACCATCCATCAGAAGGTTAACATGCTCCATTGTAGTTGCTAAGTAACCCTGCCTGGCCCTCAAGGAACACTGAGCAGCCAATGAATGTGTGTGTGCAGATGGTCTAATGCTCCTCTTTGTGTTTCACTGGCTGAGTGTGCTGCCACTCCAGAGATGGAATCCCACTGGAGGAAATCTGTGGCTGGGGTTTCTGGAGAAATCAGTGAAGTGCATCTGGTGATGGGTCGGTTTCATTCTCTGCTGTTATCTGACCCCTTCATTTTGGACTTTTGGTGCAAAGGGCCAGAACCCTGCAGAAGTGGGTCCCACAAAGGAGTCTTCCAGAGAGTGGGGACTTATTGTAATTTCTCTGCTCCATGCGCCTACACATATGGAGATATTCAGCTCAGAGAGCTGGAAGAGACCTCAGTAGGTCATCGAGTCTAGTCCCCTGCCCCTTGGCAGGACCAAGCACCGCCCCCCCAGCCTTTTTTCTAAAATCTATTTGCCCCAGGTCCTCAAATGGCATCCTCAAAGAGTGAGCTCACAACCCTGGGTTTAGCAGGCCAGTGCTCAAACCACTGAACCATCCCTCCTCCATCACTGAGTCCCAGGGCAGGGTACGCCAGAAACATGCTGGAGGAGTGTGCTCTTGGCAGAAGTACTGGATAATTGGCAGTAGAATGGCCTTGCAGTGCAGAAAGTGGGGTTCTGTCCCCAGGGCCCTGCATGCGTGTGCGGGTGACCTTAGCTCTGAATCAAATGGAACTAACACATTGCGAGGGCCTTCTGCAGGGTGACCGCTGTACTAGTGAGAGTCGAGCCCCAGCCAGGACCAAGACAGGCATGGGATGCTCTTGCTACCCGAGCAGCTCACAAGGCCATACCACTCTCTCAGTGCCCAGGAGAAGGGGGTGTGCTAGCCAAATTCTCAGCTCCTCTGTAGAAACATGCCAGGCTGCTGTGGTTGGGGGTTTTCTTGGAGACCCCCGCGGAGTCTGACTGTATTCCAGGGGCTCCCCCAGACTGATTCCACTCCAGCAGTTTCCCTGAGGTTTCCCCGCCCCAGAGCAGTGGGAGAACATGGAGCCCTGCTGCTAAATGGACAGGAACCATTGCGCAGCCTTGCAGCGTCTCAGCTTGGAGCCGCCGGCTGTGAGGCAGGGGATTAACCAGACCGCAGTGCTCAGAGGGGATGGAATGGGTGGGATGGCTGGAAGTAGCTTCAGCAGCATCAAACAAGCCTGAAAATCCTCCCAGTCCTTTCCAATAAAGCAGCCCTTTTAATGCACAGAGCCGCCGCGCTGGTCTCCCTGCTGGGGGCAGGGTGAGCCCTTCATGGGCAGAGTCTGGCTCACGCAGCTGCCACAGGAGGGAGGCTCCCAGTGCTGGGGAAAGCAGCCTGGGCAGCAGTCTGGTTCAGCCACCGCTCAACTAAAACTCGCCCAGGGCCTGTGCAGCCCCCAGCAAATCTGCTTAATCCCCAGGCTCTATGGAGACAAGCCAGCGTGCAGCACCGCATTAGTGCCCTTCTGGCACACGGGAGCCAGCCACATGTTTGTACATGGGGGGGCCGAGGTGGGGGGCTGACAAGAAGGGGGAAGCTCCAACGAGCTTGCTGGAGCGCAGGCCAGGGCAGACAGGTCTGTAGGTGTCTCTGTGTTCCACTTGGGGCGGCGGCCCCAGTGTTCCGACCCCGCCCCTACACAGCGTTGCCCCTTGCCTGAGCTCCCCACGGGGAAGGACTTCCCCTGGGAGTTCCAAGCCCTGCCTGCAGAGCAGCTCAATCAGTGTTTCTCTACCTTTTTATAAAGTACCCCTGGGCTTCTCTCACCTGCCCCCAAGGGCACCGTACCTCCAGTTGAAAAACACGGTCCTAAGGTAATCTGAGGTCATGAACCACGTGCCATTCAACCTGTCCAGATGTCTGTGCCTTTTTCAGGAGTCAGATTTGTTTTGCACAGCATCCCGCTCCACCTCACCTAAAAACGACTGACTTGCAAGAACGTGCAAAAATATCACAGAAGTTGACTACTGAAAACGGGCTGACGCTCTACCATCTTCTTGCCGGAAAAATGAATTGGAATAGAAATGTGGTGCTGACATTTCAGCGAAAGTAACATGAAGCAGTAGAAACAAGTCTGTCTGAGTGAACTTTCAGACTGTGCTGACTTTACCAGTGTCTACGTGTAGCCTGTTGTAAAACGAGGCAAAGATCTAGGTGAGGTGATGTACCCCCAGAAGACCTCAGTGCACCCACAAGGGTACATGTACCCCTAAATTGAGAAACACTGTTCTAGACTCAGGGTTCCTTTCCACAGCTTCCTCTCAGCTCTCCCCTTTCTCTAGCAGGGTGGGTGTGTCTCTATAGCTCCACCGATCGTTTTCCTAGCTCCGGGGCTCTGCAAACACAACCTGCAGCCCAGGGATGGGGGTGGTACTACAGGGGGTTCCTCCCATGTCTCATGGCAACACCAGAGCAAAGAGCTCACTGTCCTTCATGTAACCCCACAGACAGCAGCCAGGCTGTGTGGAGGGACATGTCATGAGGGCAGGTTTTGGCCCAGCCTTTGGAAGCTAGGCAGCAGCTCCCTCACCTCCAGCCATGCTTGGTCTGTAAAGATCCAAGATATTAGGGAGCCTGTAGTGCCCTGGGCAGTGATTCTGATTTGTGCAGCAAGTAGCCTGGCAAGGTGTGAAGGGGCCATTTTCCACAGTCGCTTGCCAGGACCAAGCCATGCTTTAAAGGTCGATCTAATAGCCTGGCAGTCACTCACCAAAACAGCTAAACAAATGAAGAAACAAATGGCCTAACAAGCATGATGGTGGCATGGGGCTTCCTGGCACCTGGCAGGCTCTACAGTTCCTGACCAGCTTCTAGGCAGAAGCTTCTCTCAAGAGACACTGTTAATATCTGCAGCTTCCGGGAGGAGGGCTTTGCCGGGAACAGAGAGGGAGTGTGTGTGTGTGTGTGTGTGGAAGGGCAGGAGGCGCACACAGCATGGACTGCACAGAGATGAGAGGGGAAAGTGCAGCAGGGTTTGTGCTAGAAGGTGGATGCATGTGTCAGTGTTACAGTACATGCTACACCTGGCACATGCTGTAGCATGCTAACAACATATTGCAGTGGCACTCACACAAACAGACACAAGAACACACATACAACAACAGGCTGGCTGTGTTAGAAGGCAGGTTTTAGTGCAGGCATGTGTACAGCCCAACGTGTAACCCTCCCCTGAACAGATTTCTCGACCGCTGACAGATACCGGAGGGATTTGTCTTTAGAGCACAATGAAACACGCACAACCCCCCGCCCGGGTCGCACTGGCAAGACAAGCTGTAGAGAAACTGCTTCTGTGTGTTCATGAGCATGAGCCTGTCTTTACTAGCACTGTATGTGTGGTAGGTATTTGTTAATGTGAGTCTCCCAAGCAAAGTGAAGCGGCAGTAAGCAGCTGCCTGCCTCCTGCACTGATGAGTGTGCTGGTGGTGGCCTGCAGTGGTCGGGAGAGGACAATAGCCTCAACAGCTGGTTGAAATTTCTCCAGGAAACTACTGTTTCTCCCTCCAAGCCAGGCCCAAGCTGTCTCTGGAGCTGGACACTAGCTGGGTGGGGTTTGGCTTTAAGCTAAAGATCAACAACCAACTCTGGAAAGTTTCTGGCATCCGCAAGCTGAGCTCATTCACTTGTCCTTGAGGAGGGCCATCTCTAGCCAGGTCAGCCATCCTACCTTAGGCCAGCCTCCTAGGTACTGCAATTAAATGCCTGGGGCTGGCCCAGGTCAGCTGCCTCCTGCTTGCTGGATTCAGGCTGCTGGGTTGTAAAAGTGGGGTGCAGACCTCTGGGCTTGTACTGGAGCCCGAGCTCTGGCCTCTGCAAGGTCTATACAGCAGTTTTACTGCCCTGAAGCCTGAGCCCGGCCAGCCCAAGTTAACTGACAAGAGCCAGCCACAGTGTGGCCGCACCTCAGAGGTTTCCTGACCTTAGGGTGACCACATTGCCATAGGGCAAATACGACACACCAGCCTCCAGGGATGGTGGGCTGCTGTCCCATGTCAGGGCACCTCAGAAATGGGGGCTACTGCCCTCACAGGGAGGCAGGAGGGGGGCTTCACATTTTCCTGACAAGGGGGACTGGAGCATGGGGGTTCTGCAACCTCCCAGTGGTGGGTGGGGAATACAGCAGCTGCTCTGAAGAGGAGCTCCTTGGCCGTGGCAGTGAGGAGGGGGCTGCCACTCAGACACCGGGTGCCAGGGAACGGAAATCCCTCAAAATTTGCCCATTTCTTAAAACAGCTGTGGGACAGCTTCAATAAGGGAGCGTCCTGGTAAAAATGGGTTGGCAGTCACCCTACCTGAGCTGGCTCTACTCAGCCCCCTCACTGGGGCTGGACTAGGGGTGCTGCGTGTGCTTCCACATTTCCTGGCTTGATGTAGTAACAACCACCCACACCCACGGGCTCGGCACCCACAGTAGAAAAGCTGTTCCGGCACCAGTGCCTGCAAAACACAGGCGAAAACACCACCTATCTCAGGGAGACAAAAAATAACCAGACAGGCTGTTGTAACACAGGCCACACGTCTGAGCAGCAGGATAGATGCCTCCCTTTCTTAGCTAGCACAAGGTAGCTTGGGACTCTGCTGCCCTTGCTGCTGGTCAAAAGGAAGCCAGTGTAAAGCACCGAACACTGCAAGCAAGAATCCCCACACCACCTTCTGATCCTGAGGTGGCTGTTCACTGCCATGAAACAGGGAGGGCCAACTTCCCTTCAGGGTCTGCCTGGCTCCCCAAGGAAACGAATGGAGCAACTCCGCAGGAAACTACTGTGTAACTCTGACTTTCCTACCAGCATCAGTGAGGAGAAGTTCATGGGATGTTGCTGCTTTCATAAAAGTTAATCGGCTTGAACACAGTACAGGCGCATACATGGGGAAGGCCTGCTAGATCTCCCAGCCGGTGCGGGACAGTTTCCCTCCGCGCACAGCCTCATGTGCATTTGTTCATTGAGTCTGCACCTGTGTATTTCCACGTAGGCTGAATGTATCACACAGCCGTGCATCACACATGGGTCAGGGTGATGCCTGTGAACCACACATAGGTGTGTAGGTTAAACTGGCCCATATAGAGGCACCTACACCACTTAAAGAATAAGAGTCTCTACAGCCTAAGCCAAGAGCCAGCTGGCCTTGAGGTTAAGCTGTAGTGGTACCTATTCTAAGCTCCAGCGGTCCCACGTTCAAGTCTGCCTATGGGCAGTTATACCTATCTGCTCTCCATGTTACATGTACCTGGTCTGCTGCATAAACCACTGCACCCATGGAGCTCAACGTGAGCCAACTGACAGGTCTCCCTACACTGTATTGCATACATTAACTTATTTTTACACTCTGACAGCAGCTCTCAGTCTGTAAGGACTGGAAAAATGCCCCTAATGTACAGAGATCCAATTGCACAGGAATGGTTTAACTCCAGCCCCTATTCCAGCAGAGGAGGTTTCAGCAGCACCCCGTGCCTCTGGGACCAGGACAGAAAGGACTGTCCAAAATATCTGGCTTCCTGGGGGTGGGGAGGGGCAGTGAGCAAGGGGCAGGGAGAAGCATTTAAACATCAAGGGGATGGTTCAGTGGAGCCTCTCTCCCCCAGGCATTTACAATGCTCTAACACCGGCCTCCAAGTGAGCTCAGAGTGAACCTGTGAGAACAGCTGGGCCCTCATCAATGTCTGCTGGAAGGGAGGGTGGTGAGCAACCCCTAGAGTCAGAGTAGAGCTCCCAGGGCTCCTTTCATCTCCAATGTGCTGTGTGGGTATTAGTGAGTCAACGGCCCGAACCCACGCCCCGTACTGACAGGGCGTCTGACTGGCAGATGAATCCCAAAATAGCTCCACGTCCGAGGAAGCCACCCTGTGCCTGAAGCCAGGGTGCAGCTGACATCTGAAAAGTGGCAAAGGGCCCAGCAACAGCTGCTATGTCGAGAGACAGCGACAGCTTCGGAGCAAT
This sequence comes from Carettochelys insculpta, assembly GCF_033958435.1. NCBI lineage: Eukaryota > Metazoa > Chordata > Testudines > Carettochelyidae > Carettochelys > Carettochelys insculpta. The sequence continues at coordinate 15,816,969 of NC_134151.1, forward strand.
AAAGCAGGCTAGCCGAGCCACCAGCCGCCACGTCCCGCCCCGCCACATCCCGCCCCAAATGTGGTGTCCAGTTTTGGAAGAGACTGGGCAGCACTTGGCTATGGGAAGTGCTCAGCGGAGCTGCGCAGATCTAAGAGTCCCCGGTAACTGGAGATGCTCTGCTCTCCTTTGGAGACAGCCCCCTCAGGCTGTTTGGGGCTGGAGCATTGTAAGAGTCCCAGGAGTGAAGGTAGGAAACACCTGAGCAGCGCAGACTGGAGAGAAACTTCTGTAGACGCCACTGAACTCCAGGTCCCCCGCAAGTGACAGGGCTCTCAGCCAAGGAGACGGCAGTGTCGAAGCACTACATTCCCTGGCATTATTAAGCTGCCTCCTTTTCCAACACAACCATTTCATGGGTGTGTCCCATACACAGCATCACCTGCTCACATAGCCACAGAGCAAGTGCTCCCCTGCCTCCCCATCACAGCCAGGGGGACCAAGAGCCGGGACATGCACTAGAATCACAGCCTCAGTGATGGGGTTGTGGAGTAGCGAGGCTGAGGATATAACAATCCCGATCGTTCTGCAGGTAGCTTCAACTTCCTCGTGGCTCCGAGGATGCTTGATCCTAAGAGTGCTGGCCTTCTGCACCTTAGCCAGCTCTGGCCAGGGTCCTGTGAAAGGCCCTGACTAGTTCTGCTCTCTGCCATTATCAGCTGCAGCTGTAAACCCACCTGGAAATACACAGGACAGAGAAGGAGAAAGAGGAGGAAAGGCAGCTGAGCTGCTCTGTGGACTTGAACACACAGCTCCGATGGCTGAGGGGGTGGAGAAGTTGTATCCTGGAGAGATTCCCAGCTCCATATTCTGGGTGGGAGAATGGAACCACCACAGTAGATTGTCCACAGCTGTGTGAGCCTCTGTCCTGGCTGGCTGAGCTTTGCAGAGTTGGGTGGGAATCAGCCCAAGGCATCAGAGACCTCTCAGCTTCAAACCAGGGCACCAAGATTTCTCCTTGAACCTGAATTCCTAAACAGGTCAGTAGCCTTGAGGATGGATCCAGGAGGCAGCAGGGTCTGCCCACTCCCTGACACACACTGCAGGGAGGTAGAGAAGCTTCCAGTGGAGATGGAGAAGGAGTGATCAGCCTGGTAAGAGAGCAGAGTGGCAGGAGCCCAGAGGGGAGAGAAAGCAAACAGCAGTATCAGAGAGAGCCAGTGGAGAGAAACATGGAGCTGGGCAGTGCTGCAGGTCTCTGGAACAGGAGAATATCTGGGCACTGAGCATCACTTCACATAGGCCTTGAGGCCAACACAGAGCTGAGAAGTTCGACTGACAGCTTCAAATTCTGCAGCCAACAGTCTGAGCCAACACCTCCTCCAGACAGAAAGTAGACCTAACTGCAGGGACCACCCCACTCCTGCTTCTTAACACGGCCTCAGCATGACTGAGCGGTGCAGAGAGGCTGACCTCACTTTCTGCTGCCTTCTGCACACCATCCACAGGAAGGACCCCAAATGTCATCACCTGGCATTGCTGTACCGCCTTCCTCTTGTCAAATCATCCCTTGGAGACTGGCAACTGCAATCAGTCTTCGGAAAGAAGTTTCTTTCTTCTAGGGTCATTCAAATAGAAACTGCCCTTCATTGCAGCCCGTTCCAGGCCCTTTGTAGTCGCTGCTCATGAGCCGTCACGTGATCACAGTTTTGCTCCTATGAATGGTGTGCGTGGCGGTTCCCTGGCCCATTGACTGGGAGCCTCTAAGTGAGAAACATCCATCCTGGGACGATGAACGGGCTCGATTGGCAAAGTCAGGGCGAGACTTCCGGGAAGATTAACTCACGTGCTGATCGAGGGAACCTTATTCTGAAGCAACTCATGCACGTCCCTGACAAAGACGGGACGCTGACTGAAAGGTAGCCAGGGTGCGATCCCCTCCAGCAAGTCTATACTCTTAATTTATCAGCTAATTAATTCAGTGGAGAGCAGAGCTAACCTACTCCCTGAGGTGCGCTGCTGCTGCTGCTGCTGCATCCCCTTATCACATCTTCTAGGGTTGGGTCATTGTGCACGCATCCACCAGCTCCATCTCTGCAAGGTGGCACCTAGGTCCACTTGCGTGCTAGCATCTTTGCTGCACTCCACCCATTGTTTCCTCAGCCTCTCTTTCCTTTCCTCCTCTCCTGCCAGCTTACCTTCCGCACACCCCCTTCGGCCCACGTCCACGTCAGCAATGTCACCATTTCCTGGATTTCAACTTTGACTTCCACGCGAGTGCTTTTCTTTCACAAATTGTCCATCCAGGTGACTCCTCTCTGGTACTTATCTCATCTCAAACATCAGCCAGCGTTGCGCCTGCCCCCCCTTACCATTCACACCTGTGCACCACAAATCATGGCAGGGCGGGCCGCTCTTCTACCTGGCTGGTGTGGTAGTCTCAGTGTCCTACACCGGTCACACCCAACCCCAGAGATATTATTCGCCGCTCTCCCAGCCTGCCCCAGTCCGGACTGTCTCTCAGGTCAAGCTTGCCATCTTCTGGGGCACCATCACCAAGGCCCTGGAACTGGTCAGTCTGGTTTAGTTTCGCTTCATTCATCTCTAGGCCCAAATCTCCCTGTGGTAGTGCTGCTGTCTCACACAGCCTCAGTCTTAGTCACACTTATTTTTATCCCATACTAGTTTAGCTGGTCTTACTGTTCCCTTATTGCCCCGTCATCCGTGCACGGCAGCTTCTAGCCTGTTCCCATTGGGATCCAGCATGCGACTGTCTGAGGACTGGCACTTTGGCAATAGCTGTCCTGTTGTTGCAAGCACACCCCGATGCGTACTGCTTTGCTGTTGCGGAGTTCCCCAAGTGCTTGCCAGACCCTGGCAGGTTATTGTAGGCTGGTTCCTGCATGTAAAGATGTACCTGTTTGTATGTTATTGTAGGGTTGCACATGGGCACTGAGGCGTGTCCACTGGTGTAGGGCTAGAGAGCCACGTGTGGGGGCAGGGTTCATACATGGCTTTGCCATCCTAGGCACCGCTCCCAAATGCTGAACTGCTGGTATTGATTTTCTTTTCTTTCTGGAAGATGGAAGAGAAAAACCTTTTTTGTAGGGGGAGGGGACAGGGAGGAACACCAGGAGAAAATGACATGGACAATATGTAGTACCCAGAGGCCCTGAGACCTCATCTGGAGTGAGTGAAGTCTCTGCCCTACAGCCTCGGCTGAAAGCCAGCTGGCCTTTAGCTCATGTGGTAGAGTGCAGGACTTTAGACCCTCTGCTTGCAGGTTCTATCCCTAGGGCCAGCAACCTGGGTGTGTTGGCATTACATATACCACACCACTGCCAGGAGATCACATTCCAGGCCTTCCTCTCCAAGGACTGTCTCCCTTTCCCTGTGAGTGTGTCCTGGAAGGAGGGATTTGTCTCTTTGCTTTCATACAAGACAACAGAGGTATTTCCCTTCTCGGTGGCGAGCACGTGCTCAGACACGCTGCTCTGCTTGTGCGCCTATACAGGCGGCCCCTTCCCAATCCTGGCGGCTGCAAATGACAGATAACTGAATGCTGGATTAGGGCCCTGTGAGCCAGGGCAGGGTGAGCTTTGGGGATTACAGCACACGTCCGAAAGGTCACGCAAGGGTTAGTAGGTCTAACTGAGCCAAAAATGACTGAGGGAGACATGTGGTCTCCTCTTAGACACCCCACTCTGAGAGACAGGCCTACCCTACTGCCGTGTTGTGTCCTGTGCAGCTCTATTTACCTCTGATGCTGGAGAATTTGAGTCACCCCCTCAAGATCCAGAAAAATCTCAATTCTTCCTAAGCGATCACCTCAGCGAGGCCATGGCATTCATGAAACCCCTGCATCTCAGCTGGGTGACCTACCAGCAACAAACCTCACGTGCTGGGCTTTTAGCCATCGCACCATCTGCCTGCCCCAGAAGAGCACGGCAGGAAGCAGGAAAGCTATGGCCTGCACATCCTGGAACCCACCCAGAGCTTCAAGGGTCTCTGTGCCACAATGGTCTCACTCAGAAGCAGCACCTTCTGAGGCTACAGCCCAGCTGCCTATGTGCCTGGGGAGTCAGTGGCCCCAGTGGTTGGGACTGCAACACGCTTCTGGTTGTTTCTACTCCCGGTTGGCTCTAGATTCCATTCAGTGTCACCAAAGCAAGCCAAATGAAAAGGAGGAGACTGCACAGGCAACAGTGAAGGAGGTCTATGTCCTGCAGAGCCTTTATTACAGTCGTGGTCTTTGTGAAGGAAAGAAACCAGCTTGACTCACGGAGCTGAGGGCAAGTTGGCACAACTGACATTTAGAGCGACTGTTTGACTCAGAAAGAAACGAAAGTTGAGCTGAAAATAACAGAGCACTCAGAGACATTGCTGCCTGCCCACCCCAAACGCTGTCATATCAGTCACTCTTCAGAGCAGCCCTGCCCAGTCAGAATTCCTTGGCCTTTGTGCATGGCACCAGGATCATACTTCTGCCTGTCCCACCAGTTTCTTGATCCAGTTCCTGACACTTCCTCCTTCCTCCCTGCCCCAGCACACACGCAACATGTTCTGAGATCAGCATTTTAAGAGGTAAAAGCCTTCATTTGGGGAGAATCCCTGCCGAGAAGCTGAAGACGCAATTTCACAGTTACATCTGTTTTGACTTAAATATCTTGCCCAGGCTTTTAGAGATACAAATGAATTGTGGATGACACGAATGGGGTGAAAGGGAGTGGAGGATTGCATCCTTTGTTTCCCTTCTCTGCAGTGTTTTGAACTTTTGATGGTTCATAGGCCATGGGGACAGGAGCTGGAGATACTCCAGGAAAGAGTTCTATGTTAAAAACAAACAAAGGAAGAGTTCAGAGGGAGACAGGTCTTCAATTTGTTGCTGCTTTCTGACCCCAAGCCCCAGTGGTAATGGCCCTCAACCTTTGCCTTTAATGGATACGATGCCCTGCATGACTCAGCCTGAATAATGTCATTAGATTCTTCTACCCGCTGCTTATCCTAATATTTTGGAAAGGGGAAATGGAAGCAGACTGAGATGAAATGAAAGCCCACGCCTGTAAGGTGCCAGCCACTCTCAACTCCCATTGATCTCAGTGTAGACAGGCCATTCAGCCCTTGGAAGAGGATGGATTCAGGACCTCACAGGATCAACTCCTTAGATCATCAGCTACAGCTCTCAAGCTGGGGTCTGCATAGGTGTGCACCTTCATTCCCACCAAGACAAACGTGTAAAAACATGTGCCAAGTCAATACAGGGGCATTTCCCTGCTTACAAAGCTTTGCATTACCAAGCCAGGTCCAATGGGAACGTCACAAGGCAGATACTCCCCAACTGGCCCTAACGGGCAGCTTTTCCCTTCTTCAACAGGTGTGGGGGCGCTGCCTCATTCCCACCCCACCCTCGCACTGTCTGGGTAGTTTAGTTCTCTAATAAATCAAAAAATACCATTCCTGTCAGGGTAACCAAAGTCCTCAGACAAACAACACTAACCACATAAGCCCCAAGCCAAACCCTTGGGTGCAGGGCTCACAAGCACTCCTATAGCAAACCAAAACCAGTTACTTCTCCCCAGGACCCCACTGTGCCCTGCCCTTTCGCGAGCTGCCTCTCTAACACCAGCTCAGCTATGATGGAGACAGGAATAAAGTACTTATAATCTTATCCCCTTTCCCAGCATGCCTCAGTGCCAGGTGTCCAGCATCCTTGATCCACAGGAACTACAATTCCCAGAATGGTTCTTTCCCAGGCGGAAGTCAACTGCAAGACAAAGCTGGACTACGAATGACCGCTTGTTAAAGGGTCAGCTCACCCCATGGCAGCTGAATTCCCCAAGAATTGCCTCAAGGTATTCATGAGACAACTTAGTGGCAACTCTCTAGAGATTGTCCCTCAGGAAACCAGGTGAGTCAATGAATGCCAAAATGAAAGGAGTCCCATTCTTGACTGCGTGGCACAGAAGGAGAGGGTGGTGGGAAGGTGGAAAGGACCCTGAGTTGGGCTGACACAGGATTTCCATACCTGGTTTGAGTCAGGCTGTGAGAAGCAGCAGCTTGGAGATGGGATGTGAACTGATGAGTGCGTAAGTTGGCCCAGCAGAGAGAGGCAGTCCTAAGCACGAGTCCTCCTCCAGCTTTTATTCATGAGTTATTTGAAGTAGGTTGTGTCGGTTGATGATAAAATACAGTAGGCAAACTGGCTTCACAGAACCACAAAACTAAGGGGAAACCCCAGTCTGGACTTCTGCCCAGTGCGGTTCCAGTTGGGGGTGGAGTTCCTTCTTCTCAGGGGACACACCCCAAGTCCCCACCACAGGGCTGCCCCCATATTTCTTATGTAGAGTCTGGTTGGGACTCCCTGCTCCATCCCTTACCTCTACAACTGCAAGGGGTCTAGACAGGCAGCAAATTCTGATCCTGTGTCCTCATTTCTCTCTCTCCAGCCAATGTTGATGGCTCATTACCCAAAATTGGTTGCCTGCAGAAATCCTGCTCAGAATGGCAGCCGCACACTATCTGGGCCCAGTCAGTGGGGCAACATTAGGCTGAGGATTGTGTGTACAAGTGCAGAGTCTACACCCTGGGCTCAGTTTGATGGCCTGGCCTCTGCCCCTTGCAAGTGAGTTCTGGGGATGCTGCAGCCCCTTACTGGGGCAGAAACTTCATCCAGTGCTGAATGAGAAAGGCAAAGGTGAATGGGGTGTTATTTACATGCACACACAGGCACTTGCTGGGCCCAGGAGGAGGCTGTGGAGATGGTGCCATGCACAGCAGCTGACACACGGGAACCATGAACACCCCAGAAACATCCAGGACAGAGAACAAGTGTATTTCTGCCTCTCTGCTGCTGCGTTTCATATTTGCAATTTCCTGTAGGGAAATGCTCAGTTGTCCAGCCCTCCCATCTCCACCCACAAACCTCATGGATTTGTTACATTTGCTGAAACGTACGGTATGTACGTCAAAGGAGAAAAGAAGCTGCTCTATTTAAAATATTACCAAGCTGTCTGAGAGCCAGGGTGCTTAAACTAGGACACGGCCGGGGTTGTGGGAGAAATATGGGGATTTAGAGCTTGCTGTTCTGGATCGGAAAAATGGTCCACCGAGACTAAACTGATAGATGCCACGTGGTGTCCTGCCTCCTGCCACACTACATCAGATCAGTCGGATGGCCATCTAGGCTGGTATCCCACTTCCAGCCACGCTGGAGGAGCTGATCAGTCCATTTAGTCTGGTAAATTAGTACAGATACAGATACGCAGCAATTAAACAGCCACCCAGCAACCCAGAGCAGCTGGTGTGGGCTTGTCGGGCTCAGGTCATGGAACTGTAAAGCTGCTGGATAGACGTTGCCTCTTGGCCAAGAGCCCAAGCCCTACTCGTGGCTCCAACCCAAGCCTGAACCCATTTATGCAGCAATTTCTAGCCCCACAGCCCAAGCCCTGCAAGGCTGAATCAGTTGACCAATGCTGGCGTTGGCTGTGCCATGGGTCTTTTATTCCAGTCCTCCTTGGCCAGCGTGCCATTCCCTGCATCACGCTGGTCAGCATCCTGCCTCCTCATTGGTCTACATTTGCTGCTTCACACGGTGGTCAAACCCTTCAGAGGCTCAGAGTCCATTGCTTCCTGATCCCTGTTGTGATCATCAGTTGACCCCCTAAGGCACGAGACTGTTATAGCACACCTGTTAAATAGTCACACTGTGAATGCACGTTTAACACATCTAATTGAACAAACAAGATCAATGCAGGTAAGAGAAAAGCGAGTCTCTTAAAAGCACAGCTCAGCAGACTGACGATTCCTTTACTGCCTGTACCTCAACATCTTTCGGAGTGGGATGGCTTGTGCCATATCCCCAAGCAAACATAGAGCATTCATTGCTGTAATTTTAAATCTCCTTTGCCCCAGCACAGAGACTTCAATCTGCAAAGCTGCAGAATAACCAAGAGCAGAGGAGCTCAATATTCGCTAATTTTAACTTTTTCTGCTCCAAGGGGAACTGAAATGAAATCTCTGTCCAGAGACACTGTATCTCCCTCAACGCCATGAAATGGGAATTCACACTGGGACATGACAGCTGGCACACAGAGCTCTGGCATCTTACAGGGGGCACCTCTCTCAGAAATAGAGCACAACAGGGGTGTACATTACAGGCCCAACATAGAATGCCTTTGCTCGGTTGGGAGGCAGACGGTCCAGAACCAGTAGACAACAACCAGCCAATCAGATTTCAGTGGTTTAGTTACTGGTTGCAAAACAAAGCAGTTTTGTAGCACTTCAAAGACTAACAAAATGATTTATTTGGTGAGGAGTTTTCATGGGACAGACCCCTAGAGCTGAAGAAGGGGGTCTGTCCCACAAAGGCGCATCACCTAATAAATCGTTTTATCAGTCTTTAAAGTGCTACAGCTTCTTTTTGTGAAGATACAGACTAACATGGTTCCTCTCTGCGACTAATGGCTGCACTTAAAATCTAAAAGGGTGTAGGAGCTTTCCTGAGTGGATTCCAAGTTCTATTGTTCATTGCCATGGTTTGGATACAGGAGACCAAAATCTGAGATGAAATTAGTTGTGCCTGTATATATTTCAGAGGTATATTGTCTGCACTTGTGTATCTTAAGTGCCCATTCCTGCAACTGATAGTGTGTGGTTAGATTGGCTTCCATGGGGCTTCACGTGGATGCAGGAACGGGCTTCCCCTGGAGAGCCGCCATGTGCTTACAGGCTACCAGCTAATGAATAATAATACAAATGAATGTGGACTCATGCTGCTGAAACTGCCCGTGCAACTGCAATGAGGTGGGTCTAAACAGAGGGCAGAACAAGACCTTATTTTTTCCCCACATCTCAAAGCACTTTTCAAAGGGATTAATGTTGCACATGGGAAGCAGAAGCACAGCATAAACTGGCACATGTCAGAGTCACAAGTCACCAGCTTCTCATCAGCGGGAGAGTCTGGACCTGGTCACGTGTCTCCTGGTGCCTGTGCGTTGGAGCCACAGCTTTGGGTGGAGGCCTTGCTAGAAGGCTCAGAGGTTGTGTTTCAGCCTCAGCCGTTCACTCATTTTAGGTAGCTGCCATGCAAGCGTGTGGCTATTGATGATTAAAACCCAGCCTCCCAGTTCCCGGCACAGGCTGTTGCTATGGAAACACTAGTGCCTGCTCACCTATGCACAGGCAGGTAAGGCCTCTCCCAGCCCTTAGCTTCCTTTGCCTGGACTTACAGGACTTCCCAGCAGCGTGGGGAAATGCTCCAGTCTAGCCAAAGCTGTTGCCATTCATTTTCCATTGCACACCAGTTTTGCTTGGCCAGAAGACAAGGGGGTTGCTATCAAAACGACAGCAGTTTTTGTTCTTCTTGCCATCTGTGTGTTTGTGTATTTCCTTGCCCAAAGAAATTAGCAGGCTGGGCCCCAGCCAGGCGCAGCTCCGAGCAGACATCTTCACATCCGTTTGGACAGCTTTGCCATTTCATTGCGGCTGCACATGCCCGTGCCCTGGTACTGCTACAGACAAAGGAGGGCAGCATGGTTCTGAGCCCCCTTTTCCAAACAGCCACCCCAGGCGCAGAAACATGAAGGGTGCAGGTGCACCAGCAGATCTCTGCAGGGCTTGTGACAGCTACAGTCTGGCCAGGTAGAGGGAACCAGAGCGCAGATGACCACTTGCTCTGTAGCATGAGGGACAATGAAGCAGGGAGGGACACGCTGGCCCCCCTGAAGCCAATGGGAGTTTTGCCAATGACTTCAGCAGGGCAAGGGTTTCACACAGTGACAGGTGGTTCTTTCTAGAGCCCCACTCTGCCTGCATGGGCCTGAGCATGTCTCCAGTATGCCCACACCAAGGGGGAATCATGCCATCCATGCCTGGGGAGTGTCCTAATTCTCTCCTTTCTGACCAGATGGGTGCTTTGACACTCAGCGGACACTGCACCATCTCTCCGTTCAGGACATCTGCCATAATATTCCCCCACCTAGTTCTGTGTTTTAAAAACATACCACTTGCAATCAACTAAGCCCCACCTCACGCTCGAGTCCTCCTCCAGCGTCAGTGAACTCTGGTAAACATGCCCGGCTAACACAGGGCCACACAGCATTCTCTGCATGGGGTGCGCCCGCCCCCCCGTCTCCGACCCTGATCCGCACAGCTGCTTTTGGGCTCAGCAGCTACATCAGGTTAGTAGAACAGGCGTGGGAGACTAGCTGAAGCCCAATCAGATCTTGGGGCAAAAAGCAATTTGTGTCAAGGTCTCACGGACACATCAAATTGCATACAGAAGGGGCACTGTCTTGTGGTCAGAACACAGCCCTGGGAGTCAGGAATTGTATCCCCAGCTCTGTCTCCCACCCAGCTGCATTATCTTGAGCAAAGCCACCCTGGGGTTAGACACACAACTGCCATTGCATTTGATGGGATTTGGGCATGCAGCTCACAAAAATGCATTCCGAACCCCCAGCCTTGGCATCTTTGCTCCTGTTTCATGGTCTGTAAAATGGGGATAATGGCACCCAGATGACAAGGGGAGGAGTCTGGGAGTCAGGAGGGTGAGCTCCTTTGATGCACTCAGCTGAGGGGGAAGAGAAATCTGCAGCGTTGCTGTGCTCTCCAAGGGGATGATTTCCATTATTAGCAATACTCTGCCTTGGCAAACTGCAGCCTGGTTTAGGGTTGTCTGGTAAACAGACTTGAGTTAGCACATACACAGACATCTGCCTAAAGCAAACAGCAGCATGGAAAAGTACCAGAGAACTTGGCAGTACTTTACGAAAAATAAATGCATGTTTAATTGGGCTTTATTAGCTTTTTTGCAATAGCAATTGATTATCAAAACCAAATCATTTTGGGGGGTTTAGAAACTATGCAGGAGATTAAGGTCACTTCCAGATTTAATCCTCTGCAAATACCTTTTTTTCCTAGTAATCAGCTATTAACATGTCACCCTAATTATCTCATTAAAGGGACACTGCCCCTCTGACAGCTGTTTAAAAATACATTATTGTCCTTACAACTTCACTAAACAATCATGAGCTCCTAGTACATAAGTGGCCCAGATCCTCCACTCGCATAAATGTCACCCCCCTGGCTTAACAGCACAATTTACATTACCTTAGGATCTGGGCCACTGACTTCAACGTAAGCAGGGGTGTGTGTATCCAGTCACAGAGGACACTCCTGCTGCACATGCTAGTGGATGGCTGCTGATCAATTAAGCTTGTTTCATTTGTGCCCTGCCTGAATTCATTCACTGGTGTCCCATTCAGAGACTGGATCAAATGGTAAAGTTTGGCTCTGGCTCCTGATATGAACTTTCCCAAAGATTCAAGGCTGTTTGGCCCCTGGATTTTGCTTAGGCCTAATGCAGAGTTTGTAACATCACAGCCCCGTGTGCTGGCGATGGATTGCTTCATCATCAGTGGCAGCCGATGAGCGTGTCTGGTTAGATTGGAGAGATTCTAATGGAGCATCCTTGATGAGTCAATAAGCTTAGTGGGGCGGGAGAGGAAAGACGGGAGAACTCAGTGAGAGGGTTTCAACAAGGTGTTATATGGCTTTAAATTAGCGTCTGCCAGCACGTGGCTGCAGCCCATAAATCTGTGGCCAGCCTGGCTACTGTAAGTTACTTTATGTTACTCAAATACCATTTGCTCATTAAACACACATTTGCAGCAGATTAACAACCACAACAGGGAGAGGTTAGCAAAGCCTGTCTGGGAAATTAAACTTGTGGGGCAGGTTGCAGCTCCTTCTCAGTCCCACTGCATCAAGGAGTTGCCACAACACCCCACTGGGCTGGGGGGAAGCCATCAAGCCCAGGCTAGACCCCCTCCTTTCACAGAAGGGCTATTGTTGAGCAGGCTGTGAAGGGAGGAGCCCCAGCCACCCTGGATACTAGGAGCTCTCACAGGCACAGGGCACCCGGGAAGCAGAGAGGAACAACGCTGGAGTTTTATGGATCAGGCTTCACTTGACACCCTCCACAGCTGTCTCACATGCCCCTGCAGTGGAACATCCCAGGGATGCCTCCTGAAACAAACACTGCAGAGATGCCGCGGAATCACCATGGCAACCCCTAGATACAGCTGGGGTGAACAAAGCTGACAGGAAAATAAAGGGAAACAGCTCGTCGCCCGCAACCAAAGACCTGGTGTTAAAGTCAAGGGCTGGCCCAGGAAGCCAGGCTGACATGGGACCTCACGTAACACCTGCCTCTCCCTTGTCTCCAAAGCCTTCCGGACAACCCCAGCTCCTTCTCTGATCCTCACCTTCAGAGAGGTGACCTGGCTGTGATCATCTCATGGGGACGCCATGGCTTCAATTAGTTTTAATTTACTCTTTAAATCATTTCGTCTATCAAATCTTTGCTTCAAGGACTGTCTTGTTCCATTTGTACAGCACCCAGCACAGGGCTCCTGGTTCGGGATGGGTTCCTAGTGGCAAACCATGATATAACTAATTAACCTCCAAGGCTGCTGTAGAAGATGACAGTAATACCTTAGACCAGGTCTTGGACTTGGAGCCTGAAAAAGTGCTGGGAGCTCCTCCAAGAAGCTGCCTTTGCATTACCATGAGGCTGTTCCTGGATATCTGTGAGTCTCTGGTGGGAGGATAGTCTGCCCAGGTTTCTAGGGCCCTTGAGTTCTTTTTACAGAGACCTACAAAGAGGAGGTTGAGGCTATGCTCTAGGACAGGTGCCACTGATTAGTTTTCAGCTTCTCTCTATTACAAGAAAGAGGATTGAATCAAACCTTCATCCATACCACTCCCACAAGGTCGGATCTGGACTGGTTCAGCACTCCCCTTCCCCAGTAATGGGGTGAACCAAAATCTCCGCTCCATACGCCCCTGAACTTTGGCTAAACATCAATGCAGCAGCTTTGCATTTGATGCCATGTGAGCAGGGTCCTACTGCGTGAGCTGTCCCCAGCCCAGTGCAGGGCTGACAGCATGCCCGACTGCAGGTCCAGGCTGACCTACACACTGACAAGCTGTGTGCAATGCTCACAGGGAAAGCCCCAAGCCCAGCAAAGCATGAGCATTTTAGGGATAGTGACAAAAGCAGTTTTCAAGCCAGGCTTGCTGCGTGGTGCAGTGGAGATCACAGCCCTTTGATCCAATATTGGGACCATCTAATCTTGCTTGCAAAGCACACGATCCCATACATGGGCTGGCTGGCCTTGGGATCTGGCAAGGTTTCACTGTGTGCCTTGGTGTTGTATGACGCAAAAAGCTGAAGTCCTGGTGAGTTCCAGGGATGCTCTCTGCAGGGACATAGGGAGGGACAGCTCAGTGGTTTCAGCAGCACCCTGCTAAACCAGGGGTTGTGAGCTCAAGCCTTGAGGCAGCCATTTAGGGAGTGGGGCAAATAGATGCCAGGGATGGTGCTTGGTCCTGCCAAGAGGGCAGGGAACTAGACTAGATGACCTCCCAAGGCCCCTTCCAGCTCTAGGAGATGTGTATCTCCAATTATCTTATCTACCAAGGAAAATGTTGGTACCAGCCCCTGGGAAGCAAAAGCAGCAGAGCTTTCCTCTTCCCCTTCCTCCCTGTTGGAGATGATAAATGGAGTGAAAGGCAACAAGAATCAAAGACAGCAGTTAGAGATAGGCTGAAAACAGGTGGTCCAACCTCTCTTTGCTGGAATGGAAAGCAATAGCCCACTTGGCTGTTTATTCCAATAAAATAAGCCCCAAAGGGGAAGTTTCCCTCATGCTGTGTTGCCCTTGCAGTAGCTGAATGTTAAACAGCAAGCGCCCAGCTAGCGAAGCCTCCAGCCCTGCTGCAGACCTGCATCTGAGGGATCGCACTTCAGAAGGCAGAGCATGGTCATCGCCTGGTAACTGGGAGAAAGCCCCCGAGAGCCCCAGGGCAGTGGAGCCTCAGCACTGCAGAACTGCGTGGGAAAAAGCTGCCAAGTGAAATATCCCAGCTGTTGTAATGAACAGAAATGGGTGGGCGAGAGAAACAGCAAGAGCAATTAGAGCGTGTGCCAAATTACCAGCCTGGGCATGGCCAGCAGGGGTGGGGGGACAGAGCACACAGAGGGAGTCTTGCAAGGGAACCAGGCGCATTATTTTTCTCTCCTGTAACTCACCAGGGGCCAGGTTGCAACAAGGAGTTGATGCATTTGGCATCTCCTGCTGCAGACCTGGGTTCAAAGTTTGCATTGCTCAGGCAGTGTTGTTTAGGGAGTTAGCACAGAACACTGGGTGCTCCATTCCCGACCCTGCCATTGATGCTTGGGGAAATCCACCCCTCTGGTTACTTATATGGCCCTCAGCACTGTAGTATTGGAGCATCTATAATCATATGACTGACCCAAGGGCACCCAGGCCACCTGAGGCCCAGCTCACCATATAAACACACAGAACCCTCCTCCTTTACGTCCTTCTCTGCCTCCAGTCTCACGGACAGACTGACACCTGCCCTCTTCGCATTGCATCGGAAGACCTACAGCTAAGAAGTGCGTGTCAGAAAAGGGTTGACAGAGCAAGGTGGAGACATCGTGGCTGGATGGGCAATGCAGCATATCAGAATTCCAGGGCATTGACAAAGTGGGAGCGGGCCGGGGGAGCGGGGATCTCACATTTGCAATGACTAGGAGGGCAGGTGGGTGGCCGTACACTGGCAGAGCAGGGTGGTGAGGGATGGACGCTCACTGGCACGGGGAAGGACATGCAGAAGGAGAGCACGCGCTGGCAGAGCGAGATAGGGCATCCAAGGGGATGGGGTGCACTGGCAGAGCAAAGCGGGGAGGGCAGTGGGATGGATGTGCATGGGCATATGGGGTGGTGAAGGCAGCAGAATTGTGTACGCTGGCAGAGCAGGGTAGGGTGTGTAGTGGGATGGGCACACGCTAGCAGACACAAAGACCTGCAGAGAGATGGATATGCACTGGCAGACATGCAGCAGGATGGACACGTGCTGGAAGAGCAGGTGGTAAGGGCAGTGGGTGGGCATGCGCTGGCAGAGCATGATAGTGCATGTCCTGGGATGAACATACACTGGCAGAGCACAGTAAGGCACCAGAGGGATGGATGCACCCTGGCAGAGCGGAGCAGTGAGGGCAGTGGATAGGGTGCACTGTCAGAGTGGGCCGGACGTGCGCTGGCCCAGCTGCCTAAGGGAATCTAACACAGCACTTGCCCTCTTTATTCACCACAACATAAAATCAAACAGTTAGCACCTTTCAATCAGGGCAGAAAGAAAAGGAGAAGGAAAAGCATATGGATCCCATCAATGCTGCGACACGACCTGGGAGAAGCTAACAGCAGAGCCTGCCTAAATCTGCGAACTCCCCCAGAATTCACGCAGAGTTCTCAGGCAAAGACGTAATTCTCTCCCCCCTTCCTTCCCACACTTGCTCTCTCTCCAGCTTCAGTCGGCACACGCCTAGAAGCCCAACTTCAAAAGAGGGGGGTAGTCAGTGTGGGAAGCAGCAAGCAGACAGACAGCTCTGTCTCTCTTCAATGCCCTCCATGCCTTTCAGCAGCAGCAGCAGCAGCAGCAGGGGGAAAAATGAACAGGTTGGGCCCTTCAGTAGCATGCCAAGTGCTGGGGCCAAGTTCCACTGTCACACAGCAGCAGCAGCCTCATGCTCCTGACCGTGTGGATCAGTGACGGAGAGCTACGTGAGTGACAAGGTTTTATCCACCTTCTCCCCTGTACAGAGCGAGTCCCCCATCTCTCCAGAATACATGCATAATAAATCCATCTGTGTACAGTAAGCACAGAGATCCTCTTAGCACTCCATACTCTCTGCACTGGAGTGGGAATTAAGCCCAGGCTCAGAGTACAGTAGGTACGAGAATAGAGGCCGTCTCCAATAACAAATCCATTCATGTGGCTAAACCAGTCTGCTCTGAGGTCAGTGCTCTCTCCCCCTCCCACCAGACACAGTCCACTGAGGAGCTCTCTTTTCCCCTTGTTACATTCCATTCCCTCATTAGCAACAATTAACGTGTGGTCAGTGGGCCTGGCCAAGTCAGCATTTTCCACACAACTCCCCTTTCAGGGAACAGAAGGGGAAAAATATACACCCATGGCTTGTTGCTGGTTTTGGATTAAATTGGACTCACAGGATAGCAAATGATTTAATTAATAGACTCCTTTGTGCCACCGACCTAACCTCAGGGCAGGGTGGGAGAGTCCAGTGCAGAATTCTGGGTAAATGGGGCCTTGGCCAAAGTTAGTGAACCATTTCTTGGGATAGTTTTTCAAGTGCAGAGTCCATTTTTGTGATGTATGGGGGGAGGGCAGGGGAGAAATCACTGCTTGGAGATTGCTTTTACTTTATCCTTGAGGAAGCATCATCATCGAGAGGGTCATCATGTCCAGTCCCCTGCCGTCATGGCAGGACAAAGTATCATCTAGACCATCATAGACAATAGGTGTCTGTCTAACCTGCTCTGAAATATCTCCAGTGATGCAGATTCCACAACTTCCCTAGGCAATTTATTCCAGTGTTTGACCACCCTGACAGTTAGGAACTTTTTCCTAATGTCCAACCTAAACCTCCCTTGCTGCAGTTTAAGCCCATTGCTCCTGGTCCTATCCTCAGAGGCCAAGGAGAACAGTTTTTCTCCCTCCTCCTCTTTTACATACATTCACACCCCCTCTTGAGTCTTCTCTCTTCTAAACTAAACAAGCCCAATTCTTTCAATCTTGCCTCATAGCTCATGTTCTCTAGACCATTAATCACTCTTGTTGCTCTTCTCAGGACCTTCTCCAATTTCTCCACATCTTTCTTGAAATGTGGTGCCCAGAACTGGACACAATACTCCAACTGAGACCTAATGAGTGCAGAACAGAGCAGAAGAATGACTTCTTGTGTCTTGCTCACAACACCCCTGTTAATGCATCCCAGAATCATGTTTGCTTTTTTTGCAACAGCATCACACTGTTGACTCATATGTAGCTTGTGGTCCACTATGACCCCCAAAATTCCTTTCCGCAGTATCTATTAGACAGTTGCTTCCCATTCTATATGTATGAAACTGATTGTTCCTTCCTAAGAGGAGTACTTTGCATTTGTCCTTATTAAACTTCATCCTATTTACCTCAGACCATTTCTCCAGATAATTTTGAATTATGACCATTGCAACCCCTCCCAGCTTGGTATCACCTGCAAATTTACTAAGTGCACTTTCTATGCCAATATCTAAATCGTTGATGAAGATATTGAACAGAACCAGTCCCAAAGCAGACTCTGCAGACCCCCCACTTGGTATGCCCTTCCAGCATGATTGTGAACCATTAATAACTACCCTCTGAGAATGGCTATCCTGCCAATTATGATCACATCTTACAGTAGCCCCATCTAAGTTGTATTTGCCCAGGTTATTCATAAGACTATCACCACGGGACCATATCAGATGCTTTACTAAAGTCTAGGTACAGTAGTCCCTCAAATTACGCAAAGGTTGTGTTCCCATGCACCTTCACATAACTCAAATTGCATATAAGTCGGGGGCAGTTTTTGCCTGGTGGAATGCACGTTCTGCAGCCAAGGAAGCAGCAGGAGTACCTAGAGCTCCTTTTGAAAGGTAAATTCTGGGGTTGGGCGAGGGATGCAGTTGGGGAGGGTTAAGTCTGCTGGTGGGTTGGAGCTTTGGGAGGAGGGCAGGGGGGCTAAACCTGGGGTGGGTTTGGGCTTCAGGGTGGTTTGGAGTTGAGCCGGGACTGCATGGCCCTATGGGCAGAGATGAGAAGGAGCCACATGAGGAGGGCGGGGTGGGGTTGAGCAAGGGCTGAGGGGAGCAGGATTTTGAGTTGCACTTAACTTGTGTTAACACAAGTTAAGCGCAACTCGAAAACACGCATTTCGAGGAATTACTGTACACCACATCCACCGCTTCTCCCTTATCCACCAGGCTTGTTATCCTATCGAAGAAAGTTATCAGACTGGTCTGGGAAGATTTGTTCTGCACAAATCCATCCTGGCTGTTACCTTTCACCTGATTTTCTTCCAGATGAGCCCTTAATTACTTGTCCCATTACCTTTCCCAGCACAGAAGTTAAACTGACTGATCTGTAGTTTCCTGGGTTGCTCTCATTACCCTTTTTATAGCTGGGCACCATATTTGCCCTTTTCCAGTCTTCTGGAATCTCCCTGGACTTCTATGACTTTTCAAAGATGACAGGTAAGGGCTCACATAACTCCTCTACCTGTCAGCTCCTTAAGTATTCTAGAATGCATTTCATCAGGCCTTGGTGACTTGCAGACTTAACTTTTTAAAGTAAGTTTAACTTGTTCTTTTTTATTTTATCTTCTAAACCTACCCCTTTACCGCTGGCATTCACTATGTTAGGCATTCCTTCATTGGACTTCTTGGTGAAGACCGAAACATACGAGTCAGTAAGCACCTCTGCCATTTCCAAGTTTTCCAATATTGTTTCTCCCTCCTCACTGAGGGTAAGGAAGAGAAACTCTGGCTCGACATATTGCAGGGAGTATGGTCAGAGCTCTCCCTTCCCCTTGTTGCCTTAGCAGAGCAATGCCATCTCTCTGCCCAGTGGCATGGTTTCCTACCCTTCAACAAGGTGAACTACCCAAATGAAGACAGATGCAAGAGAGGTGCTGTCATGAGTAAGAGACGAGAAGAAATGTGTGAACCAGAGAAATGAGGGAAGAAAGAGAGGAAGGTTTGTGTTACAACCCTGAAATACGCCCAGTGCAACTTATCCTTAATAATGGATATTGGTTCGATGCACTTCTAGTTTTATTAATGACCTGGAGCAAAGGCTGGAGCTGTGAACTCAATTCCTCCCTCCAAACTGCAGCCCCAAGAAGGCCACAACCCTCCAAGGCAACAGCTCTCTTAACTGCAACTGAAAAGCTAATCAGATTTGCTAGAAACTAGACCATTTAGCAGCCTTGCAGAAAGGCTAGAGGTAGGTAGCGGTCACCTTATTCCCTATAGCAGGGTCTGGAGGGTAAGAGAAAGGGAGCATGCTCTCTGGCAAAGAGCTCAGCAGAAAAGAGCTTATGCTCTGAGCTAGCTCTGGTTGGATTGCAGACCTCGGCCCAAGTTGCCAGAGCATTGTGGGAAATGCCATGCGGATGAGCACCATCCTCCAATAAGAGAAGCTAATGCACGTATTATTCCCAACCCATTGGCCTTTTTCCAATTCACCCTCAAAGCCCTCCAATTATTAGGGTAACTGCTGGGGGGAAAAAAAAAAAAGCAGCTAAGGACAGTGAGGGAACAATGACCTATATTGGACGGAAGGGCAAGTCAGACAGAGGAATCTTCTCAGGTCACTGCTGTTCCCAGAACTGGAAGGAGGATAAAGTGCTTCCCAACAACCACAGACTGTACAGCAACCTTGCCAAAGTCTTCCCAGCTAGGAGCCGCCCAGATTTTTACGAGAGCAAATGAAACACCTTCCTGTTTTCCATTGTCAACCCTGGCACAGAGCTGGCAAGTGGATTTTGTGCAAAGGCTGGTCAGTTCCCATGGGAATTTTGCAGGTCAGCTGTTGTGTATGCGTTTCTTGTAATGGGTCATAAAATATACAGTAGCCAGCATCAAGATCACCTGATAGGGCGGTGCCATCCGTTTGTGCGAACAGTCATTATCTCTCGCACCTGCTGCAATGCAGGCTGACACAGAGTTCTTGGCAGAAAATTGCCCAAGATCCCTGTTCCTCCTCCCCAGAAATTCACATGTAATTCACACACGTCCCTGCTGCACAGCATGGAAGTGTAAAATAGCACACCGATTTTAAAAAAAAACACTTGACAAGTGTTCCAATGGTGACCTCATCATATTTCAAATAGAGGGAGGGATGTCTGTAGCTTGAAATAGATTGTGCCACACCTGGCATGATAAAATACTACAGATGCTGCCATGCCCTGTCAGCCACCACATTCAAATCTGGATTCCAGCTTACACAGCGTCTGGGGGCTACAAATGGGGAGGTTTGCTTTGGGCCCAGGTTTTAGACACTTGTCAATTTCGAAAGAGGAGGAGGATTAAACAAAACAAAGGAAAATACAGAATGCTGGCTTAGGCTTTCCTAGCTGCCAACAGGAGCTGAAGATTTTCCAAATCACCTGAGCGATTTGAATACCCAGTTCCCAAAAAAAAATCACAGCTTATTTCAGCTCTAGCAGCTGTTTGGAGTTAGATCACTTTGTAGTCTTTCACCAGCGAGGCTGGGCTTGCCAAAACCACAGAGCATTGGGGCAAGTTGGCAAAACTGGTCTGGAAACCTCTCTCTTGGGTACGAGCAAGGAGTCATCTATTAAAAATACACAAGAGAAAAATGGATGTTGCCAGGCAGACTGATGGGGAACCCACCCCGATGGGCTGTATGATGGTGCTGCTCTGCTTTGTTCCTCTTAAAAAAGTGAAGTCCTGGGGGCACCTTATAGACTAGCAGGTTTAGACCCACTTTTGACTTGGCCTATAAAAGCTTATGCTCCAATAAACCTGTTAGTCTATAACGTGCCGCAGGACCTCTCATTGTTTCTGCAGATGTAGACTAACACAGCTACCCCTTTGATACATATTCTGCTAGTTGCTTTGAGATCCCCATAAGGTTGTTACAGGGAGAAGCTCATGAAGCAGTCGACAGAACCTCCAGAACAGCTGAGTCCTGCAGCTCTGTCAGTACAAACTGGCAGAAACCCAACAACCTGCAACCGGCAAAGAATTACTACAAAAGACTCAGAGTCTGTATGGGCCATTAGTGAAGGTTTTTGCTTTTGGCACCTATTCCTCCAGTAAAAGCAGCTGCGTTCTACGTGAATGGGACAGGCTGTCTCTGTGGAAGGGCGTACAGCTCTGTCCTGAGAACTTGCCTCTTCAGCCAGGGAGTGGACTAGGTGGTGAGAAATGAGAACTATTTATCTGATCCTTGCCTAATGGTTTTCCATGCAGCTCAGGGGGCGACTGTCACAAAGGGCATTGGGGGACGTGAGCCGAAGCAAGGTTCAGATGGACGGTTGTTAAATGACAGCTTGTCTTTCAGGAGCTGTAAGAGTGCTTTGAACAGAAGCTGTCTGGGCTAGCGGTGGCTGGGTGCCTCTCCTGAGTGCTGTCAGCTAGCACATATCAGAGCCAGATCCTCGATAGGCTCCCAGCCACCCAGGGGCACGCTGCCGGGCAGCACTGCATGACAGCATTCCTCTCGGGTGATCACTCACATACCTTTCCCTGAAGTCTTTCCATTACCCCCAGCCCACTTTCCTCTTCTGGCCTTATTAGGGATCCACCAACCCACCCACCCTGTCTCTTGCCACTGCTGGGTGTGCTAAAAACGCCATACAGCTCCTCAGGGGTGTCAGAGGTTGTCTTTATATCCCTGTACAACCAGGCCTCGCTGTACCTAATCCTAGAGGCAGGTGACCTGCCCGTTAGCAAATCCATTGACAGGGAGAAGTGGGGACTCAGCGTTCCCAGACAAACAGTGTGGTTAACATGCAAGCCATTCCCTTAATCCACTCCAGCAAAGATGCTGATATACATCGTACCTAGTTCCTACAGGGATTCACCGCAGCTGCATCTCTGGGGCCAGAGGCTTTCACACACTCTCATGCCAAAGTGAAGAGCTGACCAGTCCCAAGTCACAATCTCCCTCTCATCGAGTCTTCCCAGGATTCACGGAGGGTCTTGGAAACATACGTAAGTCATGCGTGGCAGGCTACGGTGTGATGTTTGGGGGCTGCGTCCCCAGAAACAGGCTATTTGAGGAGACCACTGGAAACACACCATAAATCTTGTACTACTAACCTACACAGCCAAGGCAGGATGGAACAAAGGATGCTGGACACACTTAGCTTTGGGTCTAATTTCCACAGGATGCATTCCGGGCCTAAACGAAGGAAGCAGCTCTGTCTGTCATGGTCCTAGTAAACTCTTTACTTAGCCCTGTGCTGGTCTTTGGGGTGCATGTGTGCTGCAGACACATTCCAGCAGGCCTCAGTGAGATGGGTTGTATATGCTATAACTAACATCCATAACTTAGGCAATGATCTGATCTGCCAAAGGCCACAACTTAAGGGATGGACAAGATGATTGTCGGAGTACATTGAACAAATTCCTGCCTCCTCTAGGAACAGAGCAAAGCCTGCTAGAAGCTCCTGCCAGTACAATGGAGATGCTCTGGGTTTTTTTTTTTTTTTTTTTTTTAATTGGATCACTAGTCTGGGGACACCATCTGCGGGAGAAGCAGAACTTCAGGAAGGCTGGAGTTCAGGGATTCTTGGGGCTGTCTAAGACAGAGGAGAAAGCAAGAGAGTCAGATCTCTGGGGATGAAGCATGGAGTCTGAATGTCCTTGAGAGGGAGGAGTTGTCTGAACAGCCTATTGCTAATGCTGACCAAAATAAACTGGAGATAGGGAGCGCCTGATCATGAAGGCATCTCACCAGCTTCAGAAAAAAATTTCCCCGCTCTATTTCTCAGTCTGTTATTCCAAAGAGAACTGGCCATGTTCCCAATAATAAAGCTACTCGGTGACTGCCATGAACACGGTCTGACAGGACAACTGAGGTGCATGACAAAGCAATGGGCCCCTCCCTACGATAGCCTTCTAGGCTGTTGATTGGTTAAAGCTTGTGGAATGTTGATAAATCTTTGTTATGGTGACAGAAGGCTCCCTGTTGCAATCCATCTGTCTCCCTTGGCCAGCTACATACTTGCAAGCTGACCTAACCATGGGAAGGCTGCCTCAGCTGTTCCGGGTGGGGATTACACCATGCATAACCTGGTGGGCATTCTCCAGCATGCTAATGTGATGACACTGAGTGTCTCTGTCAGGACGCACAGGAGTTCTTTCAAGCCTATCAAAAGTTGGGTGTGTCCAGCTAACGATTCTAGAAGTGCCTCAACCAGTTCACGTCACTTTCAGAGAACACATTGGTGACCTGAATATTTATAGCACACAAGAGGCTACAAGGAACTCTTCTCCCCATGCCCCACCTTCTTTGTTCTCTGGGGACACTGAGGCTGGTAGCTAGTAATGAAATATGAAGAGACAACCCTATCCTCCGAAAGCACGGAGATCCCAGAAAGAGAGAAAGTGGAGCAATCCAGAAATCAATGGGTGCTGTCATATGGGCAGACACACCACACTGAAACCTTGGGAGACACTAACCTCTTTCCCACTCTCAGGGCTACTTGTCTGCTTCATATGTCTCGTTCTCTCTCGCGCGCTCTCTCTTGCTCTCAGCAACAAACAAATACCCTAAGAGGAGGGACAGATTACACCAGTGGTTTTCAACCAGTGTGCCCTGGAACATTGATGAAATTTCACGGCACACCAACTTCCCCTCAGAAGAAATACTGACGTCTTGGGAGGCAGCTGAAATGTGGCAAGCAGGGAAGGAGGGCAGGTGCCTGTTGAAGCTGAGATGCAGTTTAAATATGGAGTCCTGGCACCAATGGGCTGGCAGAAGGGGGACCCTGCTTTCTGGACCTGCCTCCCCATTCCAGGAGTAATTGAACATTTCAGCGGTTACTCGATTACTCAACAGCCCTTTTGATCTTCATTTGGCTTGTTGCCTGCACTACGTTTCAAACCTCTCCAAGACCATAACCAAAGTAAATCTTTCTGAGCAATTGATTCAGCTGAAAAAAGTGGGTGTACCATGGAATTGTTTGTGTCATTGAAGTGCCCATGTTACTGAAAAGGTCAGGAACCCCTGGTTTACACTGGTACCCAGAGCATTGCCTCATCGGGAGCTCATGAGGCAGAAGCCGCGTTGAGAGCAGTGGAGTCTGTTCGTTTTTTAAAAATGAACAGGAAGGGTGATTAGCTGTTAGAACAAACTAGATGGAGCAGTGAAGGATTCCCATCTCTTGAGGTCTTCAGCTCAAGTCTGGATGCCCTTTGGCAACAAGGATGGTTACCCCTGCATCACTAAGTTCTGTGGCCTCAGTTATGGAGGAAGTTAGACAAAATGACCAAATGGTCCCTGCTGTCTTTCAACTCTATAAATCTATGAGCTCAGTGATTTCCCAGGAAAGAACTGCAGCGTAAGGGCCAGACAGGCAGCCTGCTCCCCAGCTCAGTTACACAGCAAGTCTGGCCCACTGGACGTGTGCTGAGCACAGTAGGGTCTGGGATGAAAAATGCTTCCTGGCCTGTATACGAGGCAGCTGCTAGGTCTTCCAGCCATCTTCTCACTGCACCATGCAGCGAGATCCAAGCAGCAGGGAGCAGGTGAAGGACTTCGAGCCACTCTTCTGCTTTTGGGGAAAGAGAGGGTTGGCTGGTTAGATACTCACCGAGGTACAGGGTGGGAAACAGAACGAGAGCATTCCACGGCCATTCTCTCAGCTCACCCAGGAGCTCAACGCTGCTGGAGAGCAGCTTAGTCTGCCAGCAGAAGCCTTCCTCAGGATCTGACCCAATCACAGTGCTGGGGTGGGGGATTGGGGGGAAGAACAGTGTGATCAGGGCCTCCCATCAAACAGACTTCATCCAGGGGCACCAAGTGATGGCTTCTGAGGGTCTGGTAAGAATAGATATGGGCATCCAGATATTCTTTTGGGCAAAGAATATATTCCCCAAACAAGGCGTTTCGATGAGTTACAGCTGAACCCTCTGTCCCAACACAAAAATCTCCAAAGAAGCCAAGGGACCAGTCAACCTGAAATGATTTTGCCTCCAGGAAAGGCGGACTCCTTTTGCTGTTCCAGTGCACAGGCTTGGTTCAATCCGACATTCCAACCAACCAACCATTTCCCCACCCCCACTTTTTTTTTTTTGTTTTGTCAAGAAAGGGCAACTTTGTTCTTTCAGCCAATGTTTCTGTGGGTGGTGGGAGTGGGGCAAAGCGTTCCAGCACTCAGCTGAAGGGGAGCATCCAAGCTCCACCAGTGAAACAGGATGAATGCCAGGGCCTGTTGAATTCATGGGGCCCTATGCAGTGCTATCCAACTGCAGCCTGGGGCCGGGGGATGATGAGTTTTTAAGAGATGCATTTTTATGATCTTCAGCAACACACCAACGAAAATTTTAAAGCAAAATTTTAAACTAAGGTCCTGTTGACTATCATAGTCCGTTCAGAAACTCTGTTTATACCAAGGGTTGACACATGCCTGTTAAATGGCTTCATTACCACCTGAATGGCTCTTTCAGAGGTTCAGGGTGCTGCCAATAGCGCAGGCTGGGTTTTGCACTTTTAACTTAACTAGCTCCTCTCCAAAGGAAGCAGAGCCACAGACCAGGGATAGGAAGAGGCAGGTGGGTGGACATTAAGACCCACTGGTGCCTCAGATTTTCAGGGGTTCTACCCTGCTGCATTTTCAGCACACAGGTAAGGGCGGCCTTGCTGTTGGTGACTGTGTGCGACTCGCTATTTAACCTCTCTCTGGCTGAGAGCCCAGCAGCTATTCACCTAGCTGGAGTGCGCCTTTCAATCCATTTTCCACACCATCTCAGGCAGGGCTGCTGGAGCCAGCCTGCATCCCATCCCAGTTCTCCAGTCTCACCCCCTCCTCATCCATTATTCAGAGTTTAACCAGGGGAAGGCTGATGACAAAGCTGCTGATTACGGCTCCACTGCAGAGACAAGGAAAAACAACTTACATGTCAGAAAACCTCCATCGTTAGCTGGAGCGATGGCTACTTAGCCTGGGGATTACTATGGCGGGGAAGTACATTCTGTAGTCCAGAATGGTGCATAATAGGCTGGGGTGCAGAGAACAGATGGGTGGATCATGATCCACCCACCTGTTCAGAAGACAGAGTTCCAGTCATGGGGGAAGGGACAAATGAAATTGCTTCATTAGCAAGCTTGCCCTCCCCAGTGCCAGCCTACTCTTTGCAATACAGGTTGTATCATACATGTAGACCACTGTTCCTCTTGCAATCACAGTTGGACAAGAGCTTCCAAACTGACAGGGGACTGGTGGAAGACAAGTGTTGTGGTCCCCTTCCCACCCTCCTCTTGCTCTGCTGGTGAAAAAGTTTCAGTATAGGAAAGTCCTTGTCCAGGACTTGAAACTCAATCCCTCTCAGCCCTCTCCCCATCCCTCTTCTCAGAATTTGTACTTCACTGGGAACAGCTGCATCCAGGAGGTTCCAGCAATGAACTTTGACAGGTGACAACAAGTGCCCCTGAATAAAGAGAAGAAGTCACCAACTCAAGTTTATTCCTAAACCTCTTTAAAACCTCTTTCTGGCTCCCGGGAGCCTGCTGGGCAGGAAATCTGTCCTGAGACCCCAATCAACATAGCCAAAAGGCTTCCTGTCCCTACATCAAGATGTATCCCAAGTGACGAAGGAGGATGTCGACCTGCAAACACCACAGTGAGAGCTGTGCCCAGGACACTGCTAATGTCCCCTCCCAATCAGGGATTGTCAGTGTATTGAAAACGCTTTGTTCATTGGTACCCAGTCCAGAGGACCATATTCTTTGGTAAAGCTTGTCCAGGGTCTTTTGTCTGGTGTAAGCTCTTCATGGCAGGGTGTGTGTAAGTTAGTTCAAGGCTCTTCTGCAGTGATAATGGACCAAAGTAAGGCTCATTTTCAGGCAAGTCTCCCACTGGCCAGGGTAAGAAAAACAGGACATAGCCTGGTATTAAGAATGGCCCAGAAGGACAGAGCCCAAGTGGCAGCACTGGATTTCTTATAGAGCCCCATTTCTTGTCCTGGACTGAGAAATTAGCAGGGAATCCACAGAGCTCTATAGGGGGATTCAAAACCCTTCAAAGAATCTAATTCCCCATTGCATTCAATAGCTTCTTAGAGTCATTACTGCAGAATCCTATTGACTTAATCCCCATTACCTCTGGTGGGTCTGCTCTATTAGGGCCTGCATTAATTTCTGTAGGTCTTTTCTATAAAGACCCATATTCATTTCTACCATGGGACTTTTCCACATGAGCCCATGGGATGCCCTGTTTAGTCCCTGTCAACCAAAAGAAAGTCTGGTGAAGTGTGGGCGGGGTGCGGAGGTAAATAGAGATAACAGAAAAAGGAGGGCAGTTTAAGGGCTCAGAGAGAAGCCAGGGTGGGTGGAGGAGAAGGAAAAGATACATCAGACAAAGCAACAGCTACAGTTAGTCCTTATTCATGTCCAATCACATGCCCCTGCCTCTTCATGTCACTTTCCAACCCATGACAAATGGCAGCATGGTTGATATGGATGAAGCTTTTAAGTGACCGAGACCAGACAGAGAAAACATGCGTATGAACTATGACCTGTCGAACACCTGAAAACACCAGCAAGTGTAATGGCCCCAGTGCTGTGCTCACAGAGAAATTTGATTAGTTCAATACTGTTATTCTTCAGACAACCCTTCTCTGGAGAGCAATGTGCAGGCAGTGGGGCTGTGTATCAGTGTTTACAAGCTTTCCAAAACTTCCCAAGATTTATGATGCAACTGTCAATACAAAAGACAGAGAGGGTGGAAGCAGACAGGCTGGCTTGGCTGGTTTTTGTTCACCCTGTTATCATGGCTGTTGAAGCAAAAATTGCCTCCCTTGCTGTGGAGTCCTCCGCCCCGTCAATGCGTTCTCTTGGCCTGGGAGAAGCTCGCCCATGGTCTTGGTGGTAATGGATTAGCAGCAGCCAGAATTCCAGCAGGACACTGCCTCCAGCAGGGCTGGCAAAGCCACACTCTTCAACCACCCCCTTCTGCCTTACCCCTGCATCTGTCTTGCCCTGTTTGCTGCCCTGCCAGCAGCACTCTCCCACTCTTGCATGGGGTGCTGCCGTGTGCTCAGTAAAGAGGGGCTGATTTGGTCAGTCTAAAAATATCTAATTAGATGTTCCAGGCACTTCATTGGGGTCCACCATGACTGGTCTGCAGGCCCTAATGGGAACTCAGTGGGCTTGTTTCCACTCCCTCTCTGGATGGCAAACATCATGCTGCCCACTCATTGATAAGAGGACAGTCTATTATTAACCCAGCCTGCTGGCATCACAAATACAATTATCTGCCTAAACTGATCTCAGTTCTATCGTTAGCAAACTCACTGCCTATTTCATGAGAGCATGTTGGGCACTCAGAATAATTCAATTGCTGCAATTGCCTTTACTGCCTGCTTTTCCCAGGCCTTCCTTCAAGGATACCTTATGTTTTCCTTGCCCTCAGAGACGCATCCCACCATGCAAGATGGCTTGGAAGGAAGCCTGAGAAGATCAATGAAACCTTATGGAATGGAAATGTGCATGGGACCATCAGGGTGAACAACAGCTGACTGGGATCAAAATCTCCCAGGCTGGCAACATGTGCAAAACAATTCATAACCACATCTCTCGTGGAAGGCACACGACCAGGAACTAGAGGGCTACTGGTTGCCGGTGAGATTGTGACAAAGGAGTCTGGGATGCATATTGACAAAGAGGAGGTGGCCATGGGTGGAGAACAGGACACTACAAGCTAGAGCTCCTCTTCTCAGCTTGCATAGATATACCTGCACCAGCTCTGCTCAAACCAATGCGGCCAGGTAACAGACATCTGCCCAGTCTCCCCTGGCTTCCCTCCAGGATACACTGGGCAGTCTAAGCTACCACCTTGCGCTGCCGCATCTACCTTGCCATTTGTAGGTGCTGGCTGGAGTGGCGCTAGTGCAGGTACATCCATGAGAGCTGGGAACCACCCTTCCCAGCTCCAGCTTAGATGGCCTATAGATTCACTACCTCTGCTCCATGGCTGGAACATTCTCTGTACGCGTCTGGATGCTACACACCAGATGTGTCAATTTAAAGTCTTATATAATCACACACCTGTTCCTTCCTAGATCTCTGCTCTCCTTTCCCATTACTGGTGCCACCTCTCACTGACTGCAATCCACCCAACCTGCTCTCCACCGCTTTCCCAGTGGCACCCCACCTTATTGGGACGTCCTCTCTCCTGGTGCATCCCATCATCTGCCTCACATCTCTCCTTAAAGCTGTCCTCTTCTGCCATGAAGATTTTCCCTATTAAAGGGAGAAGTGCCTCACTGTGAGGTGACCCCCCAGCCTCACCCTGTCACCAACTTGTCTGCTATACAATGTGCCTGAAGTGGGTCTCCATCTCCTTCCTCGCAGACCTTGAGCACTTCACTGGACAGGGACTGACCAGCTTGCTGCCAGCATCCAAGAGACGCGTGACAGATCCTGCACTCCAAACCTGGAGGCCGCATCCCCGTCACCTCAGGCAGGGTCTGAGCTCACTGGGTGCGCCCCTCCTGGAAGCGTCTCTCTCCTAGACAGCCCATGCACATTGCAGAGTTAGAAGCTAAAAAAGTCTCCTTGAACGTGCCCCCGACAACACATGCAGATGTCGCAGGGGGCATGCGGACACTGCACAGCATGCACTGAAGCGGCAGAGCCTGCCTGCACGGTTGAGGGCAGCAGGGGAACTGGGCGCATCATGAGCCAGATGAGCATCTGCGGAGGTGGAGCCACTTCAAGGAGCAGAGACCCAAAGACTCAGCACCCCAAGGGTGACTCCAGTCTGATTCCATGTGCCTCTTGTAAGGTACATGAGACCCTGGAGCAGTACCACAGCGCTCAGTTGTCCTCCCCACGCCATAAGGGTACAACAGAGTGACAGCGACTATTGCCACCTGTCCACTCTCCAGGGCAGTGCTGTAAGTCACAAGGGCACATATCACCAAGCGCTGCCTCTTGAATTACACAGGGACTTAACAGAGTCTGCAGGTAAACACCCTGTACCGGTCTGTCCCTGTAGATTCCTGGGGACCATACTTGATGGATGAGGATTTAACTGGAATTCTGAGCCGGGGACAAAATATAACTGTGCAGTTCCTCTGTTTCTGTGAGGCATTTCCCACATGGCTTCCCTGCCACCGCATGGCACTTACCAGATCTGGCACTCCCCTCCATCTCCTCCCCACATTTTCTGAGGCAGCTCAGCCAGCTGTGGGATGGGAGGGGATACTCAACAGGAGGCAGATGGCACAACAGTAGGTGTGGGGGGAACTTTTTCCATTCCCAGTTCAATGGGCTTGGAAAGACCTTCTCTTTCCATATGGTGCCCAGGGTTTCCAGAGGCGCTGCTTTGTCTGATAGCTTTAAGTCCTGCTGGGTCTGGTGAAGAAGGGGGCAGCAATTTAGTTTCCTCTGAATTAGCTTGGCTCAGAGACACAGCCAATGAGATCCCTGACTCCGAGCTGCTGTCTGCGTGGCTGGCTGAGGCAAGAGCAGGGTGAAGGATTTGCTCAAGGTCAGGCTGAGAGTCAGTGGCTCAGCCTGCCTCAGACCCTCAGAGATCTCTGCTCTGACCCCTACACCAGCATGGTGCTGTACTGGATACGATCCAGGTTGAGAGCAGCACAAGCCCAGTTCAATCCGCACTCATGGACATTGGCTGGGGTTTAATCTCCTCTAGGAGGATTTTCACTTGTTCAAAACAGGGACAGCCCCCAAGGACGCTGTCGCATGAACTAACAACTCCAGTCAGAGCTGCCATCAGCAGAACATGCGTGCTCAGAAGCTGTGGCATGAAATGTTTTCCTCTCCATGTGAGATCATGCTTTGCTATCTCACCACACATTGCTGCCACCTCACTGGGCTGAAATACATCTGAAGCGCAGGAACCAGGGTACAGGGGTCGTTGGGGGCTGGGCTGCAGGCACTTTCACCTCTGCTTAGTTAGAAACCCCCAAAAAAATTGAAAATGTAATTCCCGTTGGTGCTACAGCATTAAACTGCCTGGGACAAACCCTGGTTCCACTAAAGTTGGCAACAGAGGCCCGAGCAATCTCCTTGGGAGCCAGATCTGGTCTCTTGGCCCCAGAAAGCTGACTCAAAAAACAAGCTGTAAGAATGTCAGCTCAAGGGTATTCTGCCCGGAACAGCCATGGTGCTACTGGCTTTGGAAATGAAGCCCACAGCACACACCTGAGGCACTGAAAGTCATGTGAGACTGTCAAAGCAACCAAAGGGATTTAGACACACAACTGTCTAATTTCAATGGGAAATGTGTCCAAATCCCCTGGGCAGTTGGGTCTCGTCAGTCCTTGGGCCTTCAGTGAGCAGAAGGATGAGGCTCTTTCAACAAGGCTACGCGCGGGAAGGGGATGGTGGCCTCCTGCTGGCTCCCCTCCGCACAAACAGCCCCGGGAGTGAGCAGAGCCTGTCTGTACACGAGAAACCTGTCGAGATTTCAGAAGCTGCACAGAGCAAGTCCTTTTTGGCACCAGTTAGCATCAAGCAAGCCAACTTCAACAGAAGCGCTCAGGGGCATTGATGTACCTATTTATAACCCACAGAATCCATTTGTAACCAATTAGCAGAGCAAGCTAGAGTAAGAATATAAATAGCTGAACAAATGTAAATATTAACACTGAAGTCTTTGGTCCGACACTCTGAACTTTCACTGTGTGTCCTGTTAACCCTTTCCGCCTAGGAAAGAACAAAGCCCCTTTGCCCGCAGTGCAGTGGTCTCTGACCCCAAACTCTGGCGTCTCTCTCTGCTCTCCAGAGTCAGGACATACATTTTTAATTGAACTGTGGGTTCCTCTTCTCCAGGCACCTTTCCTACTGTGGGCTAGTTCCCCTCAGAGCTGTGGTGTCCAACGCGGTAGCTACTAGCCACATGTGGCTGTTTGGCTGGGTGAGTGTGGCTGGTTGGCTGGGTGAGTGTGGCTGGTTGGCTTCAACAACAAATATATTTTCAGGATCATGTGGCTAGTTCACTACAGAACTGGTTGGACACCACAGCCTTAAAGGGTGGGAAGGAGGAGGCACGTACAGTGCCTCTCAAATCAGGTTCTGTTTGAAGGCGAAACTCCTCTGACCCTACCCAGTCACTGACAAGATGGCTGTGCACCATTCCATGCATTTAGTGTGGAAACCCACCTGTGTGACTGAGGTCAGATGTATGGCCAGAGCACAGAACATCCTGTGCTGAATGACCTCTCCGGTGGTCATGCACGACTGGATCAGATCACACGGCTCTGAACTTCCTGTCTTTTGTTGGTTTCAGGCACATGATTAGAACACACCGTTTAGAAATGAAGCGGGGGAAGGAGACTTGTAGGAAATCATGGGCCACTTCCTAAGTGGGCGTAAATTGCCATAGTTTCACTGAGTCAGCAGAGCTATGCTGATTTACACCAGAGAGGTTCCACTCCCAGGTGTCTGGGCTGCAGGAGTGATTTCTTATTTGTGTTATCTGTAGCACCCTGGTGCCCGGCAGAGGCCAGGAGCTCAGTGCTAGATGCTGTAAAAACAGAGGAAAATCAGTTCTACTCAAACAGCTTCCAATCTAAGTAAAAGAAACAGATACAAGGAAACTGCGAGATAACCCTGGGCAGCATGGTACATGCTGGTCTCCCCATGCCAGCAGCTGGACCTTTGTCAAGCTTTTCCCTGGCAAAGGATAGTTAAGAGGACACCAAGTTAGATATTGCAGTGCCCTGCCTCATTGGAGGGGCCCCATTTGGCTTCTGACCCTGCTGTGGCTCAAGCTAGGAGAGCATTGCCCTGCTCTGCAATCCTGGCTCTTCACTTCCGGCCAAGAGGGAGCAGAAATACTTGGGTGTGTGCGTGTGAGTGTGTGCACGCGTGCGTGCGCACGTAATAACCATATTGCATGTGTGTGTAATAACTATATTGCATACCCATTCTCCCAACTGGTGCAGCTGCTCAGAACAGGGTGCCATGACATGTCTGAACCCAGCACGGGCAAAGCATGCACACTGTTGAGCATACTGGTGCTGGGAAATGAACGTAGAAAGCTGGAGCATGCCAGGAGGCAGTGTGCTCACTTCTCTTTCCAGCTTACCAGCAGCACTGGGATCGCTACAAATGGACAGTCTCTCCTGGAGGGAGTCCCTTCCAGTGTTCTTGGCCAGAAGAACTGTGGGTCACCAGAAGACAGCAGCATCTGAAGGACTGAGCTGAGAAGGGATGGAAGAGACCAGGGCAAGATTTCCATTTCTCCCAGGCAGAGTTATGGACATCAAGGAATTTTCAGGCCCTGGTCAGTCACCACAGGGCTGGGTTATGCAGTAGCCAAAGAGTGGCACTGTTTGCTGTTTTACTCCCCTCGCCAGGCATGCAGTGTTCCGCATCCCCAGGGCTCAGACAGGGAAGCATTTGCCAAGGGGACTCTTCCTTTTTCCTCGCCCTCACCTCATACTTGCTAAAGGAATAGATTTAATAGACATCTTCCACCTACATCCCTGTCCCTTCCAGCCTCACACACACCAAGGTAACAGAGCTGTGTGTACACCGTTCTTCCAGGCCATCAGCTAGCTGGGAGGTTTGTAACTGACTGCCAGCTTTTTGGGGAAGAGACTGTTCCTTCCTCCATGTTGTGCAGCACCTGGCACAGCATGACAGTGGACTGACCCCCAGAGAGGCCTCTCAGTGCTGCCATGATCAGCAGTGGCCCCAGGGCAATGGATCCACTAAGTAGAGAGGCAAGTGCAATTCATGGTAGTGCCCAGTTCAGGGGGCTCAGAATCCTTTGGTGAGAAAAGCAACGAGTAACATTCCCAAACTTGCAGTAACCATAACAATTATATCGCATGAGCAGCCGTATCATAACGCCAGCACATTGCCCCCTTTCATCCAATGATCACAAAGCACCTTAAAAAAGCATCATTATCCCAGCTTCATTCTGCAAGTGGAGAAATGGAGGCTTGACGGGGTGACACGCCCAAGGTCATACAGCAGGTCGGAGGCAGACACAGGAGTACACCCTGGGGCTCCTGACTCGCTGCTTTAGTCACTTGAGCATGCTGCTTCTCCTAAGGCACATTTCTCCCACCAGTTGCCAAGGGGCTAATTTTGCTAGTTGGGTTTGCCTCAGCCCCCTGTGTCGTGGTGCAATTGGATCAGGAAGCAATACTGGTTCCACCTGCTGCGATTATCTCACCCACACTGGTGGCTAAAAGCTGGAAGCAAATAACCGGGAGGAATCATTATGCTTTTGTCAGCACTCTCTTCAGGGTTAAAATCCCTTCCCAGCCTCTCCCGCCTGAATCTAGTCCCTTTGTGCTCTCATCTGATCTGCCTAATCCCTGAAATCCAGCATACAAAAGTAGTACAATCCTCATCTCTCCAGGTCATTTATTCACCAGCCTTGGAGTCTATCACCTAGCATGACACAGAGGGTGGGCGCCTTTTGTTATCCTGCATCCCCCCCTGTGGCTGAGGCAGGATTTGATCCCTATTGTCTATGTGTGCATCTCCCCCTGCATCCACCCAACAACATGTAGGCCGCCCCTGTGCCAGGTGTGGCTCCTGTGGAGAGCACCTGCAAAGTTTACTTGGCTATGCTACAGTCCAACAAATCTGGGATCACCTGTTCTCTCAGCTGGAGGTTGCCAGGGAATTTTTCCTTGCACTCTGCCTGGGAGCTACTCCACGCCCTGATATTGAGAAACCCAGGGCTCATAGACACAGGAGTCTTTGGGCTGCCACTGTCAGTGGGAGCTCCCCATGCACATGACATTTAGCACTAAAAGTCAACCAGAGGGGGGATTAGCAGTAGCCTGGTTACCGGAGCAGACAAACCCTCCGAAGATGTTTTGCATTGATTGATTTTGGCCCTGCCTGACTCGGGTGCATTTTTAAGGGTAGGGACCGAAGTTCTGCTAACAAGCTAGACAATAAGAATGGTAAAAGAGAAGAGAAATAGATAACTTGCAAACACCAATTAATCCCTCCAGCCTCTGAAATCTAAGTTGAAAAACAGGGGGCCCTCCAGCCCGGCAGTATGTGCCTGTACTGATCTCATGCAGCGCATTAGCTAGCTCTGCTCATTTAGCAAATCATGCATAGCTAGCATGTGCCTGTGTGTGTGTGTCTGTCTCTCTCTCTCTCTCTCACACACACACACACACACACACACACCCGGAGAAGAGAAGGGACATGCACCTGGACCTTTCTTCCTTCTGATCAAGCTGCCCACCCACCAGCTATAATAGATCTGCATCTCTTTAGCCATCGGCGGTGGCCCAAGGCAGTCTACGGCACATCAGTGTGCGCGAGTGTGACTGCACTGATCTGTCAGACCATGTTGTATGTAGAACAATACGTTCCCTGCACTGCTGCTCCCCCAAAGTCTGGGAAGAAGGTGGGGATAGGGCTCGAGCACATTCCTCACCTGACAAAAAGACTCAGAAGATGATTTCTTGTCATGGGGGGGGAGATCCATCCCACTGGGACTGTCCACCTGAGGTGGCATTTTCCTTCCCATCCCACTCAGCCAGACCCCATGCACACCAAGCTTTCTCCCACAGCCAAGGCAAGGAAGAGGTACTTACTGCTAGTGCTCATGCTGCTGATCCGGCTCCGTCCTTCTCATTCAGAGATGGCAGAGCTGCTTTCAAGCCTCCTTCTTTTAGCCAGGGAGTGGGGGGTTCCCACCTTCTTCCTAGGGAAAATATTCCCAGCTGATTCCCATCTAATCTATGCCAAGGAGTCTCCCGTCTCCCCAGCTACCACCTCCCCAGGCTCCTGTCTTTGCTCTTAGTTTCTAAAGCAGGCAGATAATAAAGTGGTGGGGGAAGAAGCAGGGAGCCTGGGAATACACCCGGGCAGGGCGTTCCTCTGTCTGTCTCTCCTCCCAGCAACCGATCCACCCCGGGAAGCGGCCCACGGAGGCAGAGATGACTATGACTGGCTCTTTCTCAGGAGGGTGCTGGCATGCAATGCAGACCCGTTCCAGCCCAAGCTCTCCTGGGGGAGTGGACCACAGAAAGGGGAGGGGGCCCTGCACGGCGCTCGCCTCTCAGAAGAAGTCCCCCCCCCCACCCCGGCACTTAGTCTATAGCGATTGACTGTATCCGACGAGGACCCCGCCCAGTGCTCACCTCCTCTCCCAGGTGCAGCTGGCGGAGTCCCATCCAGGCAGGGCTGGGCTGGAGACTGCAAATTGTGATGGAAGGGGAGAGGGAGGAAATTGGCTACACGGGGCTGGGTTTGCTGGGCTGGAGCCTGCCGGGGTCTGCTCTGGCTGCCCTCTGCTGGCTGAAATGCGCCGCTGCTTGTTGCGTGCGATGCATGGGGTTTGCAAAGGCAAGGGAGCAGCTAGCAAGCAGGTGAATCCATTTGCAAGTCAAATCCCTCCCGAGCTCACTCACCCGGCGGGTTCTCCAGCTCACCTTTCCCTGTCCTCACTGTCCTCCTATTCGCTGGCAGGGAGGGCTGACTGGGAGACCCTCAAAGTTCCTTCTTCATTGAGCTTGGCAGAGGAAGGTTTCTATTATTTTTGTGTGTTTGTTTTTCAATTGCCATAGAGA
Source organism: Carettochelys insculpta (assembly GCF_033958435.1). Taxonomy (NCBI): domain Eukaryota; kingdom Metazoa; phylum Chordata; order Testudines; family Carettochelyidae; genus Carettochelys; species Carettochelys insculpta. The sequence goes on from NC_134151.1 coordinate 15,853,121, forward strand.
GGAGCGGTGCTTGATTTCAGCTATGGCTGTCATACCAAGTGAGGCACTTGGGGCATTTGAAAATTTTGATTGATTTAATTTTTCGCAGTTGTGGGAAGGTGGGGGGGGGCAGACATGGCTTATTTTATAACAGGAGACAGGTGCAAAAAGTTAAAACACAAATTGTCAACAGTACATGTCAAGCCATATATGTCAGTGTCCTTCGACTCAGACCCTAAGTTCTCAAGTAGCACCTTTCTCACTTGCTAAGCTGTCAACTTCAGTCATGATTGCTGGAATTATTGTTCCTGGGCTGTGTGTGTACAGTGAAACTGGTGCTTCAGGACATCTACCTATGAATTCAAGCCTCATCCTAAGTAGTCTAAGTAGACACAATTGGCCCTCTCCATCAATATATAAGCATCCTACCTCTAGCTCCAGTACCTGGCATCTGTCACTCCTTGGGAAGGGGTTTGCTCCATTTTGTCCCCTATGAATATACCTGGTATTATAAATGCTGTTCAGGGAACTGAGGCTACAGAAAACACTATTTTGTGCTCGAGGAAAGGCTCTCCTCTTGTGTTGAGTCTCACTCAGTGTTTTCATGTGTCCTGGTCCCTCTGGCTTCTGTGGAAGGTTTGGTGGATTACGAACCTCAGGATCTGATATTTGGCTGATCTTTTGCCCATGCTGTGTCCCCCATTTGGAAATCAAGAGCTTTGCTGACATCAGTATGTCAGGGAATGATTTGGAAGAGGGTTGTAGTGGAAGTGAATGAATGCATATATCAGACCTGACTATGCAGAGGGAAAGAATCCCCTTCCCTCGGGATCAGCCAGCCAGAAGCTGTCCTTTCACACAACAGATCAGGGTTCCGTGAAGGACTTCAAAGAGCCATTCACTCTTTATTTGGCTAGTAACTCTGTTCCTACCAAATTAAGGCATCACCCACCAGAGCTGCTCATGGAGTTCAGTCAGCTACAGTTTGTGAATTGAGATTGCTCTGTGACAGCCCCAGCTGAGGAGGCACTGAGTAGCTCAGACAAGGTTCAGAAAGCAAGCCATCGTCTAATGTCTAAGGAAAGGGGTTCTTTAGGCAGCATGACAAGCTTTGCCTCTCTTCCAGCTGGGCCTTTTTTTCTGATTTGAGGAAGCAGATGTTTCTGGTGCTGATTGTGTGAATTTCGTGTGCACCTTTGGTTGTATAGCTAACCACCTAGGTAAATCCTTCATGTGTCTATTTCATCTGCGTATCAGAGCAGCAATTTGCTCACTTCCACAGAGGGAATCCACTGCAGGACACTGGACCTGAGGTTGGAAATTGACATAGGGCAGAGAGGGGATTAATTTAGAACACGAAAACAATGTAGTTAGTAAGCCAGGAGTCTATCACCATTCTGATCACTCTAACTATTGGCATTGCTACATGTTCAGAGACTGACAAAAGGCAGGGGATGGGGATACAACATACAGTTAATGTTTCCATTGTAAGAGACTGTTTTCAGGTGGTTAGAGCTTTGCCAAACAAGGACAACAATTTCAATGCCAGGTGTCCGGTTTGGGCTGATTTTTTGAGGCAGGTGAGGAAGGGGAGTTTCAGCAAAACTGTCTTGCCTGTTTATGAGAAATAGGTTAGGGAACAATATATGGCTTGAAACATGGCAAGGGAGCCATTCTTGGGCCAGAGAAGTGTGTTTTGCTGTCCTTATGAAAATCCACCTGTTTTGTCTGAGTGGTGCACCTCCAAAATCACAATTTGGCCGTACGTATTCTGATTCAGAGGTTTGTTAGAGGCTGGCAACTAAATTCTCCAAATGGTCTATCTGTACTGAGCATGCTTCACCCAGAGCTGCAGGGATGAGTAGGACTTTTGCTGTGATTCCTCCCACCAGCTGGAGGCTGTTGTGTCAAAGAAGAGAGACTGTCTATTTTATGCTCTCAATGGAACCAGGATAAAGAGGCTGTAATTGAATATATTGTGGTGTTATAGGTTTAGCCCAGTATATGTAATATATCTTGAAATTGCAGCAGCTGTTCCTAACAGTGCAATGATCATGAGCATACCTGCTGTGTCCCTCTGGGAAGGTAGCTCTACATCCAGTCCCTAACGAGTTCAGAAGCCTGCCCTGCTGCTGCAGCCCTGCACAAGGTGTATGTGACAGAGGAAACTGACATTCTGGGAGGAGGGGCAAAGGGTGGGTGGAACAGGAGCAGTCTGGGTAGAACTGGAGCATGATAATTACATGATCAAACCCAATTTTTTTCCCAAAAGACTCCTACTGTGCTTAGTGCAGAGCATGGCTGGTGCTAAGGGATGAATCAGGGTCGTGCAGTAAATGAAGCTGGTGGCTGTTCTGGCTTTGTTTGGTGCAGAGGTTGGAAAGTGTGTAGTGAAATGAGGCAGGGGACTGCAGGAAAGGACAAGGTAGTTTTTTGATTTCAGCTGCTGAATGCATGCTAATGGTGTGAATTCTACCCCAGCCTCAGCCACAGAGTTCTGGCATGATCCTGGGCAAGCCTTTTAAACCAGACGTCTCTCAAATGGCCACTGCTTGTGTTCCTCATTTTCTTTGTGCTAGACTTGGGACCCTGCAGTGAGACTTAAGCTGCATTTACACTGTGAGATAAATTTGAATGTAGGGCAGTTAGCTCGATGTTACCACGACTGTCTTCACTTTAAATGCCACTAGCTCAATAGAGGGAGCACTAATATCAATATCATAATATCATTGGTACCTGATGGGTGTAGCATCAAGCTCAAATTCAAAAGTTCGATTAAAGGCCAGTGTGGAAGTACCATGTCTTAAAATCAAATTTATTAGCCTCCAGAGCTGTCCCGTACGGAACCCACAATGCCCCTCAGTGCTCTGCTCTGGCTGCTGCTCTCCAGGTGTGCAGGAATTAGATAACAGGAAGACCATGAATCTCAAATCAGGCCCAGGAAACCTGTGGCGGTGGGGTCATTTCTGTATGAGAGCCTGAGCACATCTACCCATTACAAATAGCCCCTGCACAGAGTTTGTGGTTCTGTCTCTATACTTGGTATTTTTTTCTACACTGCCTGGTACCACGTGGCAACAAGGCTCTTGTGGGGGTCGTGCTTGTAAAAGAGGACAAGAAACTTCTTCTCAGTGGTTTACATTTGTGTGCGCTCCTCCTCCTCCCCCGCTCCTCGCCACGCAGTCAGAGTCTTTCCCACGCTCAGCCACATCATGTCATTCCCTGACCCACCAAAAGGACATGCCTGCCATTCGGTGATGGCCACACTGCCAGGCAACACCACCTCCTGGCTTGTGTGCGGTTAGGACTCCAAGGGTGGGAAAGAATTTGGGGGGCTTGCTATGACCGGGGGAAGTTTCTCCCAGCAGCTAAGATATTCAGGGGGATGACTTCAGCTGGCCCCCCACCAAAAATATTTTGGGGGACTTTCTGCCATCAGAGGCGAACATGTTCGGGGGTTGATGCCGCCACAGAGGAATCTCCCCCGGCAGCCAAGATATTCAGGGATGGTGGAACATTTCAACCAGCTCTGCAACCGCAAACCACAGCCTCCACTCCCCACCCCCACGCCAAAAATATTTTCAGGGGCCCACTGTCCATTGCAGACACCTGCTGCTTTTTGCAAAATGTTGCTATTTCAATTACAAAATCTTTTTTCTAACCTTTTCTATCCTGTCTCTTCATGCTTTGACCCCCCGAGAAACACAGGGAAGAGTGCATGGAGGGCCAGCTGAGGTTTCTGTTTCCATTATAAGTTCAGTGTGTGAGATTTCACTGCCATCCCTCATGTTAGCAATGTCTGTGTAGTGAAGAGAGAAGACAAACATCTTTTTTCCCAGCCTTTGCTAACCTCTTTCTTCTAACTTTGCACCCCTACATGCAGCGAAGAATGGGTGGAGGGCCAGTTGAGAACACAGACTGTCCCTGTGTTATTATCAGGGATTGGATGCAATCAAGGGAGGGGGGACAGTCTATGGATGGGCCAGTTGAGAACACAGACTGTGCACAGAAGCTGTATAATGAACAGGGAAGCCAAATACCCTCCCCTCAGCAACTGTCTTTTTTCAAAAACTTTACTGTCAACTCTTTCTTCAAGCTTTTCAGGGTCCCTGTGTTATCTTCAGGGATCGGATGCAATCCCGGGAGGGGGGACAGTCAGCTCTTGGCCAGTTGAAAAGACACACACTTGCTGATTTTTATGAAATCCTTGATAATTCAGTTACAGAAGAAAGAGACTTCTGTCAACTTTGCCATCTCTGTGCATGCCCTACTTTTCCTTCCTTCCAATGGGAAAAATGGCCATTTGCTTAACATGGGAGGGGAATGAGGAAAATGCAATGTGGGAAGATGATGTCAAAGACCAGAGAGCATACCCAGAATGCTATGAGAATGGGGGAACTGTGGCAACGGTTGATGTTTGCCAATCGAGTGTGGCAACAATAAGTTGACATTGTGATGAGCACGTGGGGAGATGAGCATAATCAAAATCGAATTTATAAATGCGAGGGTTACAAGAGTGATATTAATAAATTCAATTTTGTCGCATAGTGTAGAGGCAGCTGTAAGTGATGCAAAAGTGAGCTGAGCTGTGAACACACAGTGATCTATGAAAATACTAAGTACTCTGAAATATATGGCTCTAGATGTCTCAGGCTGGACGCCCAAAACTACTTGACAATTCTGGCTTTAATTTTTCTGTGCCTCAGTTCCATAGCTGCGAAATGGGTATAATAGCACCCCCTCTTCTGACAGGCTGCTGTGCAGATAAATCCCTTTATGTTTGGAGAGCACTCAGATCCTACAGTACCAAGTGCTATAGGAAAGCCCTGAAGGAAAATAATACTCCAGGACTCAGTGCAGGATTTGATGGTGTGCAGTGAATATAGCACTGCATCACACAATGAATGATGGGGATAAAAATAAATACTGAATAGCTACCCACTCAGGCTATGTCTACCCAGCAGCATTATTTCAGAATAAGATATTCTGGAAGAGATTTTCTGGAATAGCTAATTTCAAAATAGTGCGTCTACACACGAAATGAGTATCAAAATTGTGCTCAGCTATTTTGAAATACAGCATCCACACACAATAGAGCCTATTTCAGATCAGAGCCTGTGGAGGTACTATATCTTATTTCAAATTAGCCCCTATTCCCTGTCTCTGCAGCCCCTATCCTAAAACACCTATTTCAGAATAGGCGCAATTCCTTGCAGAATGAGGTTTGCAGAATTTGAAATTAGCCATCCGCTATTTCAAAATGATTTCAAATTAGCGGTTTTGCTGTGTAGATGCTAGCCAAATTATTTCAGACTAGCGCCCATTATTCTGAAATAACAGCTGTGTAGACACATCCTCAGTGAACATCATCCATCCCATGCACTGAATGAGACAAGGGTCCCAGGAACAAACTGTAAGGGATCATCTAATTAAAGACAGCAGCATAAGGGGTACGCACAAAAGGGCTGAATTAAGGCTGCATGGATAGATTTAATTCTGGCATTTCCTAATGTCGAATACGAGACTTGGCAACCTTAACATCTCTTTTCACCTAGCTGGTCTGAAGAAGTGGGTCCGTCCCACGAAAGCTCACCTAATAAACTATTTTGCTAGTATTTAAAGTGCTACTTGACTGCTTTTTGTTTTGACTTTGTTTGGTGTGTGGCTGTGGTGAGAGAAAGGGGCCAATGCCAGAGAGTTCTCCATGCTTTGGAGCTCTCTCTCTCATTTCTTGGTGCATACTAGACCTAATGTATTTCCCGTCAGAGAACACTATGAAAAGGGCATATCTGGGGTCCACAGAGGCATGGGAGTGAAAAGGCTTTTGGTGGGAGATCTTACATACACGTTGTACTGCTGCATTGGCCTAGTTTGTTGGGAAAGGACAAGGGTGCCAGGAGTTGTCAGGGATATGAACTCCACAGTGGAAGTATGTGTAAGTTTCTAAACACCATGGCTACGTTTACACTAGCACACTACAGCCGTGTCTACACGTGCACGCTACTTCGAAGTAGCGGCACTAACTTCGAAATAGCGCCCGTCATGGCTACACGTGTTGGGCGCTATTTCGATGTTAACATCGACGTTAGGCGGCGAGACGTCGAAGCCGCTAACCCCATGAGGGGATGGGAATAGCTCCCTACTTCGAAGTTGAACATCGAAGTAGGGCACGTGTAGACGATCCACATCCCACAATATTGAAATAGCAGGGTCCTCCATGGTGGCCATCAGCTGAGGGGTTGAGAGACGCTCTCTCTCCAGCCCCTGCGGGGCTCTATGGTCACCGTGGGCAGCAGCCCTTAGCCCAGGGCTTCTGGCTGCTGCTGCTGCAGCTGGGGATCCATGCTGCATGCACAGGGTCTGCAACCAGTTGTCGGCTCTGTGGATCTTGTGTTGTTTAGTGCAACTGTGTCTGGGAGGGGCCCTTTAAGGGAGCGGCTTGCTGTTGCGTCCGCCCTGTGACCCTGTCTGCAGCTGTGCCTGGCACCCTTATTTCGATGTGTGCTACTTTGGCGTGTAGACATTCCCTTGCAGCGCCTATTTCGATGTGGTGCTGCGCAACGTCGATGTTGAACGTCGACGTTGCCAGCCCTGGAGGACGTGTAGACGATATTCATCGAAATAGCCTATTTCGATGTCGATACATCGAAATAAGCTACTTCGATGTAGGCTTCACATGTAGACATAGCTTACATTGAAGTAGCCTATTTTGACGTAAGAATATCAAAATAGCCTACTTCGATGTGTATCATCTACACATCCTCCAGGGCTGGTGCCATCAACGTTCAACGTTGAAATAGCGATGGAGAACGTCGAAAGGAGCTGCCCCGGAAGGAAATGCAGAGTGTCCACACACACAAGCACTCCCCGTTGAAATAAGGTGCCAGCAAAGCCCCAAGCCACTCCCTTAAAGGGTCCCTCCCAGACACACTCAGCCTGCACAGCACAAGATCCACAGAGCCAACAACTGGTTGCAGACCCTGTGCATGTAGCATGGACCCCCAGCTGCAGCAGCAGCAGCAGCAGCAGCCAGAAGCCCTGGGCTAAGGGCTGCTGCACATGGCGACCATAGAGCCCTGCAGCGGCTGGACAGAGCATCTCTCAACCCCTCAGCTGATGGCCACCATGGAGGACCCCACTATTTTGACATAGCAGGAGGCGGACCATCTACACACTCCCTACTTCGACTTTGAACGTCGAAATAGGGAGCTATTCCCATCTTTGGATAGGAATAGCGATTTTGACGTCTCGTCGCCTAACGTCAATTTCAACATCGAAATAGCTCACGGCACATGTAGACGCGACACGTACTATTTTGACGTTGTGCCAGCTACTTCAAAGTAGCCGGCTAGTGTAGACACACCCCATGACTCTGAGTTTCCAGTGACATCTGTGCACTCATAACCACCAACATGAAGGCTTGAAGCTGGGACCGCAGGAGCCCTACAGTTTGAGTTAAAAGCCAGTTCTATGTCAGCACAGGCTGGAGAGGAGACTCATTCTTTCTCCCTGTAAGTGGTCTAGGTGCCACTACATGGGTCAGTGAACCACCCCTAGGCGTGTGGGTGACACAGCCCCATTACTTTCAGTGCAGGAGTGAATTAAATTGCTCAGGAATAACATCCTGACCTATGAGAAGCTGGCGGAATTTCTTGGCTCAACTCTGGTTGTCAGTCAGTTGGAAAATGAGTGATGTCCAGATGTTGCTCCCTGCTGTAAGTCTGGAGTTATTGGCTTTGAAGTCAATGGAGTACTCAAGATGTAACTGAGTAGCAGCTGGCTCCTGGAGTCCATAGACAAGCTGCAGTCAGGACGAGGGCGAGTAAATGCCTGAGATGCTCTGGCATTTCACAGAGGAGCCAAGAATATGGGCAGCTAGGGTAAAAATAGAGCAAAACAAGCATAAATCCCTACTCCCATTTTCCTAGCGCAGCACCCACAAGTGGTGTGACAGTGGTTCGGCTCTGCTCCAATTTCCACAGCTGCAGGAGCTTTTCCCAGCATCCCTACTGTCGAGAGGAGGAGACCCAGAGAGACGAGGGGCAGATGTTCCCCGGCTGCGTGCATTATAGTGATAATAAATTATAGGTTATTTTCTAGCAAACTCACATTTTCAGACATTAATTTTAGAGCTGTGCAAATGTTAGGAGCAAAGAAAACCTACTCCAACTGTCTGGAATGGTTGTGGGATGGCCCTGCTCCGAGCACTGCTGGAGCGCAACTCTGAGTGACTTTGTTAGATCAGTGGCTTTGCTCAGCTATTTATGAGCATCTTGCAACACAAAGGATACATACGTGACGAAAGTGACAGCACCTCTAAATGAGTTTGGCCTCCATACACGGAATTCAAATCACAGAAGGAGCCGGAGAGTTTCTGAAATTGCCTTACCACCTGCCCCCGTCTTGTTCCCCAGTCGCCTGCTCCAGCCCAGAACCTTCACCCAGCACCCAGATTTCCTCCCTCTGCTTTCAAGAGTCCTGCTATGAGTCGGGCTATTAAGGTCACAGCAGGTGGCTTTGTTTTCTATTGTTCTTTTCAACTACCCCCACCGCAACGAGGAGTGATTGAAGAACAAGCACCCTCCTACCACTCATGAAGTCAGGACCCCAATACGTAGCCCAGGGACGGTCCTGCCAAACACGAGTTTCTTGTAAAACATCCTCAGAACTTGCTCACTACAAGGAGGCTCCTCGGCTCTCCTCCCAACCCCCTCAGAGCTGCGGCGTCCAATACATTCGCCCCTCGTGGCGAATGGGACACTGCAGGGTGGCAGTTCCAGCTCTGGAGCCATATGCGGCTCTTGGAGCCTTTAAATGAGGCGCCTCCTAAAGCCACACGTGAGTACCACCTGCCCACTCACACACGTGACCCAGCCCAGTAGGAGAAGTGCATGGCGGCCCTGGCAGCTCCAGCCCTGGCGGTGGTTCCACTGGCTCTGGCCCCAGCCACCCCAGACACTCTGATGGCTCCAGCCCTGGTGGTCCTGGCCACTTCTCTGGTGCTGGCGGCCCCGGTGGCAGTGGCTCTGGTTAGCCGCCAGCATTAATTTGGAACAGGGGGCTGGAGGTGCCTGCTTCTGGGGGGTGAAGGGCAGCAGGTGAGGGGCTGTGGTGAATATAGAAGGATGACAATCTCAAGTATGGTGATCTTTCAGTTCCTGTTGGACTCCACCGCCTCAGAGAATAACACAGTGAGAGCAGTTTAGCCTGGGCAAACATTTCTTCTGTCCTATTCCTGGAATGGCTTTATCACTGCTCCATGGTTTTCCTTCTGTTCCTCACATTGTTTCACTGGGAAACAAACTCAGGTTTGGCGGTGAAATTCTGTTCTGAATGTGAGCAACAAGCAGCACTAGACATATAGAGGGCTGGCAGGCACTGTACAAGCTTTCCTCCCCTCCCCACGCTCTGCCAACCTCAGCAGTGGTCTGCCTGTCTTCTCTGCCATTCTAGTCCTCCTTTTTTCTCTTCACCTCTTATGCATAGAGCCAGTGCACCTCAGTCCTGATCTGCAGTCTCCACGCATTCTGGTAATCTAGTTCATGCTCCAGTAGTAACAAGCATCAAATATTAGATTGGATTTCTGTGTCCATCAGCACCAGAATGTGATGGTAAGAGTTATTTGCAGTCAACCAGGGAGCACAAACGATACCACATGACTTATACAACCAATCACAACGAAGAGACACAGCTCAGATTTCAAATTTAGAGTAAGGAATGATCAGGCAAAGAACGTTTATTAAAATCATTGAATGATTTGGACTCACCAGTAATTCTGACAAAATCGCCGTATTTGTGGGCATTCCTCTGGCAGAAAAAGAAGTAAATGGTACCTGAATTAAGTATTATTTGTATGTGAATTGCTCAAATCCAGTTACTAGAATTCTAAGAGGAAATTGTTTTTTATTGACTACATAATTCTGTTCCACCACTGAAATGTAATGACCTTAAGTCTTCTGTGCTGGCTACTCAGCCCTTGGAGGCCTGAGTCCAACTCCTGTTTTGAGGCAGAAGAATAAACAAGTCCCGCTGCCTACATATGTCCACATTCAAGAACCATCAGACAGTGTCACAGGTGGTGCCTAACCAGGGAATTGTTCCCTGACCAGTAGGGGCAGAGAATGAATCGCGGGTGGTGTCAGATAAAATGGAATGTCAGATAACTAGGGGTTGGCTAATAGGGGTTGTACTATAAAGAATAATTAAACATTTTGAAAATGAACATTTTATAAAGATTTTAATGAAAAAGTTATATAAAATTGCTTCTGTTCGAAACATACATGAGGAAAATGGCTTGGACATTTCTAGCAATTTTTCTTTGTTTTCTGACAAAATTTGAACCCATCTTTACAGAAGAACTTGGTGCAGTGTTTGCCTAGCACGGGGGTCTGAAACCTACAGCTCCAGAGCCCCATGCAGCTCTTTAAAGACTTCTTAACAGCAAAGTTAAAAAACACAACAACACAAAACAAAACCCTAATTATTTTCAATAAATGGTGAACGTCTAAAAGCCCAGTAATGAACAACTCATATCTAAACAGCAAACAATATGTGGTCGCGAAACATTGGCTAACTCCCGCTTTAATATGTGCAGTGCATTGTGGGATATGAAACTACATCTGTGATTGATCGTGTTGCTAATAAAGACTTGATTTTGATAAGGAAAAGGAAGCTTGTGGCATTCCTGCTGTGAACGGCAACAGGCATTTTAAGAAAGAAAACTGAAATTAAACAAAGTAAAATTGGCATAGTTACAGTAGGGTCAGGAGTGAAAGTCAGGAAGACAGTGGCGCAAACACACACGTAAAGTGTGAGGAAGAATATGTAATGTTTGTGAACGGCCTGCAGTAAACATGTATCACAGCCCAAATAATTGTGTGCACTGTTCTTAAAACAGGGGTTACAAAAAGTATGGTGACTTTATTAACAACCATCTTGCATTCACAAGCATTGCAGCTCTTGAATTACTGAGCTTTTTTACTGAATTCCAGAAAAATGGGCTCATCTTGCCATTTTGGCTGCTGACCCCCGGCCTACCAACCTACAGTGCCTTTAAGACAGAGACATAAAAACACAAGGTCCTGGGGAGAGGAGTTGGACTTTCACTTGTCTCTTGACACAGGAAATGATTTTGGGGACTTCAGGCAAAGGCTTCCTAACATGTGTTTGCAGCAGCCGTGGCTTAGTTGAAGGGCATCCACAAAGGACAAAAGTCCTCTAGGGGGTAATCTGAGCCCAAGATAATTGTACTTGTGAGGCTCAGGCAGCGAGTGATAAGAACCGGTTAGTGCCCCGGCACCAGGAATATTCCTGGCCCTGGGCTGGGCTTCATCAAAGCCTGCGGCCACCTGTGCTCCCTGGCCCTGGCATTCCCAAGCGGTGCTGCTCACTCCCCCGAGCATCCTTTGGCCCTGCCTGCCATCCCCAGGTGACTTAAAATGCCTGGGGGAGGCCCTGCCACCACAACGGGGAGTGCAATAGGGCTAGAGTCCCTTCCTACTGCTTGCTCCTCACAGCTGCCAGCATTGGCCTCTCTGCAGCCTGGGGGGCGGGGGGCAGTGTCTCCATGCCATGCACTGCTCCAGCTGCTGGGAACAGTGCACAGAGACCCCCACCCCCAGCCACAGGGACACATTAGCCCCACTACACTACAGGTGGTGACAGCGGGAGCCCCCTGGGGCACTTTAAGTCACCTAAGGGTGACAGGCAGGGCTGGGAGACACACATGGAGGAGAGCGCATGGGAATGGCATGCAGGCAGCAGTGCCCAGAGATTCCTGCCACCACAGGAGCCACTGCCAGAAGGGGGGGGCGGTGCCCTAGATAAGTCTGGCACCCCCTACCCGCTCCCCCAACCCCTCCTTGTGCACTCCACTCCCTCCAGAGCCTGCACTCTCCCCCAGTCCTGCCTTCAATCTCCCTTCCTCCTCCAGCCCCCAAACTCCCTCCTAGAGCCTGCACCCAGGACCCCAACTCCTGCCCCAGGCCAGAGCCACAGCCAGCAGCCAGACTCCATCCCAGAGCCTACACCCTGCACCGGTCCCCAGACTCCATCCCAGAGCCTGCACCTAAGATCTGCACACAACTCCCGATCCACACCCCTCACCCTCCTGTACCCAAACTACATCTCAGGGCCTGTCCCCCCGTTGTCCCCCAATCACCGGCTCCAGCCCAGAGCCTGCACCCCTCCTCCACCCAAACTCCCTCCCAGAGCCTGAGTGGCAGGAGGGGTGCGGGCTCCTGGCATTCTGGGCCCCACCAAAATTTCCGCGAGCCTGCACCCCCTGCAGCAGGCACCCTGAGCTGAACGCTCAAAACACCATCTCCCAGGTCACAAGACTTTCCCTGATTGTCCTCCTTTTTTGACTCCCTCGCTTCATTTTTACTGACAGCTGCAAGGATCGGGGAGGATGGTGGCTGGCTGATGGTGCACTGCAGTTAGTGTGTTATTACCACTCTGCTTTGGGCAGCTTGGACTGATCCCTGGGAGCGAGCAGGGCTTCCTAACCAAAGCAAAGGACGCCTGCCCTCTGCCCCCGCTCGCCATGCTCTGGGGAAGCTTCTTGTCTCTTCACTGCTTTGTCTCTCCCCCGGACTGGGCTGAACCCCGGCACATGGCGCAGGAGGAGGGCGATAGAGAAGGGCAAAGGTTTCCATTGCTAGCTGGAGTCTCCCAAGCAGCAGCACCTGGGGACCCCTCTCCCTCCTCGAAGCCCCGGTCTCTCCCTGTGGCTAGCGGGTGTCTCCGCCGTTGCCGCATGCTGGCAGCTCATAGGCAGAGCCCTGGCTCAGCCTCGACGCAGTCCTTGTCCTGTCATGCGCTGCAGTCTGCTTTCCCTCTTGTGGGCCAGCCCCACCCCAACGTGCTCATTGCTATGGTCTCTGAGGCCCTGCAGCACAGGAGGCTTCTGTGTGACTCCAGCTCGGGCTCAGCTGGGACCAGGGCTTTTCTGGCATGGTAGCTGCTGCCACCTACTGGCTGTAGCTGTTAGTGCCTCACAGAACAGAGCAGCCTCTGCACTTGGCATTTTTTGGCCGCTGAGCAGCCTTACGAGTGTGGCAAATGAACCTCCACGAACCCTGCCCAGGCTGGGGCCTATCGGCCTCTTGGTTTTGCAGATGAGGAAATGGAAGAAGGGTGCAAAAGTGAGTGGCCTGAGGCCACAGTGGAAGTCAGGGGCTCCTGGTGCGCAGCCCAGTGTTCAGACCAGTCAGTCGCCCAGAAGGCTCCTGGCCTAGCTGGTGCTGCTTTCCAAACCCGGGTCAGCATGAGTGAAATCACATCTAACAGCTGACTGGGCAGCTAGCAGGAATCCTCAATATCTCTTGCACCGGTCCCGGCCTCTAAGGGCTGGTTGATAGACTTTGGATGTGTGGCTCACGCAGGCTCCCAGTCTGGTTTATAGGGAACAAACAGCCACCTCGGTGAATCCTTCCCTGCCGTTGGCCCTGTGCTGGCAGCCTCAGCAGAGCAGGGCGGGTGGGACAACTCCCCTCTCGGCGGTCAGCCCAGGTCAGAGGTCAGCCTTCCCAGCAGCGGGCAGCACAACCCGTCCCTGCCCAAGCTAACCCTTCCCTAGGGCTCCAAGGACTTTGGTTGTTAGCCCGTCCGTCTGGTGATGGCAGGCAGTACTACGCTCACCAGGGCCATTTGAGGGGAAATGTAAAGGCTCTCCAGTAAAGACCCTTTGCTCAGTTACCCGAATGCCAGGAGGGGCTGTGTTCCAAAACTCATTAATGGCTTGTTTTGTGCCAAGCAGAACTAGGAACTGCAATCAAAGGTGCTTTATTAGTTTGGCAGATAACAGGAGCCAATTGCCGGCTGCGGGTCCGTGATATTGCAGAGTACAGGCTCCTTTGACATTCCAGAGAAGGAAGGGGAACTGGCGCTTTTTTTTTTGTCTCAGACTGTGTAACAATGGTGCTTTTGATTGCCTGCCAGTGGCTCTGGGCAGTGAGGCTGAGCTGAAGGTTTAGCAGACTAGTTTAATGAGGTTTGTCCATGTCCTTTATCAGAGTTCCTGTCAAGGTTTCTGCTGCCGGCAGCAAGAAGATTCCAGCTACCCTCCAGCTTGGTTTGCTGTAATCAGCTGGCCAGCCCCTCCCCTTCCTCCATGTAGCACAGCAGTTTCCACATTTTTCAGTATCACTCCCCACTTTTGATTTCTGAGAAACCTTCACACCCCCGCCTTCTTTACCGTCATCCAACCCCCCTTAACAAAAAATTCAATTTGTAATTTAAAACAAACACAAAAATTAAAAATGGGTACAAATAGTTTTTCTTGGCCCTTTGTGGGTGCCTGGTGCAGCCCCAGCTGGCCAGCTGCCTGAGCCCTGTGCCAGCCGCCAGAGCTGCCCATAGCCAGCTGCCACCCACATGAGGCCTGCACAGCCACAGCTGCCCACCCAGCCACCTGCCAGCTGCTGCAGCCAGCCGCCCAGCCGCCCACCCATAAGCCGCCAGGGCCCGGCACTGCTGGGGCCAGTCACCCACCCACCAGCTGCCCAAGCCCCATGCTGCCAGGGCCAGGCAACCATCTACTGTCCTGAACCGCCCAAGCCCCATGTTGCCAGGGCCTGCTGCTCAAGCCACACAGTGCTGGGGCCAGCTGCCTGCCTGCCTGCCAGTCTGCGCCACCCGAGCCCCATGATGCCAGGGCCAGCCACCCAAACCCCACGAGCCACACAAACCAGCCCCCCCAGCCCCGCTGCCTGAGCCCCTTCCATTGCCTCCCCCAAAGACGGGCACCACCAGCCCCCCACTCTTACCCCTTCCTCCTCCCCCACCCCACACTTACATGCCTTTTCAGGAGCCAGCTAGCTCCATGTGGGCCTTCACCGGCTGCCTGCTTTTTATCACAGCTGCGCCAGGTCGCCCATGTAAAATGGCAGGGGCTGAGAGCCGGAAGTAAAGGCCGGCTCTTTCTTTGGGTGGGGCAAAAGACGGGTGGGGGCTGGGTTGCCTCATGACCCCCTGGAATTTCTTCATGGCCCCCAGGCGGGCACGCCCCTGGGTTTGGGAAACCATGATGTATCAGGAGCTACTCTTCATGCTTGGCTCTTCTGGTCTATGATATTCTCTTACCTCTTTACTGGGGGGCACAGCTGCGCTTTCAGGCAGTGATCCAGAGGGTCCACAGAAGCCTTTGGCCAGGATTGGAGAGCAAGGAAACAAAACCCATAGGGGCCCATAACATCTGGAACGCCTGGAATCCCCCCGTGCTCAGAAATCTGGAGGAGGAACCAATTTTCAGATGTTTTGTTTTCTCAGGGCAATGTGTGTGCGATGTTCTTTCACGGAGCCAGGAACTGAGTCGCCCCCTGCCCCCTTGTCGCCCGTTCTTTCACAAGAGCCACCCTTAAGGGAAACCACACAAAGACCTGTTCTTGTTTCTCACTTCAGTGGCGCTCTCAAATGTTGTCTTTAGGCAGGACCGTGTCCTCGTTCAGACGGTGCCTCCGAGACCACATACCCTGACACTCAGCGTTATTGGGCTTCACCTCCTTTCCTGTTGTGACCACAGGGACCTCTGCCATTCCAGCTTCCTCAGCCCCCACCTCCCAGCTGTGACCCGTCGCTCCAGCCATTCAGACCCCATCTCTACTCTCTCATCATTGCTGAGCAACCCTGTGGTTACCACAGCAGTTACTCACAGGATGAAAAAGTACCTGGGTATTTTAGCTGCCTTTAAAGTGAGGAGCGTTTGGTCATTTTGGACAAAAAGTGTCACTGAACCTCTTGGTTCCCTTTTGTTCTTCCTTCCAACCCCCCTCCCCCCCCCGGTCCATCTTTTCTCTTTAAACAAGGGGAACCAGCAGTTGTCCCCAGACCACTGAGCCTAGTTTGGGGATTTGTGTCCCTCAGGGGACTGGCTTGGAGTCTCCACTTGCTTACGTCTGTATTCCAACTGCCTCCCAAGCAGTGGCTTTTTGAGCCTTTACCTTGGGTGGCTTCCTGTTTCTATTCATACAGGGAATATCAAGCTCAGGTCCTGGGTCTGTATCACCAGGAGTGGTCCACCACTCTGCAGAGAACCACAGCCAAAGGGCACCCTGCACCTTGGTCTTCATAGCTCATCTTTAAGGGGCAGAAGGCAGATCATCCATTCACTTTTTGACACAGTGGGGAGGAAACGCTTTTACTAGTGGGGGTGTTGGAAGCCAACCCTCTTACCCCTCTTCTCGCCTTTCCAGCTGGAAGCAGGCATGGAGCCCTGCAGCCAGCAGCCAGGACCTTAGAGCAGGCAGCAACGGGGAGCAGGGCACTAGGTCAGGCAGCCGTTGGAATACGGAGAGTGGCGGTGGCGTGGCATGCAGGGCGGGCAGCTGGGACCCTGGGCGCAGGTCTGGCAGCGGAACCCTGGCTAAAACCTGTGGGTAGGGTTCCTCCACCCCCTCTTAGTTCCTGCACCTATGACATGACCTTTTTGCACTGATTGAGAGACTTGTGGTGATGGGTTTTGTGAGAAGAATACTGCCTCTTCACAGGGACTAGACTAAGTCTGCCAGCTCCTTTCACATCCTCTGAAGTGGACTGGTCACAATCAATGCAGGCACTGGGGAGACTCTGAACCTCTCAGTAGTCTGTCCTTGCAAAGTGCAAGGCTGTCACATGAGGAGGCATTTCTGCTCCATTGCAGAAGAGCCAGAGGCAGCCAGCACCATGTCAGAGACTGAGCTCCCCAGGGCTCCCAAAGCTGGTTAGAAATCTCTGCAGGACACAGTTCACACTTGCAGGCTCTCACCCAGTTCCTGCATGTCACTCTGTGTCCTCTGGAGAGCCTGGGCTGGGTTCCCATGCAAAACCAGAGCGAAGTCTTGGAAGTTTCACTCTGTCTGCCACAGATGTGCTTGCAGCCCTGTCAAGCTCTTGAAATAGCAGTGTCTGAGGCTGCTCAGGGGAGAAACATGCAGTGAGGCAGAAGGGAGCAGTGTTGCATGGAAGAAGGTGACCACAGAACATTGTGAGTCAGATTCATGGCTCTGGTGAGCTCTGGCTGGTACAGGACCTAGGATTGATGGAAACAAGATGCTTTTACATTGCCTTTTAGCTCCCCTAAACCTGTAGCTGGCATCTGCTCTCCTCTGCACTAGCACTAGTAATGTCTCCTCCTAGGGACCGTTCCATAACTTGCAAACTGCTGCAGTGTAAGATGTTCCTGCAACCAGCAAAGGTAGGGGAAGGCAAAGCTGGCCTAGAATGGGCTACACCTGTTTTAAGCCACCTGGCGATTCCTCTACATCAGCTTTCCTGAGCAAAGCCCAGCCACAAGAATGGGGGCTGAGAATCTGTCCCCCATATACCCAGGAGCCCTATGCATCTGAGAGAAGGCACAAGATAAGAGATGGTGTCTTAGAGCATAGGGATAATGTGTATGTTATTTCCCCTCCAGGGTTACACATGAAATTATGGGCTTGATTCTGAACTGAGCTATCATGGCATTTAAAAAGCCCAGGGACTACTGGTGCTCAGGTACCACAGGGATCCTTCTCTCAGAAGGACCCTGGATAGCCAGCTAACCATTGTGAAAATACGCTTCTATTTCCCTGACTTCACTCCTCTTCCCTCCTTGCTGCGCTCCTTCACCCCTCTTTTGTGCCCCCCTGTAAGCTCTTGGAGCAGGGACTCTTGTGCTGTGGCTCTGCACAAAGTCCAGAACAATGGAGCCCTCACAGCCGGGAGCCTCTGGGCTCTACCACAGTCCAAAGGGTATTGGCACATTTGCTTAGAGACAATAGGACTGAATTTAAAAAGCAGAACCTCTGCCCTGGAAAGCTCTAGGTAGCATGTGGAACTCATCCCCACAACCAAGTTATAGCTGTACAGTGGGACTCGCTCGCACTTCCTCCTTCCCACTGCTTATCTGTGGCCTTCACTTTTGTCCCTGATTAAACCGGAAACCCTTCTTGGCAGTGTCTGTCTCTTTGTGTTTGAAGCACAAGGGACACTCCATGTTAAATACAAGTGACCACAAGAATATGAATTAGTTAATAACCAAATACACTTTCACAGAGAGCAACAGAGATCAAAGCAGCAGTCTAAGCTGAAAATGTTCTCAGCCACTATCCTGCATAGCTTTGTCTCTAGACCAGTCAATTTAAACACTGCTGTCCCTGCACCATTGTTGCACCAGTGTACCTTTTTATGTGTTCTAAGCAGTTTCTGGCCAATAGAAACACAGCACTGACAGCAGAGCCATGTGACCTAGTTCTCAAAGGTGCTGAGTATCTCCAGCTCCTAGTGAAAACAATGAGAGCTGCATGGGGAAGGCAAGTTTCAGCACGTGGGAATTTAGACCCATGAAGCGTGGCTTAGTCCGGTGGCACAACCCTCTAGTTGCTGGACTAATTGAGTAGCACTGTAGGACAGACAGCTTCAGCTGAGGGCAGTTCCTGCCAATTACAGGAGGTTAAGAAGCATGCACGGGGAAGAAGCAGGCCAGGAGAGGGTTCTTGAGGCTGAGTTACATGTGTGGGGTGGGAATGAAAAGAGGAGTCTGTACAGAATGGGCTGGCTAGCTCTGTTTCTAGGCGCTGGCCTGGCAGCGATGCTGCTCTAGCACCAGAATGTAGTACATCGATGAACGGGAGTTTCCTTCGGTGTGGGGAATCCACCTGCCCGAGTGGCAGTAACTACACTGACGGAAGAATTCTTTTGCCAACCCAGCCACCGCTGCACTGGGGTTTGGTCAGCTTAAATGCATCTCTCCACAGTGTGAATGTTTCAAACCCCGCCCCCCCTCCCCAGGCAACCGCGTTAGGTCAGCTAAACATTATGTGCAGACCCTGGCTCAATGCACATAGAGCATTGCTGTCTGCTGAAGCCCTTCCATTCTGCACAACCCAACACATGCCCCAGCAAGTGGGCTTCCCCTCCCTCCATGCTGTCCATTGCTTAGGCAAGGAACAGCCCCGGGCTATGTTCTCCCTATCCCAAGGCCTTCCTCTTTGTCCCTTATTTTCTAGGTGCACCTAGGAATGAGACCCAATCGCTCACCTCCTTAATCCCCGTGCAATCAAAACGCAGGTCTCCCAGCCCTCAAACCACCTGATGTGCCAGAGCTTGTTTGCAGCTTGCAGTGCATCAGAAGTTAAGTGATGGAGGTGAGCTCTGGGCAGATGGTCTCTTTTCTTGCCTCTGGCACTGTGTCAAAATGATTTGGAATGCAAGGCCATAAGGAAATGGTTGGATCAGACCACATGGACTTCTGTGCTATAAAAGTAGAAACATCCTTCCATAGGTAGAGTTTAGTGCCCTGCTAACACTGACAGCCTCTCCTTGCCCCCGTTTTACAGAGAAGAAAGCTGAGGGCAGTGAGGTAAAGTGTTTGCAAAGAGTTGCACAGCACTAGGGCGACCACCCCTGGGGGATGGAAATAAGGGGCAATGGGTTTTCATAAAGGGATACTTTAGAGAAACTCCATTCTGTTTTGCATAGCGTGTAATCGTCTCTCCTGTACCTTTCTACTGCACACAAGTACGTGATGTAATTATCACGAGCTTCACTTCAATATTTGAGACGGTCAAGGGATAATCCTTAGGGGACAAGTGGTCCCCTAAGGGACAAATCGATGGAGTACGGGATGGATGGTTACCCTGCGCTGAAAGTCAATGGCAGAACTCAGACCTGCACCCAAATCGCCCGACCATATTGTGTGCATAAGACCTCCAAACTATAAGAGCCTCCTGCTGTCCTGCCCCAGCATGAGTCCTCTCCTGTCCTCATGGCAGCTCTCAGACTTGGGGCTGAGTCTCTCATCAGTCCCAGCCAGCTCACCTGGATTCTGTTCCCCGCCGCCAGCCTTGTCACCTGCTCTGAGGCGGGATGACAGAGCAGAGCTTTCCCACTCTGAATTGATATTTAACCAACATTAAAATTTCTCAACCTCAAGGGCACAGAGGGGAGTCAGAGGCATAGGGAGGCGGGAGAGCAGGGCAACTAGCCAGGCCGGAATAACTAGTTTAGTCAAAACAACAGCTCAAGAAAAAGACAGACGGCTGCTGGCCCCGCTTGGACCGATGCTAATTTGGCTCAAAGCAACTGCTACCTGCTTTCCCAGCCCCTTGTGGACTTACTTGCTGGAAACTCAGCTCTGAGGTAGCCTTGGTGCTTCCCTCCTGTGAGCCAGGAATCTGCAGGCACTGGGCTGTTTACAGAACAGCTCCTGGGTAACTCATTGACCTCAGCATTCAGCCGCACTGCTGGGAAACAGAGGTCCCCTGGATGATAAGCTGCTCGCACAAGAAATTCTTTTCCTTGTGCGAGGGAGTGGCTGTGTTGTGCCTGCCTGCCTGGCTCCTAAACACAAACACGCGCTCTCCCTGACCTGCAGAAGCCGGCTGTGCTGCTACCCGCGTGGTCCACACCGTCCCTCTGGGGTGCTACCTCCCGGGTTGGCCCAGCAGAGCCATCTAGGGAGGATGCCGAGGAGCAGAGTGAACGTGTGCCGATGAAGAATCAGGTCAGTGCAGCCGCTCGCTCTGCTTGGCAGTTACGTTCGCCTTCTGTGGCGGCCTGCCTGTCCTGCTGCAGCGCTTGTTACCCATCTGGGAGATTTCTCAGCGGAGTAAACATAGCTGGGAGGCAGGGTTTGCTGGCACTTCCAGCAGCCCTGTGAGGGGTACACATCCACGCAGCTGGTGGAGACGCTGAGGGATTTTCTGTCCCCACTGAGTTAGGCACTCAGTAACTGTGGTGATGGGCATGGCGTGCCAGCTTTGAGCAGAATACTCTGGTTTTCTTGGGGACGCAGAGGTCTCACGAGCAGGGAAGCACAGAACAGCGCTGGCAGCCGTTCAGGTTTTACTGAAAAAAGAAATCTGATCTGAAGAAGTGGGTCTTACCCACCAAAGCTCCTTACCTAAAATCGATACTCTGTAAGGTGCTGCAGGACTGCTTGTTTTTGTGAAGCTACAGACTAACAGGGCCACCCCTCAGAGGTTTTACCGAGTGAATATAATGTTCTGGCTGGCAGCCCTGAGGAACCAAAGCCTGCTGTGTTGTTATTATAGTACAGGCAAAGCACGGGCAATGCGCAAACACTGGGGCAGGCTCCCCACCTAGTGTGCCCCACTGACGCTGACCCGGAGGCTGTAGCCCTAAGGGAGGGCTGGGGAGGACTCTCTGGGGTTCACTCGAAAACTGACTTCTTTCAGAGTCTGATGAGCAGCAGCCAGCTGGTGCCAGCTGTGCTGGAGGGTGTCTGATAGGGATCCCTGTCGTGCTTTTCACAGGGCTGGCCATTCACCTAACCCAGGCGAGGCTCCTCAAACTAGCAGCGCCCAAAGCCAGGGACTGTGCCTGCGTGTGAAACTGTTCACCTAGTCCCTCGGATGAGGCTTTTCAAAGGAGCTGGGCCAGATTTCTGAATGTTAAGCCAGAGCTCACGAGAGGTGGAAGATGGGGGAAGAGCTCAGCAGGGTGGCGAGGGCTTTGGAAGATTTGTTCCCAGCACAGCAGCGCTTGGCTGCTGCAAATGTGTGTGGACAGCCCCTCTGAGATCTCCCCCCATCCCATCTCCTGCTTTTGCAGGGACAGCTGAAATCCAGCACACCTGGGTTTGAACTTCACCACTGCCCCCTGGATTTTTACACTGGGCAGCCAAATACCCGCTAACCGGGGCTTCCAGTGTGCCTGATGTTACAGCCAGGAGCGTGCTCCTTTGCTCTGGCAGCACCAGTGGGGCAAGATTAGGGAATGCAGCATAGCTGCTTTCCCGCCTACTTTCTGCCCACTCTCTTCCAATGCGCAGCTTTGCAGCGAGACTAGGGAAGGGGGCTTGTTTGTCCTGTACAAAGCAGGCCAGGAAGAGGAAGTAGCAGCAAGTCTGGAGTGCTGTGAGGTAGGTGAGTCATAACGAGAAGCTGGTAAAAGTGTGGGGCTGGGGCTGGGGCCAGGGAGGACTCTGCCCGAAGGAGGCTGGGTCCAGGCACTGGTGGAGGATAGGAGTGAACTGGGCGGAGAGGGAGAGAGAGAATGGAATGCTGCAGACAGTTTTATAGTTCAGAGCAGATAGAACAGAAACAGAAACAGAAACAGAAACAAAACACTGAAATTCTCCCCAAAAGAGCCTGGACCTGGGCTCTCCTCTCAGGGCCACAGACCTCAGAAGCCTGTGGGTCCCTGGCCCTGAGTAGATGTCCTTGTTGGCCAGCCCTGATTCCATGGGCCATGCTGTGTCTGAGTGTCAGGCCAATTGCCAGGCTGGCAGGAGGTCTCTGAAAGCCTGGTGTCTACAGCTGCCTTCCAGGTGGGCTGCCATGGAGCTGGGCGGGTGAGCTGGTAGGGGGCTTGGTGGCCCATCTGAACTTCATCAATATCAAACCACCTCCACAAATACAATTAGGTTTTGCCAAATCAGCAAATTCCAATGATGACAATATTTTGCTGGGATTTGCTGGACCAGCTCTGGTTAGGAGTGCTGTTCACTGGGAGATAACTGGGCTAAACGGCTTGATACCCACAGCAGCAGGACCAACTCGGCCAGGGAGCAATTCCTTCTAGGTTACAGAAACTCCTGTGTGTACTTAAATGGACCAGATGGAGCCACACTGCCACCTTTTGTCCCAGTCATTAGTGTTATTTATATCATTGTAGTCCCTGAGAGGCCAGGTCATGGTCTGAGAGAAGAACACTGTGCTAGGTGCGGTCCCTCACTCAATCCTGCAGCTACTTCTTGGGGCCCGTTTTAGTTGTGTTCTATGTTGAGGAAACTCTTTCTAAGTAAGCACTTGTCCCTTTAATTCTCTCTTTGGCCCATTGTTCCCCTTGGTCGCACCCTGCTCCAACCGAGCAGGAGAGGTGTGATGAACACAGTTACTTTGGGGAACCACAGCACTGCTACTTTAAGACAGTTATGTCCTCAGCTGATGATGCTCTAGATGAAAACCAAAGCAAGTTATCCTGTGTAGGTTTATAACCATTCAGTTACTGCCTTAATTCACCTACCCCAACCAGAGCTCTGTTCACGCCGTCTCTCCATCCCCACATCACTTTTGGAACTTAGCTGATTGATTGAGACTAAACTGTGCTCTTGTTATAGAAATTATGCTGGCATCTGCCACCACTAATGCATCTGCCTGTTGGGGACAATGCCGTGGAGCTTGCAGTGACGTCTGGCACTGAGTCTGGGGATGGGAAAGGAACTTTCAGGCCAATGTACTGCTCCTCTTGAGCCAAAACCTCTCCCTGTGCAATCAGGTTTGATTTGCAATTATAGTGCATCACAAAGATAGTTTTGTACCAAGAATTAAACACTGGACAATAAAGCTGCGTCTACCCGTGCACGCTACTTCAAAGTAGCGGCACCAACTTCAAAATAGCGCCCGTCGCGTCTACACGCGTCGGGTGCTATTTCGAAGTTAACTTCGACGTTAGGCGGCGAGACGTCGAAGTCGCTAACCTCATGAGGAGATAGGAATAGCGCCCTACTTAGACGTTCAATGTCGAAGTAGGGACCGTGTAGACGATCCGCATCCCGCAACGTCGAAATTGCTGGGTCCTCCATGGCAGCCATCAGCTGGGGGGTTGAGAGATGCTCTCTCTCCAGCCCCTGCGGGGCTCTATGGTCACCGTGGGCAGCAGCCCTTAGCCCAGGGCTTCTGGCTGCTTCTGCGGCAGCTGGGGATCTATGCTGCAGGCACAGGGTCTGCAACCAGTTGTCAGCTCTGTGGATCTTGTGTTGTTTAGTGCAACTGTGTCTGGGAGGGGCCCTTTAAGGGAGCGGCTTGCTGTTGAGTCCGCCCTGTGACCCTGTCTGCAGCTGTGCCTAGCATCCCTATTTCGATGTGTGCTACTTTGACGTGTAGACGTTCCCTCGCTGCGCCTATTTCGATGTTGGGCTGAGCAACGTCGAAGTTGAACATCGACGTTGCCGGCCCTGGAGGACGTGTAGACGTTATTCATCGAAATAAACTATTTCGATGTCGCAACATCGAAATAAGCGATTTCGATGTTGGCTGCACGTGTAGACGTAGCCTAAGGGTTTAGTGCCATAAACTTTGTGTCCTTAGGCAAGTAATGTCTCCCCTTGGGCCTCAGTTTCCCCATCTGTGGAATGGGGAGAATAATACTGTCCTAAACTATGTGACAGTTATGCAGCTTAGCTTGTCAAGGGTTGGAAAGTAATCCCTTGTTGTCTGGGATGCTAGAGAAGCCACAACATTACTCTTACTATAAGAGTGCTCATGAAAGAATCAGAGGCAAGGTTGGCTTTTGGAGGCAGGGATGGCGGGGGGATTCAGTTTCAGTGCAGAGACGGTATGTGTCTGAGCTGAGGCAGGACAGGAGAAGAGGGGAGTTCAGCTGGTTTGCAGGAGAACCCCAATCTAAGCTGACATGTGGATTTCTGCCACCACTCGCTGAAGCTTGGAATTCGAGGAATGTACTGCATGGCGTTTGAGATACGCTCTGTAACAGCAGAGAGAGAAAGGAACCGCCAGAATCACAGAGCTGACACTGGGCAGCCGCTGCCCCACCGGCCTGGGAGACAGGCCCAGCCCCACCCCCCGCCTCGCAGATGCACAGCAGCTGTCAAAAGATGCATTGTGCATTGAGAGTCTGAGTCTCCATGCCAGTGGGGACAGAGCGCCATTGCAGGGCTGGGTAGCACTGGATTCACCCCGCGGCTGTGAGAAGGGACGACCTGCCAGCCTTGGGCCTGGCTGAGATGGTGAACACATGGGCTGCTGCTTTGGTGCCCCTTGGCAAAGGGAGCTTTCATTATGGTACACAGGTATGTTGTCTAGAGGGGTATCAGCCCCCTGCATTGTCCAGCTCCTTGTACAGTACTGAGCTGTGGCAGTTTATCTCCCAGCTCCCAGCTCTGCCAGGCTGGCTGGAAAAGGCTCCAGTGTTTGGATTGCTCCCCCATGCACAGGGCCAGCTGCTGTTAGCTCTTTCCCTCCCTTTCCTTACCACCGGCTTGCCAGTGCGTCCTGCCTTTGACAGCAGTGAGTTATTCTACAGAAACCCGCTGTGTCATCAGGGAGGGGAAGGAAGGAGTCATTCAGTCAGCTTCTGTCTCCTCCACATCCCCTTGGGAAATCTTCAGCACTCCTCTACCTCCACTTCTGCTTCCTGCCCAACAGCTCCTGGGGGCAATAGGGGAAGGCCTTGCAGTCAGCATCAGGTGATGGTGTTCACCTTTTTAGGTCTGAATGCTTATGGCAGGCCCCTTTGCCTGGTGATGTCAGGCCAGGTGACCTGATCAGAATGCGAAAGAATGGACTAGCAGGATGAATCCTGAGCTGGCATGAGGACTGGCTGGCTGATCTAGCAGGGATGGCTTTCCCCCAGACTTTCTGGGCCCACTCTTCCTGGAAAGAGAGGAGGGCCAGGTCCTGCTGTTAGCTACTCTGACATAAATCCGGAATGAGTCCACTGCTGCTGATCCCCAGGTATTTGCACTGCAGTAACTGAGTGACAAACCTGGCTCCTTGGTCCCTTCCACCGGTTGCTGGAAGAGGTGGTTGGCCCAGGTGGAGTTCATGCAGGAGACCTGCTGTTAGAAGTGACAAAACATCATCTCAGCAGAGGGAGGTGAATGAGTCACTGCTGGGAACTGCCCTGAAGCCTGACAACCAGTTTCAGTTCACACCAAAGTGCTTCTAGTTCCCTTTCCCAGGCAGCAGGAACAAAACCAAAGACAGAACAAATGAGGGCTGTTCCCCAACTCATCCTTGCTGTGCTGCTGAGTCTGCCTGAGACAAACATCCCCAGTGATGTCCCTCCAGGACTGTTTGGCAAACCCAGGGCAGATACAGAGTGAGTAGATGTGACACTCTGGAAACACTGTCCTTCATTTTTGCTGCTGTTGTTTTTGTTACTGAGTTACTCCAGGTCCCATGGCCAAGAATACCTTCCTCTGTGTCTGATTTGTGTCTGCTGGCATCATGTTCCTCAGGTGAAGAGCCGGATTCCTGTTCTCCCACCCCAGCTGGGCTTCTGGCCTCTTGGTCCAGTCTGCAGGAGTACACAGCTGGGCCTCCAGAAAAATGTTTCGCAGCAGAGATCATGACCTCAGGTACCTGAACACTGGAAGAGGGGAACCTCTTACTGGATCAGTCAGTTGGACACTGTAATGTTGATGCCACTCAGCCTTCTGCAGAGAGGAAATGAAAAAAATGATGGGGGGGGGCTTGTTAAATGAATACTAATCAAGCCCAGATAGGATGTTACATAGGAGTTCAGTAGCAGCTGCAGAGACAAAGTCTATTTCAGGTTCTGCCACTGACTTACTTCCTGGCATCAGGCAACTCACTGCACCCAGGCCTCAGTTTCCCCATATATGAAATGAAGATATTACTCCTTACATTCTGTTGTGAAATGTGTTGAGTGTCTCATGCAAAACGAAATACACATATTTAGATAGGGGCTTCTGAGTGTCAGCAGAGCTCACTAAATGAGCAGCCTGGGGCTGTCTTTTCCACTGCTAGCTGTAAAGATGGTTTATAATTCCATATGCACGTGGCAGGGTTTGTTTTATAAACTGTCAAAGCTGGCTAAACAGAACAAACATTAAGGAACAGTTATGGTCAGAAAAGTGACTTACAAAAACAGCTGCACTGTTACAATCTTCTGTCTCTTGGTGTACGTCCATCGTACGAGTCATAGCTGCTTACTGACAAAAACTGGGTTTTAAGCCGCTTGTTCCTGCAGACCCAATACAGCTGTGGAAGCACACGCTTGATTTTAATGCACTTCTAGCATCATGAATGTAACTGCCCACTAAAGTTCTGATTCCAGAAGCTTTATGGCCATGGCTACGATGTGGGAAACAGAAAGACTGCAGCCTGATTTTCAGACTCCGGCCTGGGCCAGCAGTTAGGAAAATCTCATTTTGACTAGCAAGATGATTAGTAAGGAGTTATGTAAATTACTGAGCCTCCTGCGCTGTAGAAGAACTACTACAGGATCCTCCAATGTTACCGGGTCATTTTACTGCCCAGAGCAGCATGCTCAGGCCTGACTCAAAAGCAAGAAGAGAAATACACCACAGTTCAGTGCTACTCCTGTCCTGGGCAAAACCAGGCACTTATTAAGGGGTATTCAGTGCTGGGGGGTCATTAGAAAGCAATAACCCTACTAATCAACCTCTCCTTCATTCGTGAGTCAGGGTGATATAATGTGCGCCCCCTACATTTGTTTTAAGAGCAGGTGGTATGGTAGGATAGACGGTATCTTCTCTGTCAAAACTGGCTGCCATCTTTCTGTCTCTGTGATGTTTTGTTAGGTAACTCCAGGCAGCTGGGGGCCGGAGATCAGCATGCGCAGTTAGCAGAGGGCCCCCTGGAGACCAAATCTGTGTCACTGGCTGTAGGGGAGGGATTTCAAACTGGTAAGATATTGTCTTGTCCATGATCAGTGTTTCTAGTTATAGTGTGTAACAAAGACTGACTCACTGACCCACCCCTAAATAGATCTTCCCAGCCCACCAGGTTTCTCCTCTTTAATATTAGCATGCAGAGAACCTACTTGGGGCGAGCACCGGTCCGACCTTGTTATTTTAGCAATGGAGCAAACTGAGGGTCGGAGGCATGGATGCAGCAAGGGGGTGCAAGCTCTGTGCCAGGCGGCTCGAAGCAGAGCACAGTAAGGCTGGTCAGATGTCCCCATGACCCGTGTCATAACACCCCCCTCCTTCTTTACAGGGGCTAATTGTAAAAGTGACAGACTGAGAGCAGCAGATGGAGTTGAGCCAGTGCAGGCAGGTGTTATGCAAGCTTCTCCCACACAGCTCCACCAGTGAGCCTCAGTGTGGGGTTTGCAGCTCTGCGATTGCCCCGTGTGCTGTTTCACACAGCTAGGCCAATGCATCTCAGTCCTGACCTGCAGGGCCCTGATGTTGTAGTCCTGAAGCCTGTCCTCTGCAGAGCCAGCCTGTCAGGCACAGCTATGTGGTGGGTCTGCAAGTGGGCGACTGCCCTAAGGATGAGCCTGTCAAACTCAGCTGACTTGTGATCTTGGCCAACCCCACTAGACTGGTGTTTGGGCTAAAGATGAGGTCCATAGACAACATGGCCGGGGGGAAGATTGAGACTTGGGGTATTTTCTTCTATTTTTTACATGTAACAGTTGCTCTCCTTTAATCAGCCATGTTTCCTTTTCAAGAGATTGTGCTCATGTTCTCGATTGAGAGTCGCGCGTCTCAGTGTGTCAACTCTCAGCTGCAGGAGACAGCAAGGAGAAAGCTGTGGGCCCTGGAAAATGATGACAAGGACGTCTGCAATCTTTTCAAGGTGAGAGTCCCAGCTGCGGGCACATGGAGTGAAAGAGGGTGGAAGGGAAACTACCCACATGCACCATGATCGGCTGAGAACCAGGTGGTGAGAAGAGAGTGGTGGACAACAGAAGAAGCCAAAGAACTGTGAGATTTTTCAAAGGTGCCTGGGGGAATGGGGGGCCACTGAAAGTTAGTCTACCTAGACCGACGGACTGATACCCACTTTGGAGATAGCGCAATTCCCATTCATTTTGTGTCAGATGAGGTTCACAGGCTATATCAGGATGTTGTAAGACTAATTATGAAAAGATGCTATGTAATAATAATGTTCATTGGCCAGATCTAGCTTTCTGTCTCCGTTTTTCGAGTCCCATGGTAGTACCACCATACTGTCTGCTGGTAGCTCTGTAATGGTCCCAGCTGCTGGAGGCCTGGAAGAAGATCTGTGTTACAACTACTCATGACAAGGAAAAGTCTCTTTATCTCAAGAGGCAGATCTACTGCTCTCAGAATCATATGGCCCCTTGGGTCAAATCACAAGAGGGAAGGATTTCTAAGTCCCCTTAAATCCAGCCACATGTTGGTTTGGGAGGTGCCTCTGTCTTGACTGACCACTGCCTCTCCACCCCATTGAACAATCCAGATATCTGCATTTCATAAGCTGAAGTGCACTGGTATGTGCAATACAACTAGGAATGGATTTTGTGGGGCATTAGTTAACTCCCTCCCACTCATTCTTCTTCATCAAAAAGCACCAGTGATAATATGGAGGGAAAAGCTGAGAAGATTCAGTCCTTCCTTTTGGACAGACCCAATTGGCACAGCCACCACTAAGCAGCAAAGCCCTGCCTGGAACCTTGGCCATGAACTCAGAGCCCCAGAGCTCCAGGTTGGACCACATCAGCATACTCGTTCCAGATCCCAGTTGTTGGTCCTTCCATTATTAACGAACATGAAACGTAGCACCACCAGCACTTTTGTCCTCCCTACTATCATGGCTGTCATGGCAGGAGTTTCAGTTGAACATGAGGGCCTTCTCATATTCTTGTGCTATCTTTTCTCTGTAGGAGCTGTCAGCCAGGCTGGTCTGTATCCA
Source organism: Carettochelys insculpta (assembly GCF_033958435.1). Lineage (NCBI taxonomy): Eukaryota > Metazoa > Chordata > Testudines > Carettochelyidae > Carettochelys > Carettochelys insculpta. Next base: position 15,882,418 of record NC_134151.1, read on the forward strand.
GGCCCAACAGGATCGGGTCCTCCTCACCTTCAAGACCATAGACGAAGTCTGGAAGTTTTCCACATATTTGGCATTAGGTAGAACACTCCTCACACCAAGCAGGAAAAAGGGGTGGTCAGTAAGTGGGGACCATGCCACAAGCTGTCTGTGTGGAGACATTAAGCCATGCCACACATGCAATTGGCTAACAGAGTGGAAAGCTTGTGAATGAGGTTTGATGCAGGAGAGATAAGCAGCATGGTACCCATCTGCAGATTTATGAAGCCACTGTCCAGCTCAGGCAAGAGGCTTATCTGTATCAGCTAACCATCCCTTGCAAGCAATGGACCTGGGAATCGCTAATTAGGATAGCCAAGATAGTCACCCAGGAGGCTGTTGCCACACTGGTTGCAAATAGCTGCTCTAATGGATAGCAGAAACAGGTCTTTGTCCTTTTACAGGTTGGGAGTACATGGAAAAGTAATGTGCTTAGCCTGCGTTCTCGCTTTGGTTTATAAGGTTACGTGGCTTGCTGTTTGGAGCATCTGCTCTTTGACTATGGATACTGGCTGAACTGTTCTCTGGTGGAGGACACTGAGATCCGAGTTACTGTAGACGAAGCTCACTTGGCCACCATGTACCTGGGTCTGCTACTCCAGGAAGGTGAGAAGTGCTCAGCAGGATGGTGGTTTAGAGGGCACAGACCCATTCTTGGTTCCTGAGTGTGTGGGGATGTAAGGAACAACTGCTAATTGCTTCCCTGCTTCTGTTTACAGGTAACTTCTTTTGCAGAGCGGTGCTCAATGTGCTTCAACCCACGGAGGAGGGAGAGGAAAACTTAAGGCTCCACGAGAATGAACTAATCCATGTGAAGTACACTGGGGAAGAATCAAAATGGGAAGGGACGTCCTTATGGACAGGTCAGCGAGGCCTGGTGGCCGTAGCAGCCGTAGAGCCACTTCCCCGCCCATTTTACCAGTAAGTACACTGACCCCCATGCTCTACACAAAGGACTGTGCTGCCCACCCAATGTTTCTTCCTGTTCATGGCACATTCAGTACCATAGCAGCACCAAATCCAGCCTACGAGAATACCCTTATCACTGAGCTAAGGGGCAACCCTTTGTACCTGAACACTGCTGGTCTGGACTGTCAGCACATTTGTAAAATCAAAGGCCTAATTCTGCTCCCACTCTGGTTTTACACTGATGTTGGTCCCCTTGATTGCAGTAAACTTACTCTTGATTTATGCTGGTGTTACTGGGAGGAAAAGCACAGCCCAAAGTTAACATCAAGTTAGCTGAAGATGAAGGCTGCCCCAGCGGTTGGCTGTTAAGGAATTAATATTAATAGCATGATCCCTCCTGACAGATACCTGGCTAAGTCGCTGTGACATGGCCATCACTCATAGCAACCAATGAAACTCCCTTCCACACCCTGTGAAATTCATCATGCTTTTAAGTGGGTGTCAATTGATGTGCTACCCAAGGGACACTCGGACGAGTGTACCTGCAATATTTACCTACTGCCTCCCTGGCAAGTCGCCATGCCTGCGGTTAGTGGATTGGCAGCGCTGGGCATGTGCCACGTGAGCTCCTGCTGTTTAAGGGTCCCTGAGCACTTTTGATAACTTTCTGCACTTCCTCCTGAAAATGCGATTGGTGGCCTGAGAACACCAAGTCTTTACCCAGCGAACAATTCTCAGCGAGAACTGGCGTGTTCACCCAGGGTTTCTCTTCGTTAGGTGGTTTCTGAAGAACAATCCAATGAGCTGTGGGATCTCCAAGGAGATCACCGGGCCAACCTCTCAGCCAGCTGGTGGGTACATCTTTGTAACATTTCCATCATGAGGCCGCATGGCTCTTACAAAGCTGGGTTCAGCTGGGAAAGAGCCTGCCCGGCAGATGCACAAGGCTCATCTCTCTTGCCCCTGGGGTCACACCTGAGTTACAATAAGCGCAGGAGGAAAGAAAAGCCACAGCTTCAGATTCTCCAGCATTCTGCCTGGGGCCTTGAGACAGCAGCATGTGCTCTGAAAGGCTGTACTCACCAGCCTACAGCAGAAAGAGCTGCCAAACCTCAGCAGGATCCTCTTATATCCTTCCCCTCCTTTTCCACCATACTTTTATTCTCTCCTTTCTCTAATGCCTCTGTCTCGTTGGGTCCTGTGGTGCTGGAATGTTAAACAATTTGACCCAGAGACGTACCCATGCCAGAGCACATTGAACTTTTGCCTGCAGTCCCTGCAGGGCCATGCTGTAACTGAGTGAGTGCATTTGCACACAGTCGGTTCTGGGCATTTGCCTCCTCTTGGGTATGGTAACTGTGTGTAAAAATTAGGCACATAATTGGGTGCAGGTGCATGTCTACTGAAACATTCACAGACATCTCTGACGAACTCTGACTGATGTTCTATCCAGCCTCAGAGGGGAACTATTACTCTGTAGCTTCACAAGCAGTCCAATGGCACCTTGGAGACTACCAAACTTATTAGGTCATGAGCTTTTGTGGGTAAAACCCTCTTCCCTATGAAAGCTCATGACCCAATACGTTTGTTAGTCCCCAAGGTGCCACAGAACTGCTTGTTCAATCCAGAGTAACTTCTATTGTGAGTCTTCTGCAGAGAACGATGCAGTTAATTTTCCCCACCCATCTTTATTATCAGGGTTATTTGCAGAGCTCTTGGTCTCTATCCATCAGGTGTCTGATCTGCTTTTGCTTCTTATTCCACTCTCCTAAGGACAATACAAGAATCTTCACAGAAACCACAAAGAGGAGCAGATCAATCAGGGGCAATGGCATCCGATTTTCATCTGCTGCATAAGCAGGCTCCTTTATTGACCACCCCACGTGCAGCTAGGGAAGGTCTAAAAATCCTCAGCATTTGGGCAAGCCACTGACATCAGGTTGTTTTCCTTTGTTTCTCAGGCCGGGGGAGGTGCACAGCCACAGAGGATCACAGAGGGAAAGGATGGGATGAACTGAGTTTCTCCAAGGGAGACAGTATAGAGATTGTTGGTTTTCTTATACCAGGACTGCAGTGGTTTGTGGGGAAATCTACAAGCAACGGGACTGTTGGTTTTGTCCAGACCAAACATATAGTAGCAGAGACTTGTGAACCTCTGTAAGTACCTTGCTACATTCCAGACAAACTCCTGGGGAGGGAGAGAGGAAAGGGCTGACTTCCAGGTATGTGCAGAAATCGCAGTTTCCTGGCAAGGGCTCTGTCTAGATTCCATCCCAGGTGTGCTCAGAAACCAGATGCTCCCTCCAAACAATAAACAGACTGAAGGAGTCTCTACTTAGAACAGACTTAACTCAGATCTCCTCACCAGTGTGGGTTACACGTTGATCCCCAAGCTCTGACCCCAGTTGAAGTGAATGTTGCTCACACTCAGGACTGCCCTAGGTGGGGCAGTGAAAAGGACCATACAGCTCTGTTTGAGAGGGTCCCAAACTGAGTGGGATTGGGTCTCCGGACTGTCCAGCTCCCCTCCACCTGCAGAGAGGCAGACAGACCAAACCTGAGGGGCGCTGCATCCCACTTTGGCCACTTGAAATGTAGCCAGGTACATTAGCTGTCACTTTCCCCTTGTCTCAGGGAGTTCTCAGCCTAGGTGTTCATTCCTGCTAAGAACAGTGCTGTTCTAGGTGATGGCTTGTGGTAGAGTTGCACTTGTGTGCTGCTGCTTCTCAAAATGCGTGTCACACAATAATTGGCTCCTCTCCACTCTTTTAGTACCAGTTGGCCACACAGCTTTGTCGAGGAGGGTGCAGGTTTCCTTTTAAGGAGAGGTACAATGAGCCCTGAAGGAGGCAGAAGAGATTGCTCGAGAGAGTACTTTCCTCCAGCCTTCTTCTTGGCCCAGCCTTCAGGACGATGCAGCTACTTTGACCCAACTCCATAATGAATGACATTAAAACCCACTTCTATGCCATCACAAGGCATAGGCAAGAGCCACCAGATGAGGCAACTCCCTCCCCCCGTACAGCCCTCAATAGTGGCCTCTGTTGGCTAATGGCGGACACAGGGCCTAACTAGAGAGAACTCCACTGGGTCTGCAGGTTCATTGAATTAGTATTTGAGACTGTTTTTCATAGGCTTTCCAATGCCTCAGGCAGCCATTTCTGGGGCTAGAATAACTCAGGATCTTGTCTCCCTGGGGCTTTCATTGCTTAGTTTGTGGAAGTTCTGTACTGTGAGGAAGCCAGATCATTTTTCTACTCTGGAAGTGGCTCCCAGAGGCAAATAATAACAACAACAACAATAATAATAATAAAGCCTATTATTAAAAGCAGACACAAAAGTGTTACAAGGTGTGCTTCGTTTCAGGAGTGTAGCTTGGGGAGAGGATGAAGAAGGTCCTTCTTTCCCCTCCCCTCCCCACCCACGCCTTGAACAGGTATGGAATTTGTCCTTCACATGTGGCTCCATTGGCCTGACTGCATCTACCTCACCTAATATAGAAGTCAAAATAGGCCTGTGCCTCATGCCCCTAGACTGTGGTGCCCCATGCATGAGAAAAGTAAAATGCACAGACAAAGCCTTGGCCTTCTGCAGGTGTGTTCAGCATGCGGCAGGGCGGGGGGGTCATTGTGGTACATGCGTAGGCAGCAAACCCTTGCCGCCGCAGCTCTACTGCTATTTCTACCACGTTGGCTGTGTCACGGCTCATGCAGGTAGATCTGCCTGAACCAGAAGTTATTCCGCTACCTCCAGTGCACGAATACCTTCTGGGCCAGCTAATGGTGTCTGTTCTGCGGAGGCTTTCATCTTGCTCGGGCAGATTTTCCTTCCCCTGCAGAGGGCCACACTCCTATTAAAAATCAGATCCTTCCCTGGGCTCCTGCTCTCACACACAGCGGGTGAGAGCTGGACACATTCTTACAAAGTGCCTCTTTTTTGCTTGAAGGCTTTTAGCACCTGACCCCCAGGTCTGTGTTGGGGGTGGGGGTGGAGCCTGCCAATGCACCCCCAGCACAGCTTTCTTGGGGGTGGGCAGTGGAAAGGGAGCCTATTTCCTTCTGGGGCCCAGTCCCGCTGCATAGCCAGACTGGGAGTCCCCATCTCCACTCCAGCTGCTCTTGCAGAGCCTGGCCTTCACCCTGGGTGCATGAAGGTGGGATTCTCAAGAATTGGGCCTGCTCCCCAGGATGCTCAGGGCCAAGGCTCCCCATGGTGGAGCACTGATGGAGATGGGCGGTCTCAGCTCCACGACAGAGCTCCACAGGCAGGGTTTTCCTAGGGACGCCCAGTGACAGTGGGGGTGTGGGAAGCCAGCCAGGCTGAGAGCCCTGTTGCCTTTCTGATGGGGGAAGGGAGCTGGGTCCCTGTATCCAGCCATGCCAGAGCTGGTGCGGGAGGGAGGTGAGAGCCCCATCTGGGCCCCATGGCAGAGCTGTGGTGGGAGAGGGGGAGATGGGCCATGGGTGCATGGGAGAGCCACGTCAGCTGATTCCCCCTGGTTTGTGCCCCAAACACAGGGGAAAGTGTTCCGTGTTTCTAAGTGAAGATGAGAAATCCTCCCTTCTCCTCCTTCCATGCAACGGCAGCGAGCAGCACTGCACCAGACTCCTGGAGGACCTGGTCCGCACAGACATCAGCTCTGTGTACAAGCTTGGTGAGTGCCAGGCTCCTCACATGCACAGCACCTGGCCCTGCAGCCCTGGCTCTCCTCACAGTCTCTGGCAAGCTCCTGGCCTTACCCACATTCACGCATTCAAAGGGGGAATGAGCTGCTGAGAGCAGGGAGGCAGGGCCATGTCGGTGATAGGTCTTAGGGCTGTAGGGAGCTCTTCATAGAGACCCACCTGCCCACAGAGCACTGGGCCTCGCTGCCACAACCTGCAGCTGAGAGAATGCTTCGCTCCACCTGAATCCAGACTGGTTCCAGCGAGGTCGTTCTGGTGCTAAGCTGTAATTCACCGGTAGAGGTGGCTGCACTAACTGGTCCCAGTCTTGGGTAATCTGCCTGTAGGTGCTAATTCTGCACCCAGTCCCCAGCCTGTAGTAAATGGCCTTCTCGTGGTCTGAGGCAGCCCCCTGGGCTCTTGGCAGAGGCAGCTCCTTCAAGAGATGGGAGTGGATGAATTAGTGAATCTCTTTCAAAAGGACTAGATGCCGAGAGGCGAAAAGAATGCAGAGGGTTTTCCTGTCAAGTGGGAAGCATGATGCCCCCTAACCCAGCATTTCTGGCCTGGTGCTGGGCTTCTGGGATTCTCGGATGGCTAAACGGTTAAAGTGAAAGGGAGTGATGTTTGTGGAATCCACCTGCCTACTATGTGTGGGTCAGTGTCCCATACAGTGTCACCTTGAGCACTTACAAAGAGAACGGAGAGGAAACTCATTCTGCCTTGGTTGGGGAGCAACTGGCCATTAGCTCCAACTGTAGCGATTGCTTCACTAAGCTCCAGAGGTCGCAGATTTGAGTCTGCTTGTTGGCAGTTGTATTTGCTTACTAGGTGTGGGAGGATCCAGAGTTCCCAAGTTCTCTTCCCAGTGCTTGTTAGGTGATCTCTTGACAGAACACCTGACTTCACAGCCTCAGTTCTCCCATCTGAAAAATGGGGATAAGAATATTTAGCTACCTCTACTGCAGGTTGTGGGACTTAAACCATTAATGTCTGCAATGCACTTCAGATGGGAGGCAAGAGAGCTGCAGCATTATAAATTCTCTTGCCTTCTAACTTTGTGCTTTAAAGGACACTTTCTGCATACACTAGGCAATTGCCCTTAAATGAAGGACCTGCCAGATCCAGAGTAGGTGAAAAGGAGTGTGAGAGGCAGCGCGTATGTTCTCTCCTAGTAAGCCTCTAGGAGCGAGGGGGTTTCATGTTTACTGAGAGTGATGACAGGGTTGACCCCCAGAAAATTAACCCCTTCCCTCCCCACTAGCAATTAGCTCCCTGGAGTGCCTCATTGTCAGTGAGAAATGGTATTGATAAACTCTTACACTACAGAAGAAGACTTGTGTTAGAGACGTTACCAATACCCAGTGAAATTCTGTTGCTGTTCAGCCCTTGGAAACTATTTATCTATGTCCTTGCCTTGATCCCAGCCCTTGAAGCTGGGAGCAGGGAATGGAAATTCTAGCTGAATATTGAGTTTGGAGCTAGAAATAAATCCACTCCATTATGTCAGAACATCATAGTTTCACCAGATTCAGCATCCTGGGGGAGGGCACCAGAACTCTTCCGGGATATGTTTTGCAGTTACAGCTCTTGCCTCAGGCTGCTAGCACTGACTATGTTTTATTTCTGTTGGTCACGTAGCTGGTTGCAAACCTCCAGCCATGCTGCCAGGAGGGCCATCGGGTGAGTAGGTGTGAATAAGGAGATGTGTTCTATGCCTCTGGATTTGGAAAAGGAATCTCAAGGTGAGGGAAACATTTCTGTGTGGTTTACCTGTCCCTTTCAGAGGCTGTTCTCCAGGGGTGTAAGGATGCCCAGCTGCTCAAGATATGGGGGGAAGCTGCTGCAAATGGCCTGTCCACGCCCAGTGACTCAGAGCAGTCTAGCCCAGAGGGTGAAGCACCCTCCGCTGCCCTGGAAGAATTTCTCCAGCAAGAGCCAGATGACCTCGATGATCCCAAGTTCTTTATTGACTTGAATGCTGGGAGCATGGAAGACTTTGGAGTCTTTAATCCCATACTGACCTTCCTTAACCAAGGGTGCTACATGGCCCATTTCCAAAGCCTCTATGACCTCTCCTTTTCCTTCCTCCATTCCACTTCTTATGGCTTCCCTGATGAGGACAAACTGGTCTTGTACCTCGAGGCCTCCAGAAACTGGGCCAAGAGGACTCACCTCAGCTGGGCTCACATCAGACTCTGTTTCCTGCTGGGCAGGCTGTGCATCAAAAGGGTCAAGTTCTCCCAGGCCCGCGTCTATTTTGAAGAAGCCATGAGCATCATGGACAAAGGCTTTGATGACCTGCCACTCCTGGCTGCGCTGTATGTGAACCTTGCTGCCATCTATCTGAAGCAGAAGATGAGGCACAAATTCTCCTCCATGCTGGGGAAAGCTGTGGCTCTGCTGACTGGCTTGCCTGGACACTGCTTCAGCTCTGAGAATGAGTTGGAGCTTGTGATGTACCTCCTGAGGGAAGCCATTGCTGTGGGCAATGCTCCCCTGGAAGCCCGGGCCTGCTTTCTTGTTGTCAAGCTCTTCCTGCAGTTGAGAAAGTATGATGAGGTCCTGCCCTTTGTGGAGCACCTTCAGTTCCTTTCTACCTGCATCTCCAGCCAGGACTCCAGTGCCTCACCTTTGGACACCACCCCTATCCTGAGCTATCTCTATGACAAGAAGTACTTACCACACATGGCGTTGGCTTCCACCAGGATGTTTATTCCCAGGGGCATTAAGGGGGCACTGACGCCCATATGGAGAGCTGGCTTTGTCCTCCAAAATACCTCCAAACTCCTGGAAAGCCAGCTGGGTAGGAGCAGCATCCCAGCTATCGCTTGCCCCTATCTCAAGCATGCATTGGCCTTTGCCCACGAGAGCGGAGCAGTGGCAACTCAGAGGACATTGTGCACTGTGTTGTCCAAAATGTACCTCCAGCATGGCATGGTAGATGGAGCACTTGATTACTCAGCCAGAGCCGTAGCCCTTGGCAGGCTGATGAGTGAGGAGGAGGCCTTCGAATCTTCCCTCTCCCTGGCTTGGACATATGTCCTGGCCTGCCAGCCTGCGAAGGCTCAGGATATCTTGCTGCAACTCCTGCATTCTTTGCAGGAGACAGACAGCGTCACTCAGAATGGGGCAGTTCACAACCTCCTGGCCATGGCCCTCAAAGAAGAGGGACAGGTGAAGAAAGCAGCAGAGAATTACCTCTGGGCCCTAAACAAAGCCAAGGAGACTGGCAACAGGCGGAACCAAGCAATTGCCCTGGCCAACTTTGGTCACCTGGCGCTCTCGTGCAGAGCAACTCAGCTGGCGGAGAGCTACTTCCTCCAGTCAGTTCAACTCTACGCTGAACTCCAGGGGATTGAAGACTCAGAAATAGAGCTGGCGCAGGTCCTGCTGTGGCTGGCGCAGACCATGGTGAGGAGGCAAAGGACAGAAGACGGCAAACTCTGCTATGAGCTGGCCCTGGTGGTTGCCATGAAATCACACAGTGTGAAGAGTGAGTATATTAGTTAGGGGTTGTTGGGGGAGGAGGGTATGAAGGGATGGTACTTATCTCTCTGCTGTATCTTCTTTGAGCGCTAATACATCCTGTTTAATCATACGCCCTTCCCCATATCATACAGGTCAGCTTCATATCACTGAGTCCCTCTGCCATTTCTACAGCAAAGTGTCCTCCAACCCTGAGGCCTGCATTACCTACCATGAGCACTGGGTATCTCTGGCACAGCAGCTCCGGGACAGAGAGATGGAAGGGAAAGTTCTGCAGATCCTCAGCCAGCTCTACCAGACGCTAAACAAACCTCAGTAAGTCGTTCCCATGGCCATACTCATTGCAGAGGCTGCTGTTTGGGAGTTTGAGCTTAAGACCAAAGTTTCCTTTCAGATGTACAGGCACTGATCTCCAGTGGTCCATGAAGAAGGAGAGATTATGTGTGTGTGATGGCACTTTGCGTATCTCACATTTGCTCAGCAGAAGTCACTGAAAAGACAACATCTCTCAGATGTTACTACTCCATTTCTGCCCGTATGTGATGCTGTAACTATTGATACAAGCATAGGATTACTTGGCAAATGTTGCAATTTTAATGGTGGCCACTGTGTGAAAGAATTTAAAACAAGTCGCGCGGTTCCTGGTGTTTGAGCTACATGGGATTTCTCACAGTGTCCGAGTGCCTTATCTCTTGCATACCACCTGAGGCTGTACGAGCTGGCAGCCTTGTGGTGACCTGGTACACAGGATACAGAGAGAAAATGTACCAAGCTTTACTTGTTGCATAAGATGCTCCTATCACAACCTCTTGACAAAATACTTGTTAAAAACAGGTGACTAATAACCACCTGCATCATCATTGGGTCAGATCCTTCCTTCTGTAACTCTTCTGACTCCAGTGCAGTCATACTAGGGAGCAGTTTGGCTCAGTGTCAACCCAAATGGGGCCCCTAACCGGGGACTGAATTGTGCTGGACACTCTGAAATGCTGTTCGGCACTGGTGTTTTTTTCCTTTGAGGACCCAGCTCTTTTGAAGCCTCCCATGGCAGTAGTGGGAGTATGTTTCTGCGCTTCTTTTTTTAGGACTTGGTTGCTGTCCCTAAAACTCAGCCTCCAACTCTCTGCACAGAGATCAATAGGCTCAGAGCTCTATCAGATCAACGGAGGGTAAAAATTCTAGGCAGAAGCACCTGCCTGGCTGTCGATGCCCCTCTGTGCAAAGATTAATAGATTCCAAGGCCCCTCGTGATCTGACCTCCTATATAACACAGTCCAGGGAACCCTCCTCTACTCCCCCATCATTCCTGATGAACAGAACCATACAGTAAACTCATTCATATCCAGCATTGTGTCATCTGGAACGCCCCAATACCCAGCATTTTAGCCATAAGTGAATTTTAGTTACGTTTTCCATAAGTACAGTGTAGTGAAAGTAAATACAAATAAATACAGTATAAGTTTACAGTGTACAATACTACTGCTGTTGGTAAATTAAGTATTCTGCATGCATTTTTTTTGTTTCTTAATATCTAATCTAGTTTTTCTTTAGTGTTAGGCATTGCTAGGTATAGTGCTGTATTATCCAGAATATTTGAATATCCGGCAACCTCCCAGTCCCAAGCCTGCCAGATATGAAAAAGTTTACTGTATTTCTTAGGAGAAACATCCAATTTTAATTTTAAAAATTGCTACTGATGGAGAACCCACCACAACCCCTGCTAAGTTCTTACCCCTGGACTTCACCTATTACTTGGCGTTGGTTAAAACAGAGTTCCCAGAAAGATGGAGACTCCCAGCCTGCAGCCAGGCCTGAGCCACTTTGACTGTCTCTCCTGAGTCAATGAAGACATCAGGAGATGGAGAATCCACCACTTCCCTGAGTAGTTTGTTCCAACAGTGAATCATCCTCACTGTACAAAATGGGCACTTTATTTCTAATTTGAATTTGTTCGATCTCAGCTTCCAGACATTGGTTCTTGTTTAATCCACTCTGTTTATAAAGCCCTCTAACAGCCGCTGTTTTCTCCCCACAAAGGTACTTACTTATCTCTGTGATCAGGCCAGCTCTTAACTTTCTTTTTGAACAGACACAGGTAACAGATTTGATTAGGTCAGAGAGAACAGAGAGTTTCACAGGGTTTGACAGGAAACTGCGGTATTTAGTTTTATAAAGGTATTAAGTATCCAGGCAGTAATTTGAGGTGAAGTGAGACCTGAAAGCAGGCACTGAAAATGCAGGATACATCCGGTCAGAACTGGAAAAGTCCACCCAGGACAGGGGACGGTGGTGAATGATTGTCCGTGGCCTATACTCCACGATGCGGGAGTGGGGGATAGCTCAGTGCTTTGCGTGTTGGCCTGCTAAACCCAGGGTTGTGAGCTCAATTGTTGAGGAAGCCATTTAGGGTTTGAGGGCTAATGGATGTCGGGGATAGTACTTGGTCCTGCCGAAAGGGCAGGGAACTGGACTAGATGATCTGCCGAGGTCCCTTCCAGTCCTAGGAGGTATGTGTAGGAGTGCAAGAGGCTGACTGCACCAGCCCAAGAGAGGCCACAGTGAGCTCAGAGGGAAGATAGGGGCGAGGCACACACCTGCTCTGTGACCTGTTGCCTCCCAGAGGTAAAAAGACAGCTGGAATCTGGGAGCCCCAAGGTGAACAAACAGGCAGAGCCACCATACTGTGCTGGTACATCTGTAGGGAGAATGAATGAAACACAACACACTCCAGTCCCTGACAGCGTACTTGCGAGTGGCCTGGAAAGAGGAGCTGGGCCATGATTCACCTGCTAGTGGAAGTTCCTCGTTAGCTGGAGTGAATGAGAGAGAGGTGTTTGGGGAACCAAATGTTACTGACTGCAGGGCTGATGTGAGAACTTGTTCAGCTGGCCCATGCCACTGCCCACAGCAGCGATGTGCTGCACAGGAGCAACCTTTGGGCTGGTGCAAGGGAGCCAAAAGGAAGGCGGCCCACCCGGGGCCATGCCAAAGGGGCAAGGAGCACAGGGTGCTTTGCTGAGCTGCATCTTTACAATTTCTCTGTAGCTGCATCTCACTTCTTAACTCCACAGCTCCCTGAGACAGTCCCTGGACTGCACCAAACAGAGCCTGAGGATCTTTATTGACTTCGGGGAGACGGCCAAAGCAGCACAGGCCTGGCTGCAGGCTGGGAGGCTGTATTACCTCATGCAAGAAGATGAACTGGTGGAAATGTACTTCCAGGTAGGGGGAGGTGATCACTACTGATCATCCAGCAACTTGTTTCCCAGGAGTGTCTTTGGAAAGATCACAACTGTGCAGAGAGTCCCCTCACTGTTAACTGGCAAGCCATCAAGGGAGAGAGAAGTGACCCCACTGGACTGTGTGGAACAGCAGGTGTTACACACACAGGCAGTCCCTCCACTCACTGGGGTTTAGCGACAACCTGCACGACAGGCATTGAATTCACCATGGGATGCAGGAACTGGGATTTTCAGAGGGGTTGTCAGGGGTTAGGTACCAGAGCCTCTTGAAAGTGACATAGTCTAAAGAGCAACATCTGATGTGATGTGGTGGGAGCCCCATTGCTGAGGACTAAGAACAGGCAGGGCAAATCATTAAACCACACAGAATAGGGAATAACCTGATTTTGCCAGCTGAGAGGACTGTGCGATCTAGTAGGTTTTGTCCATCTCTAATTTCTATGATTCTGGTATTTGAACAATAAAGGGAAAAGCCAGACCTTAATCTCTGGGGGAAACATTCACTACAGGAATCAGGGTGCTTTTCCCACCAGCCCCAGATTAATTGGCACAGAAAGTTAGTCTGGGTTGCTAATGGTGCCATCTGCAGTTAGGGTATGTAGTTAAGCAAGGACCTACATGCAGATTGAATAGCTGTTCTGTCCCTAATTTTACAGCATCAAAACCCTTTAAACTGGCGGGACTAGCTTGGCCGGGGACTTAGTGCTAGTTGCAGAGGCAAGAAACATTCACTTTTTCATTCATTGGCATGAATCTACACCTAGACAGTAGTGGCTGGAAGTTGTCAGTATCATGACCTATGTGCAATGAATGGGTGGCCTCTGCCTGCTTCCTGATGGTCAAGTGTTCACAGCAGGCAAATTGATGGCACCATCATCAAGGGAAATAACTAACACCCTGGCTGGCAGGTTCAGCTGGCAGGCCATGGATTTAATGAGCAGTGGAAGGTGACCTCCCATGAGGAAAGGGGAAGCACAGGCTGAATATCAGGCAGCAATCTCCTACTGTGCAGGTCTACCAGTAGGAGGGAAGATTATTTATGATATTAAACATAAAATAAGGAACAATCTTGCACTGGCTGGGAGATGGCCAAATTCATCATTGAGACAATTGAGGATTGCCCACTGATGTCATTGTAGCTACACGCCCTCTGTCCACCAATAAAGTTGGCTCAGCTGGTCTTTCCCCTCTGTAGATTTTGAGGAGGTCCCACCAAGTCATGACTGACGCTTGGTGACAGGGCTGGGGTGTGTGGGTAGGGGAAACTTACACATTTCTGCTTCCTACAAATACTATTCAGATGTCTTTGGTTTCTCCCAATGTCAGCCTGGCACATCACACCTGCACGAAATCCATGTTCTGGTCTGAATGTCAAAACTGAGGGCATGTAACTTACAAATGTAATTACCACAGCTGTGCATGCGTAGCAGTAACTGTGCATCCACATGCAAAGGACCAATCTGTTGGTTTCCTAATTGCTCATTTGCAGGCAAAGCTACTGCAACTGAGAATGCAAATGAGGCATGCACTCAGCTTAGAAGGCTTGCACTTACACCTCTTGTTACAGTACAAATCACCCATTGTGTCCAGGGCTTCCTCTTTCAGGCGCTCATCCTGTGTTCTTCTCCTTCTAGGCAGCCATACAGACTGCACTGAAACCAGGGGAGCTCTCCTTGGCCATGGACCTGTACGAAGAGGTGGGAGATATCTTTTTCAATGGCAAACGAAACAGGCACCAAGCGGTGGAATATTACAGGGTACCTATCTGGCAAAGCATTGGCAAATGACCCAAGCAAGAGCTCCGGTGGAGCAGCATGCTTTGGGAAGTCATTCAGAAAAGGCAATAGAGGTGCAGGAATATGTCTGAGCATGAGAGAGCCAGGAGGAGCATGGCACTCCATGGGGCATGGCTAAGGTAACCTGGCTCTGAAGTGCAAACCCGTCCACTAATAGTTGTGCCCCAGTGAGAACTCAGCTGCGAGAGGGGACAAGGTTCCCCAGGGGTTGCAAGAGAGCCCAAAGATGGTGTAAGCAAGAGAGCTGAGTTCTGAGGCTGGCAGTGTATGGGCTGCTGGAAAGCACTGAGGCTGTAGGGATGGTTCATGGCGGGGCAGACAGCACCAGGAGACTGTGCCAAGCGTAGTGGGCTGACAGCAGAAGCTATCTATGGCACTTACCCAGCTCCTGGTATTAGCATCTACAAGAGTTTTCTTTGGAGAGATGGAGCAGGATTATTAACTGTTCATAAGGGCTGGGGCCCAGAGAGATGAAGTTACTTGCCCAGGTCACACAGGGACTCTATGGCAGAGCAGGAAAGTGAACCTGGCTTTCTATAGTCCCAGGCATAAGCCCAGGCCCCTGCACCGTTCTTCCCCTGTAGTTGGCACCTCAGGGCTATTCTGTGCAGTGCAGGGTTTCAGATGGACCTCTCTGAGATGGCTATGGGCTACTGTTTCCTCTGTTCCCAGGGAGGTGCCGTGCCTTTGGCCAGGAAATTGAAGGACACCTTGTCAGAACTGCGACTGTTCAATAAACTGGCAGAGCTGCACATTGGGCTGCGATGCTACGAGAAGGCCTTGGAATTTGCCACACTGGCAGCTAGGCTCAGCAGCAGCGTAGGTGAGTGGTTCCGTCCCCAGGCATCAGGCATAGCCTGTCCCCATGTGCAAGTGAGTAGGTGGGAGCGGCTGTATCAGTCTGAGAGGTAAGTTGTTCCTGGTTTAATGAAAGTTATAGGTTGTCTTTCACTGTCTCAGGGTAAAGTCTGCTTTAAGCACATGGGTGTGGCCCCAGCTGATGGTCTCATGGGAATGCCCGACTCTCCTGTGAAGGAGATCTGAGTCTGATGGGAAGTTTGTTGGCTTGCTAGAGCCTGAGAAAGTCTGGGTGGGTGTAATGTGGTGACTGCCCACAATCGTGGTTCTTCTTTCCCCAGTGTAACTCCTCCCCACCCCACCGAGAAGTAGTTTAACTGGGCAAGAATTATGCATGCCAATGTACACTTCTGAGCTGTAGCCTCTTTTGAAACATCCCCTGCAAGCCTGGCATACCCAAGAATTATATAATGAATTACATGCACACAGGCATTCATCCCCTGTTAACCTGCACGCCAGGTGACTATGATCCCTATTGATGGCCATGTCCCTACTGAGCTATCTTCATGTCCATTCTCAACCAGTCTCTTCTTCCCAAATGCCCACGCTTACTCTAACTGAAGCACACCCATTCTGGAATTCCTCAGGATTCCTGGGCCCCACTCTCAGTTGAGCAGGAATGGGAATGGTTTATAGACAGCTGCAGTTATCATTATATCTTTTTCCAGGAGATCAGCTGCAAGAGGTGGTTGCATTTCATCGCCTGGCTACAGTGTACTACTCCCTGCAGATGTACGAGATGGCTGAGGACTGCTATCTGAAGACACTTGCCCTGTGCTCTCCTATGCTGCAGTGTGCAGAAGAGGCTTTGTACTATTCCAAGGTTTATTGCCGCCTTGGCAATATGACCCAGCACAAACTGAAGGTGAGAAGTCTTAGGGGA
This sequence comes from Carettochelys insculpta, assembly GCF_033958435.1. Taxonomy (NCBI): domain Eukaryota; kingdom Metazoa; phylum Chordata; order Testudines; family Carettochelyidae; genus Carettochelys; species Carettochelys insculpta. The sequence continues at coordinate 15,898,295 of NC_134151.1, forward strand.
GTCACCATGTTAGTCTGTAACTTCAGAAAAAACCACAAAGTCCTGTGGCACCTTAGAGCAATGATTGCCAACCTTGTCAGTAACATGGTACACTTCGGTGAGAAAAACAATTCCTTGGCACCCATTTTTGTCAGCTGAATCGATTACTCATAAACGTCACGTTGACTTACATTTACTACGGTTACAGTCTCACTAAAGAGGTTTGCAGCATACCAGTGCATACAACAAGCTAAATAAGGCTCAAAAGAGTTAATGTTTCACATCCACCATAGAATGCACCGCCTTGGACAGTGAGCACAGCAGATTTTCAAAATTTGCTAACCGTCATGCTAGGGATGTTGAGTAAATGAGTAACTACTGAAAGCACCTCCCCTCCCCACTAGCTCACTGGTGGCAGGACTTGGTATTTAAACTGTGTCCCAGCTCCAACAGGCTCCTGACCTCCCTCCCTTCCCCTTGCCATAGCAGGGTGTGGGGGCAGGCTCCCCGCCAGCTCATTCGGGCTGGGAAGCAGCATTGCGGCTGCTTACAGGCATGAATGGGCTGCTGTGGGGTCGGCATTTCCCCTTGAAGCAGCTCTGCAGAGCCACAGTCAGGGGAAAATTATGAAATCTCATACCTACACTAGCCTGGACAGTTGATCTACTCAGGGTTGATCTTCCGGGGTTCAGTGTCATGCGTCTTCTCAGGGGTCGCAGTCAAACCCTGTACTCCTTGTGAGATGTGAGGAGTAAGGGAACGTCAATGGGAGAAACTCTCCCATAGACCTTCTTCAGTAAAGATGGCCAAGTAAGCAGAGTGCAGGTACATCAAATCTAACTACCCAATTGCCACAGCTAGAATTGTGTATCTGCAGTTGACATACTTTGTCTAGGCTTGCCTTGGGCTTACATAAAGATTAATCGGCTAATGCATTACACGGTCAAGTTTCCCACCATTGATAGTCGCACTTCTACATCACATGCAATGAATGAGACACATCCTGCTTAACTTGCTTCATCAATTAGTCGTACTTATGACAGGTTCTGTATACCCTGGATTCTGTGAGTTCCACTCCGTCCCATCTGATGAAGTGGGTTTTATGCACAAAAGCACATGACCTAATATATTTGTTAGTGTCTAAGGTGCCACAGGTCTGCTTGTTGATTTTGAAGGCGAGAAGCATCTTACTGTGGTGTGGTGTGCTGAACATAATGATCTCGCTGGAGTATTAAGCTCTCTGCCTGTCCTGGAATTCAGCTGCTAGAACAGGAAGGTCAGAATTCCAGGAGCTGGGATTGGTTCAGTTCCAGCTCTGTCCTCTGGGCACTTCATCTCAACTCAGTCACTCGTGTTTTCCCTTGTCCTTTATGGTTAGGATGAACAAGATGCCGCTGCCTACTTCCTGTTGGCCCTGGCTGCTGCCACAGAGGTGGGAGACCAGAAGCTACAAGGTGCCATTCATGCCAAGCTGGCTGTCATATACAATGCACCCCTATGGCACAAGGGCCCGGACTGGTGTACTGCATATCGGGCCAGGTGGCTGAGTGAAGGAGGACATGTCATCTGAGAAGCCAACTGATGGGACCCACACACTCCAACACAGGAAATAACTGAACCGAGTTATCTTCCTACCTTGTTGCTGAAGGGAGGCCATGGTCCATCAGAGCAACAGCCAACAGTTAATGGAGAGCCCTGTGTGACGGCCTCCTCCTGAGCTGGGTTATCCTCATGTGTCAGAAAGACCAGCTGTTTGGGACAAGCCACCTACCCCTGGAAACAAGATGAACTCAACATCCCAGCCTGGTCAGTTAGAATCAATGGCAAAGCACAAAAGCAGGAGACCCCCACCGGCGCCCAGACCTTGCTTCCAAACCAGCTTGCTGCGTGTGCTCTACCTGGTGCAGGAGGCTCAGGGGCACCTCAGTTGTGAGCCTGAGTTAGGATGCAACCCAAGTTCCGCTGTGATGGAGGTCACAGAAGCGGCCACTAGATGGCACACCAAGAACGCCGCTGATCTGAGGGGCTGGCACTGAAACTGACTGTAGGAAAGGGTTGGGCATGGTCATCCCTCTGATGCTTCTCTCAGAGAATAGGCCCTTCCCACCTGCCGCTCTACAGACTTGGGCTGAGCAAATGGGCCTTCGTGGCCATCAGTGAGAGCTTGGGCTCTAATTCCAAGGGTATTTTAACTCATCCAATAGCAACTGTGTTATTTATTTCTGTATTTTCTTCTTTGGGCCGTCTCCTGTGAGGAGGGCAGATGAGCTGTCGGGATGCCTGAAGCCCGCAGGTCAGTCATAAAATGTCCCTCACACCAAGCCCCCGTAGCTCCTCCGACTGAGAGAAAGGTGAGATGTTTGCTCCATGGGTGACTGCAGCACCTCTGTGGGTACGGTGTACAGGTGGCAGTTTCCCACGTGGGAGGGAGGAGCTGTCTTCTCTCAAGCCACAAGCAAAGGGTAGGGCAGGGTTCTGGCTTTGCGGCATGAATGCCCAGGAGCCCATGTGGAGGCACCACCCTGAGGCTTTCTGCTGCACAGGTGAGGCGATTGCTAAGCAGCCTTTAATGTCGCTTTGTCCAAAGCTGCAACAGCTTTCACCCCTGGTCACACCTGCAGGTGCGCAGGGAGGATGCACCTGAGCCACCCCCTCAGCCACACTGGCCTGGCCCCCTCAGGGCTGTGCTGCACTGGCATGTCAGGCGGCAACCCAGACGCGCTCTTAAAGGGCTGCGCTCGGATTGTCTTCGCTCAGGTGCCTGCTGGGACGAGGGAGTGGACGTGTGTCTTGTCTACCCATTCCCCCCTCTCCTCAGCCCTTCTGCATAGGGACAGGGAGATTTTGGCCTGGACGTTGCAGCGCAGTAATGAACGTCGCGTGGCACAAGGGGCAGAGGTAGCACTGGAGGTGCGGTCTCTGCTCGGGCCGTGATCTGCAGCCCAGCCTTCTGCTGCTGCTTTGTAAATACCAGCACCTGGTCCGCCTGGGAGATCGCAAAGGAAAATTGCAGAAACCTCTCTGCTTCTTAACCTTTAGCAACTCATCCACTTCCTCTTACCAGGGCTGGTAAGGGCTGACAAAGGGGCTGCAGGGAGAGATTCAAGAACCAGTCAGTTCTTGTCATCCCCCTGTGCCTGTGTTATATACGGATGGGGGAGGCCAGGAAAGTGAGCACGTTTCTAGTGCCCATGGTGCAAGGGAGTAGGGGAAAAGAATACAGGGAGGGGCATGTAACCCACTTGCTGTCTCCAGAATGCTACAGTTCCCCCCCCGTTTCCATAGCCCCTGGGCTCCCAGGACTCCCATCAGGGCTCCTTTCACAAGCTGCACGGAGGCAGCCGGCTGTGTCTGGGGAGCAGGAGAGCTATTGAGTGTGCATTATTGTGTGTTGGGGGGAGCATGGCAGCCACTGTTCTGCCCCCACTGATGCTGCCCAGCAGGGAGGGGAAGCGACTGTCTCCTGGCAAATCCCAGGTCTGACCTGTAGAAAGGAGTGGCTAACAGCCGTCCTGTGCAGGCCCTGCCCACTGCAGAAGAGGCGGAAGCTGGGGAAGGCAGGAGGGTGTGCTGTGAGGTGGCAGGGTGCATGCAGAGCCTCTCACACCAGCCTGCATTGTGCTGAGCACCCAGTCCCTTGGGCGAGGTCCCAGGATGGTAGCTGAGGGAGATGGAGTATTTCTGTGGGGACCTCTGGCTGCCCGCAGTAACGGTCCCTCCGTATGGTGTTAGGTCAGTAGAACAGGGCTCTGACCTGCCCTGGGTGCTGGAGAAGTAGAAAGACAGCCATGGGACAAGCAGGCAGGCAAGCGCCAAGCGCATGCCAGGCAACCGACACATAAGGTCTGGCAATGGATGACTTGGCTGTTGTCTGTACCATGTTGCACCATTGGAGGGCAATAAAACACAGTGCTTCCTGCTTTAACACTTCTGAGTCATGTTTCAAAACAAAGATTTTCATTTCTAACTGGGACAGAGCTGGGAACTGCTCCGGGAGGAGAGTGAAACTGAAGCCCTGTGCTTCAGGAACACCTGCAGAGCGCTCCATGTTTTGGGCAACTAGAGGCCTGTATATCCAGCCCTCTCTTCATCAGGGACATGGCTGAGAGTGTTTTTATTACTTCATAAATCTTAAAGGACGTTTATTTCTCTAGTGCTCTTTGCAGACACTAGCTTCATTCCCCACAGCTGGGTTGCATCTGGTGATGTGGCAGTGGGTTATTTGTTTCTTGTTTCTCTGAGTTTGAGCAGTCAACAAGGTCACTGGCCTGTCAGGCCCACCCTCAGGATCGCTGGGGGTGGAAGGGCGTGAATTCTAATTCCACCCAAAGGACTGCAGGCTTTCAGAGACGCCTTTAGCGGACAGCGCTCTTCCTCTCACTACTTTTTAGTCTCTAGCAGAGACATTTATGCACAAGCTAAGTAAGCTACAGGTCAGGGTCTCAGTTTATGAGGGTCCTCTAAAACAAAATAGACTAAATTTCAAGTTTTACAGAATTGATTAAAAGTAAAGGAGACAGGGAAAAAAAGACTCTGTCATTCTCATATGTCCTCTCTGTTAGAATAACGCATACAGTTTTGGTAATGCTATGGAGCCTCTTAAACGCGACATAGTTTAGTGCCTCAGCACGTCTTAATCTGGCTCTGGTTCCAGTCTCAGGTTGCGTCTAGACTTACCTTGAAGGTCAACAGCTGCTACGTGATTTTTGGTACTCCAGTTGAGTAGGAAAAATTGACTTGGCAGCCATTGACTTCTGCGCCTGTCTTCACAGCCAAAGGTCAATGGGAACGCTCCTCCAGTTGACCTTTCTTACTACCATGAGGTTCATTTCACACATGCACAAAACAGCACCCTGGAAGATCCACCCAGAATGGTTGATCTTCTCCAATAAGTGTAGACGGAGTCTCAGATTTCAGTGGAGCTTGTCTAGCCTGGCCCAGCAACCTCGTGGGGTACTTGAGGTTGTGTTCCATCCTCTTTTGCTATGTGAAATATAGGTATTACGAAGCTTGTTTTTTCTTTCCTGGTCTCAGACTGACTGAGTGGGACATGGGCTTTGCCTCGATTTGTTGGCCTGAGGGACTAAGAGGATGGATATGGTAAGGGAAGGGTGTGTCCTGGGATGTCAAGCCAGGCACTAGTATTACTTCAGTCAGGCAATACCAAAAAAATACCTTAGGTGCATTGCAAAGGCACATGAGGCTGGTGAGGAGGGAAACTATTTTGTTTTTCCAGGTGTCTGTTCATAGCAAGGAAATTCTAACATGGTTTGGGCAACAGAGGATGATCCAGAGCTTTCCCATCCCATTACACAGAAAATGTAGGGCTTGAGGAGGTGTACAATGGTTGCTGGATTTTAGCTTTGGTTCTTCATCAGATTCTTCTTAGATCTTCTAACTGAAAGGTGTGTGAAATGCAGAACTCCCTGGCTGAGAGCTCAAGATGAGCCAGTATCCCAGCCTTGGGGCTGGCCAGAGGTTAGAGCACCCTGGAGAAAGCAATTAAAAAGCCTGACTTTCATTTTTACACTGACAGCAACCCTTGCAGTGTAAGTGTAATGTAACGTGCATGCACTTTAAGCCTGGCTGTATTAGCAACTGGTTGGGGTTGGGGGAGAGTTAAGCTGCTCATGTATTTCTAGAGATTTGTAAAGAGGCCCTTGTCTTCCAGGATGCTCTTTGTCATGCTTCTCAGTCCTTCTAGGTCCAAAGCAAGGGACACAGAAAAATCCAATATGCAGAAATGTCAAATGCTGTCCCCATTCATAGAATCTTACAATCCTAGGGCTGAAAGGGACCTCAGGAGGTCATCAAGTCCAACCCCCTGGCTAAAGCAGGACCAACCTCAACTAAATCATCCCAGCCAGGACTTTGTTAAGATGGGGCTATTCCTTTCTTTAGAGACAATCCCTCATCCCACAGCTTCAGCATCAGGGTTTTGCACTTTTGGTATTAACCATGTTCAACAATGGATGTGAGAGAAGCTCAGCTATGGGTGAAATGGTGGGGCTAAGACAAGTGACCTGAGAGAGTTTTCCCCTTATTTTATTCTTGGCTAGATTTGCATATTTTATTATTGATCAGTATTGTTCTGTGGTAGTGCCCAAACCTATCGCTAAACTCTGTCAGAGACACAGGCAGATGTTCTAGCCCAGAGATTTCAGCTTCACTCTCAAAGTTTGCATTTATTCTTGTGGAAACTAAATAAATCTCATACTTGGTGCAAAGTAAATTCCCCTGGAAAAAATCCTTTGGGTGTTAATTATCTTAGGTCTAATCTCAAATACAGGTGAGAAAATTGGCCAGGTCAGCAGCAGCTGTGAATCAATGTAGCACCACTGAAGTCAACGAAGAGATGCCAGTTTGCTCCACCTGACTGTCTGGCCCATTATTTGCAACCTGACATGGCCCCTTTAAATCACAGCAAATGATTCTGTTCTGCCTGGGAAAAATAAATAAGTGAAAGACTCTCTTGGGAATGGCTCCTGTAGCCACAGCTCCCTTCCCCACTCTCCTGCCAAATCTCGGCAGCTTTCCTAGCAGGATGTGAGGTCATGATAGCCAGGGATAATAATGCTTGGAAATAAAATAAAAGTTGGAGAGTTCAGTCATTCCCTGGAGACAATGTGCCTGCCTGCTACCATACCAGTGGTAGCCTCTGTGCCGGAGGCAGTGTGTGGACAGGGCGTTCCTCCAGCCATTATCACCCTATCATGGGCAAAGAGTAAGCAAACCGATGCTTTGTGGCTTTGCGGCACTGGAAGGTGCAACTGGTCCATATACCAGCTCAGAGGGACTCTATTCCGTCCGTCAAAGAGGCAGATACTGGGAGAAAGTGGACAGGAAATCCCAGCAGAATAGGGTGAGTGAGATACTCAATGCTGCACACAGAGTTAGGGGAGGAATCAGGAACAGAATCCAGATCTATTGTCTTAGAATCCTCCTCAGGAGGTCATCAAGTCCAGCCTCATGCCCAGAGCAGCACCAACCCTCTGAGGACACTGCACAGTTTTTGGTCCCCAGGGCAGTTGCTTGGGAATAATCCTCCTTCGAAAGGTGCATTGCCTGGCTCCCATGCTGTGGTATCTGTGGTTGTAACTCTCACTGTCCGTGGGGGAGGGGGAAAACCAAGGCACGGACAAGAAAAACTTGCCACAGACCAAGATTCAGGTGCATTGGCAGAATCGGAGTGGGTGCACACAGACCCGATATAGCAGAAGCATCTGGAGTGCAGGAGTGTGGTACATAGGCAGAGCTGTGACAAGGAAGCCGAGCCTGTAGGCTGGACTATGGGGGATAAAACCTACCTTGGCAAGAGGACAGACCAAGGGATCTGATAGGTCTTTCTCCATCATTACTCCCTATGATTGAAAGCATCTGTGCCCCCTGCACCTGGTGTCAGCCACTGTTCTCCATCCCTCTTTCTCATGAACACTAACATTAACCCAAAGGGCTAAAGAAGTAGAAGGAAGTTTGGATGGAGTCTCTTCTCACAATAGGTAACCATCAAATCAGGCTGCTCCAATCTGTGATCCTTGCCCTGGGCAGCACGCGACTGTCTGATTCTATATGCTGGATCCCACTGGGACTTGGTCATTGCTGAGGAGAGTATTCAATTCACATTTCAGCAATGATGCGTAAGTCTTGCCTCTGACATCTGAAAACAACAGCTCCAGTCCCCGTGCCTACCAAAGAGTGTGGTAGAAATCTCCCAACTACGGGAATTACTAGGGATGAGCACGGGCTCCAGCTCATGCAGTTCTAGTGGCTGAGGCTGAGTCTGCTCTCACTTGTTCAGGCTTTGTAATGGTTTCCACCCCACTGACTTTAGCAGTCACTCCCAATTTACGCCCGCGTGAGGGCACAAGCAGGCACCCTGTGTTCAGATTCTGTTCATGCCTCAGGAGCCATTTATGAGTCTGAAAGAAAGGGAGGTGGGATTTCAGGTCTTGGATGTGGACATCATGAGACCAGGTCTTGTGTTTCTGAGCCCCATAAATGGCATCCCAAGGAATAAAGAAACCAAAACAAGAAAAACCCTCTGAAGTCTTATTTAGCGATACGGAAAGAAATATTTCAGAGGTAGCTGTGTTAGTCTGTAGCTTCGAGAACAACATGAAGTCTTGTGGCACCTTATAGACTAACAGATATTTTGGAGCATAAGCTTTCATGGGCAAATAAAGCAGGTCTTTGCCCATGAAAGCTTATGCTCCAAAATATCTGTGTTGTTCCAGATAGAAATGATGAGTGAGATGGCTTCCCAAGAACAGTAACAATGAAAAGCACACACCCGTTCTGTGTGCTGTCATCAGCACAACGCCACAGTGTGGTGGACATCAGGAGAGCTGAATTCTGGGCCCCCAATTGACCATTTACCGTGGACAAGGCATTGCACCACTGCATGATGAGGGTCAGCCTTCAAGATGCTTTTTGGTCCTTGGGAATCCTTGCTGAAAGTTGGGTTCACTGCAGCTTTCCACAAGCCAGACATTTAGTGTCTAGAAAACAGACAGGCCCAAGTGCATCTAGAAATGAATCCGGATTTCACACACACCTGGGGCGTTCAGATAGAAGGTTTTGCTCATAGAAAAAGAGCCCCTGAGGTGCAGCTGTGTGCAGTGGCTTTGTAATTGGCACCATCTCTCTCAGAAAGCAGTCACACTGCGTGGACATGGACTGGAGAGCAGTAGTTTACAAACCTGAGACATCTGAGCCCCTGTGAAGGGTCTGGCTTAGTGCTCTCCCATCTATTTCATCAAGAGTTGAGTCAAGCCGGCAGTGAGCAAGGAATATTGGTCAGAACAACCATGCTATTCTTAAACTCCTCTTGAAGTGCATGCTTTCCAGCAGGACAGCTCCTTGGAGATAGGCAGAAGGGAGCTACAGCTTTCATGAAGGATGATGTCTCCAACACGGCACAGATACTAGCAACTGTCCTGCAGCATCAGTACTTGTGTTCGTTCCCTGTGAAGTACTGGCCCATGGACAGATGTGGATTTGTACTACATGGTTTTGAAAATGAAGTTGTGCTGTCTAATGAGTCCATTCGGCATGGAGGTCAGGAACATGGAAACCTGGAAGAGGGAAGGGCCTGGGTGAGTCTGGGTGCTGGACCTGTTAATCTCTCACTAGAGCATCACAGCCTGAAGCCTGGTTCCTGGAACAAAATGATGCACACAGTACAGTCAGAGGCTCTTCCCATTCGCACAGCCTCACTCCTGGGAGATAACTGTAGACTCTACCCTCCACCACTGAGAAACACCCTCCCAATATCAAAGACACCCCAAATCTTTAAGAGGAGGTGTGACTAGATAAAAATATGGGGTGTCTGGAAACACAGAGGATTTTGAGACTGTAAAAAAGCTTCATAGAATGGGAATAAACAGGGAAAGTGCACACTGGGATTTATGTCTGTGGACAAGGATTTTCTAATACAACTGATAACTTTGAGCTGTACAGTAGAATCTCAGAGTTATGAGCACCAGTATTATGGACTGGTGGACCACACACCTCATTTGGAACTGGAAGTGCACAATCAAGCAGCAGAAGGGTCAAAAACAAACAAGCAGACAGACTCCAAATCCACTACAGCACTGTGCTAAATGCAAACGACTGAAGGGGAAAAAAAGGAAAGCTGAAAAAAGGGTTTGTCAAGGAAATTGTTTCTGTGGTTGTTTCACTTAAATTGAGATTGTTAAAAAGCAGCATTTTTCTTCTGCACAGGAAAATCTCAAAGCTGTATTAAGCCAAAGTGCAGTTGTAAACATTCAAAAGAGCCCCCGTAACTATTTATTCAGAACTAGGAACAGCCTCCATTCCCAAGGTGTTCATAACTCTGAGGTTCTGCTGGAGCATTACACCCCACCCAAAGGGTCTCAGACACGCATGTTTCACAGCTAGAGACAGTTTTCCATTTCTCATAAACCTTGTGCTTGGGTTTCTTTCCTGGTTGGCTGTGCTGTTGGGTAGACCAGAAGGGCGGACTGGCTCTGGGTAAGAAGCTCAACAAGCATTATCAAGGCTTTGTCTACGCTACTGTGGGTTGTCGATCTAAGATACACAACTTCAGTTGCATAAATGACATATCTGGAGTTGGCGTACTTAGGCCTGCTTACAACAGTGTCTTCACAAATGCTCTGCTGTCAGTTCTGCTTATTTTTCTTGTTTTAGTGGAGTATCTGAGTTGACAGTTGAGTGCTCAGTGGTCGATTTATTGCATCTATACTTGAGGAGATAAATCGATCCCCACTAGATCAGTCGCAGCCCGTTGATCCAGCCCATAGCAAAGATATGCCCTCAGAAGCACAGGATAGCCTTTGATCAGCATTTCCCGTAGATGGGATGGGAAAGTAATGAAGAGCCTGGTAAACACCAGCTGTTCAGTCACACAGACGTGTGTGAAGTATATAAAGTGGGTAATTTAAATTAAAATTAACTTATTTTCCCAGCAACATGGGTTTTGTTTCAACTATAATTGAAATCATAAATATGCACAGTCAGCAGCCCATAAGAGATGGATGGTAGAAGCTCTAGCAAGAGCCAAGAGGCACTAAACTTAACATTTTTAAATTAAACCCTCCCTTCCCACACCCCCCTTGAGATATGCAATCTCTTTACTACAACCTGTTAGTGTGCATGAAAGCAGTGGGAGGAGAAATGCCTGAATGACTCAACCCTTCAAGGGTGCAGTACCAAGCTCTGGATGGGAGGGCTCTGACATTTAGCACAGCAGAGCGACTGAAGAGCAATAACTGTGACCCCAACAAACCTGGGCAGCCAGCACGAGGGATTAAACCTACACCCATAGGGGACTAAAACCCTGTGCTCTACCATGTGAGCTAAAGGCCAGCCGCCTTCCAGCCAAGGCTGTAGAGCAGAGACTTCACTCACCCTATTATGTGGTCTTAGTGACTCTGAGGATTACATGTGCTAGCCCTTACAGCAAGGAATTTGGGGCTTCGGTTTGTTCGCGGCTGTGCATATGTGAAATTAAAAAGACAGCCACTTCCCCAAAGAGTTTGCAATGCAAGCAGACAATGAGACAGCAGGTGGAAAAAAGGCAGTTTGGTGCTATGATGGATGGGGAGCAGCGAAGTCACAGAGATGGTCTATAACTCTACTGGTGCACCTGACTGCAGTTTTAAAAAGGGACATGAAGGAAGAAAAGGCAGGGGCTTTATGGAATTTTATAAGAACCACCTTGCATGTGCAAAAGAGGAGGTGGGAGAAATCATCATTCCCTCAAACACCTTTACACTAATGGGCACTGAAAGCTGGCACTGCTGGCAGAGCAGAGAAGAAGGCCAGCAGCTCGATAACATGTAAAAGCAGAGAGGGAAGCAAAGAACTGTAAAGGGATAAGATAACTAGCCAGCAGTGGGACATGATGCTGAGAGCATTGGTTTGATTTGATTAGTTGAATGAGATGTAATGTTGGGGTCAAAAAAAAAGGTTGCGGGACACTCTGGAACTCTGCCATCTTAGATGCCAGAATTCAATACCACTCAGAATAGACTGTCCGAGTCTTCGCGATACAGTTTTTCCTTCTATGCTTTGATCCTTAATGAATCACAGAATCATAGAATACTAGGACTGGAAGGGACCTCAAGAGGTCATCAAGTCCAGCCCCCTGCCCTCCAGGCAGGACCAACTACTGTCTAGAGTCTAGACCATCCCTGATAAACATTTATCTAACCTGTTCTTAAATATCTGCAGAGATGGAGATTCCACAACCTCCCTAGGCAATTTATTCCAGTGTTTGACCACCCTGACAGTTGGGAACTCTTTCGTAATGTCTAACCTAAACCTCCCTTGCTGCAGTTTAAGCCCATTGCCTCTTGTTCTTTTCTCAGAGGCCAAGAAGAACAAGTTTTCTCCCTCTTCCCTTATAAAACCCTTTTAGGTACCTGAAAACCGCTATCGTGTTCCCCCCTCAATCTTCCCTTTTCCAAACTAAACAAGGTAAAATAGGTAACAATGTTGATATTTAAATCATCCTTGCAAAGCCTCTGAGTTTACACCTCACTGAGATGGACAGGACAAGTCACACTTCTCTTCCCTTTTGTTCCAGACTGTGCACTCAAGCAGAGGTTGCTACATCATTTACCCTCGATTCCATGTTTCAAAAGGTTTCTATGCAACAATAAAGGATAAACAAAATCAGGATGAAAGCTGAGATTCTGGAGCAGAAGATGGCGGTTTGGTTACACTGTATTGCAAAATACTTCCAAGCTGAAGACCTGGTTGATAGTAAGCACGTTACCCGAGGTGTAGGCACCTCTTCTAATTGAACTGCAAAGCCACTTTGCACAGCTGTATCATAACATAATGGGCTTGCCATTTACCCTCCAGTGTGGCCACCCACAACTAACCACATCACCCAGGCTAAAAGGTTAGGTTTCAGGCATACTATTTATGTCTAGGTTACCTTTCATGTGTTACACCCACAAGGGAGGCCTAGGGCATGGACTGCCCTGCCCGCATTTAGAAGGGAGACAGGCAAACAATCGGGGAAGACAAATAGACCTTCTTTTTCTGAAACCTGTTTGGACAAGAAGAGGAGAGCGTGGGAACCAGGGTAAGTATTTCACTTAAAATACAGTCCCCTCCAAATAGAGAGGATTGGTGGGCAGCATGTGCTTCTCTTGAGATGGAAACCTACAGGGGGGTGGCAGCAACACTGTGGCACCAAATGATGACTGGATGAGGAGTATTTTAATAGCAGGCTGCGTTTTGCTAAATGCCTTCTATCCTGCTACCCTGGTACATTCCTCCAGTCCTCATCTCGCCTCAGATCCAAGGAGAACCATGGGAAGGGGCCAGAGGTAGATGATATTGATGAAGTCCTGAGCAATCTGCGTCTCTTCCTGCTTAACTCTCACTGCTCATGCATGACACTCTGAGGCTCGGCGGGCTCCTGTGTGTCACGGAGAGGGAAGCATGCACCGGAAACCTGGCAGCAGCAGTGTCACCTGGCGTGAGTGCCTGTGATTAGCACAGGAAACAGACCAAGGGCTGATGATTCCTGCTGCACAGTGCTAAATGATGTTAAACAGGAAAAAAGAAAAGGCCCAAGGCTCAAACGCCATGAGTGTTGTGTGACACAATCCAGGCACCAGAATGAAAACAAAGAGCCTGGCCCCCCCCAGCACCAGAGAGCCTTGGAAAGAGGAAGAACAAATTCCTACATAACAAGAGCACCAAGTGCCGTCCCACTCAGCCACCAGCTATAGCTCATTTTACACCCAGCTGTAGTTCTCTCTCTCAGTAAACACTAGGCAGGTGCTCTGATACCATGGTGATGGGCCTGTAGCAGAGCATATTTGCACAATAGGTGTCCCCTCGTTGTGTTCTTCCTAACCCTACCCAAACCAAAATACAGCTGGGGCAACTAGAATGCCTCAGACAGGCTTTCACAGCAGCACAGCCCTCTGCACCCCTAAGCAGGGCAGGCTGAAGCTTCCAGGCCCTGTCTTGCCCAAATGTCAGCACCATGACTGTACGAGGGAAAAAAGGAGTCTATCACTAAAAGTGGGACTGTCTAAAGCTCCCCGCTAACTTCAAAGGGCAAAGAGTTACGGACCCCTGAGCAGTTCTGACTTGCTCACCCACATGGGGAACGTCTACACCACAAATAAAAGCGGGTTCTTAACTCTGGTTATTTAACTGCAGTTTAAACAGCAATGAAGACCCAGTTCAGCTTTTAACTCAGGATAACTCAGCTTGAGTTCATCCTTACTTTTTGTATGGGCTTCAATTCAGCTGAAAACCTGATCTGGGCTGATTTAGTGCATTTTCACTGCTATTTTAAGCCATTAACTAGCCCAAACGCACAACACATTTTTTGCTGTGAAGACGCACTTTGAATGCCTTGGTTCCTTATTACACGAGTGGAGTTTTGGACTGGTTTTTTTTTTTCGTAGTTAGGAGGTTTTGATGGATGATTCTGGATATTTGCATAATGTAAATAGCTTTTGTTATGATCTACTATATATTTGAGAGAGTTTGTGTGTCTCGCTGTTCATCCATCTGTGAATTCAAGAACTCCTCCTCAACAGTAAGAGCTCGCACCACCACATTTGTTATGCAGCTTCCTCTTATTGTAACGTAAAGCGAGGTAGGGCTTGGTTGTGCCAGGAAAACAGGGTGTGTCTGATATGTGACCGTTTCTCATAAAATGTTAAGGGAGAGGTCTGCAAGCAGCCAGTTATGCAAAGGGGTGGGTGTATATAAGACAGTGTCTGGCTGGGGAAGGGGCTCTGGATGTTGCCATCCACCAGCTTCAGACAAGGTTCCCGTGCTGGTGCTGGGTATGGTTACCCACGCCTCCCCTGCTGGCCACCATGCCCCAAGCTGGAGCCCAAACTGCTCACCCTGTCCCCAGCCCTGGGCCCCAGCACTGGACACGGGGTGGGGGGGGGCAGGTGAGACCCGAGCAGACAGTCCAACCCCTGCTGCCACCCAACCTCTGCCAGCCGGACAGCTCACAGCTCAGCTCCCATCACCCCACCCACCCCAGGTAAGCTGCTGCTAACTGGATAGCAAGGCCCCTCCCACCACCCCAGGCAGCCAGGCACTGGGCACCCACTGCCATTCTTGGAGCTGGGGAGCCATCGCCAGCTGGGCACCATGGCCCCTTCCACTGCCAACGACCCCAGGGAGGCTCCCATACCTCCAGTCCCCGTCCTACTCCTTCACTCTGTTGGTGTGGGATGTTAGCGAGCCAGAGCATCCTTTGGAAATTACTGAGCTGATACTAATGCTTCACTGTTGTATAGCGTTTCTCAGCTAGGGATCTCAAAGCACCTTCCCACGTGGGGTACACTCCGTTTTACAGAAGAACAAACCGAGTGTCTCAAATCATATCATGCCATAAGTCAGGGGCAGAGGATAGAACAGAGCTCAACATTGGTCCTTTTATTTCCACTCCTTTTTCATTTAGTTCACACACATGGAGGCACCGAGCAGCACAACTTACATTGCAACGTTTCAAAATTATGTTTTCACTTTCATCATAAAAACACAAGTTAGTTGGTACCAACGTTTGTTCAATATCATAGCTGAGACAAAAGAGCCAAGACCGTGCAACACGCAGGTTTTAGTCTTTTCTCTACTGTGGCTGCCATCTTTGAGAGACAAAGAAGTGGGACATCCAGGAGGATCCATAAATCTGAACCTCTGACAGTATGTACTAGCACCTTTACAGATCTCCCAGCGCAGCTGTTCAAAAGGACAATCCTGGGAACATCTGGACACGTGGCATGCCTATGCTTTCCTATCCTCCCCATGCACTTGCTTATCACTTGCTTCTGGAAAGTGGAGGTCTCCACATTCCCAGACGTACATAAGGCTAATATCACACTATCCCTTCCTGGAAGCTATCTTCATAACGTGCCTTTTGTCATGTTTATCTGAGATAGCAATAGTAAATATGACTAACATGACCTACTTCCCTATTTAACATTCTGTTTTACTCCCTTACATTTATATGGATGATAGTACAGACTTTAATATCACTTTTTAACTCAAACGGATTCTAACTTTACAAACATAGATATTACTTCAATTTGGGTATATTTTTGCTCTGTTGTTGATAGCAACTTTGTTACAAAAGCTATTAGCTGTGCTTTGTCATTGAATCAAGACTGAAAGGGACCTCAAGACATTATATAGTGCAATCCCATGGTGGAATTAAATATTAATGAGACCAGGGTTTCTCAAACTCTGGGTTGGGACCCCAAAGTGGGTTACAATCCCACTTTAATGGACTTGCCAAGTTTTGTGTGGACCCAAGACCTACTGCCCCAGGATAATATTATAGGCCTCCTGTCCAGGGCAAAACCCGTGGGCTTCAGGTCTGGCTCCTCCCCAACCAGGGGCAGCAGGGCTCAGTCGGCAGTCCCCCGTCCTGGGGTCATGTAGCAATTTCAGCTATCAGAAGAGGGTAACAACACAACGAAGTCTAAGAACCACTGACTAGAGCATCCCTGACAGGTATTTTTTTCAACCTGTCCTTAATCTCCAGTGATGGAGGTTCCACAACCTTCCTAGGCAATTTATTCCAGTGTTTTTCCGAATGTCCCACCTAAGCCTCTCTGGCTGCAGTTGGAGTCCATTGCTTCTTCTCCTATCTCCAGAGGTGAAGACCAACCTTTTCCATATTTTGAAGCTGTAATGTCCCTTCTCCATCTTCTCTTTTCCAAACTAAACAAACCCCATGCTTTACTCATACTTCACAGCTCATGCTTTTCTAGACTTTTAATCATTTTTGTTGATCATCTCTGGACTGTTTTTTGCCCAGTGCTTGCAAATATAAAGATCTGGATGCATGGCTGATGAAATCGGGCAGAGTGGACAGGGCTGATAGACCAGCTGCCCACCGCTACACCAATGTCCGCAGAGGACACGTGGCACAGGGAACCCAAGCGGGTTTGGGGGAGGCCTGAATTCTAAGGCAATGCTTTGCATTCTGGCAAGAAACACACACCAGCTAAGGCACTGTGGGATAGGTACCCACAATGCACTGCTCATGCTGTTGAGCTTGCATAGGGCAATGGGGATGCAGAAACTCAACACAGAAAAGCAGTGGGTTGAATTTCAAGGTATGCGGACACTAAACTTCGAATTCCTAAGAACGAGGTTAAAAATCGAATTTATTAAAAATCGAATTTGTCTCGTAGGGTAGACGCCGTCTTAGGTGGAGGCCGTCTGCTCACCACTGTCCCCATTCCCCACAGGCCTTTTCGGTCAGACAAATGGAAAGGTGCCATTCCGATGTCCCAGTTCCTGACAGCAGTCCCCACCCCCACCCGCACAGAACATGCGTGAGAATCTCAGTGATTAGCAGCTGCTGAAACACCAACTAGAGTCTGTTGGCCACATGAGCACAGCAGATACAGACACAGCTCTCGCAAGCGTCCTGAAGCTCTCCTTATGCCAAACCACAGTAGGCGTTTCTGTGTGACTGGGGAAACAAGCCCTTTCCTTCCCCCGCCTTCAGCAGTGGTGAGAGGCCATGGCTGGTAGGAAAATAAATGTGAACTATGGCCAGGACAAAGGCACATCCCAGAGCCAGATGCTATTGTAAACAGGGTTTTTCCTTCTCCTCCTTCACCCCAGGCCCTGTGAACATTCCTGGTGGTTCGCCTCTTGCTCTTGGCAGCATAGCCACAGTCTCACAATTTGACTGATCATAAAGACTTGGTTAATTTTTTGTGCATGTTTGTAGAGAAACATGCTGGGACCAGAGATGTGCAAACACTTGCTAATTGCTAGGCATGCACCTCAGAGGAAGTGAGAGCAGCAGGGGCTGGGGAGGAGCGCAGGGGAAAGAACACCAAGGGGTAAGGTGGAGGAACTAGTTACTTGTTTCACTCCTATGTTCTGGTGATTCAGACCAAGGATAATAGTGCTGGATTTAATTCAGTTGCTGCCATTCCAAATCAGCCGAGAATAGGGTGACAAGACCCTCCAGGCCCAATATGGCACAGGGATGAGCTAGTATCCAGGCCAAAACGGGACAGATGGTCACGCTACCAGTCAAGCGGTGGCTGCCCTGTGGAGGCTGCCGCACTGCTGGGGAGAGGTGCTCCTTGGCTGTGAGGGGCAGCAGCAGCTCCCAGTCTCCCTGGGCTGTGGGAAGCCAGGAGTCAGGTGACAGCTGTGCCACTCGGGCTCCATTTCCCCTGAGCAGCAGGGAGCCAGCTGGCAGCCATGCTGGTCTGGCTATGGCTTCCCCGAGTCACAGGGAGCAGGATCTGAGCCAGCCGTGAGAGTGATCCTCCTGGCTCTTCCCAGGTGCAGGGAGCTGGGAACCTGGCAGAAGCTGTGCTGGTTGGGCTCCAGCTCCCCAGGGCACAGGCAGCCAGGACCCAGCAAATATGAGGCAATTAGTCCCTTTTTAGAAATAAATCAGGACACCTTCCTGGTGCCCAAAATATGGGTCTGTCCCAGCCAATACAGGACGGATGGTCACCTTCCCCAAGAAAGAAAACGAATCCCAGCTCCTGCCCTTCCTTGGAAAGTCAGTATGTGTTTGTGTGTGCGTCCTCCCAGATGGACATGACTGTCCCTGGAGACAGAACAGAGGGGTTCTTGTTAGTCTGCAATGGAAAGGGAGCAGAGCTCCTGCTCTCTCTCCTCCTGCTTCCATCACGTTTTAAGCAGCAGGGTGCTTCGGGCAGGAGGAAATAGCCTTTAATGAACAAGGGAGGTGCTGATGTGAAAATCAAGGAAAGGTTTGTTAACCTGGTGTCGTTGCGTTCAGGGCATGAGGGTGTAGAATTAGGGATTAAAATAATGTCCTTCAGTTCCACAAACTGACCCAAGAGTGCAAGGACGACACCTTCAGTTGGCAGTAGTTGCTATTCTTTTATCATTTTTGCCACTGGACTAACCCCCTCACCAGCCATCCATTACACAACAATTACTGAGCAGCCAGCTGGCCATACAGAAGTCTGGGCACTCAAAACTTGGAAAACAGACTAGTATCACTACTGATGTTAGATTAAGCACTGTGGCTGTTTTCTCCACTTTGGGCTAACTCTATCCTGGGCAACATTCACACTTCAGAGGAGGGTGTCAGCTCAATAGCCAAGATTTCATTGCTCATTGAGTGACTGCAGCCAGGTCCATTTATGATCTCTGTAAAAGGGGAAGCATAATATCGATCCACTTCTGAGCATCTTAAGCCCAAGGTACTCAGTGCCAATAACACCTTGACAGCCACAGCGCTAGAGCTGTGACTCAGGAGAGTCCCCCCAGCACGAAAGGTTAATTCTGTGTTTGAACAATTCGTGTCCTGAACTTATTGGCTCTTCCTACTCTTGTGAAGACACCCATATGCCAGAGTGCTCCATGGGTTGAAAACAGAGTTAATTTGGGAGATATGACAGCTTTTAACACAAAGGTGGGGAAGGAGCTGGCCCCCAAGGAAAGGTCTGAAAATATCTGGAGTGGAGACACCGTCCCAGGGAGCACCTGTAAGCCTTGACTGAAGGCTTTCTCTGGAGTGAACAAGATGGTGAGGGTCCTTTCAGTTGTGTGACAGAGCTGACAATTTCCTGCAATAGCTTAGGAGATCTTGGTGATGTAAGTTTAAATTACTTGGGAGTCTATTTTATTATGAAAGCAAAATTTATCTGCAATTGTGGGGTTGTGTGTAAATTCTCTACAGGGGAGTCATGGCCAGTGTAAACCCTGGGAAGTGTTGGGCATGTCAAAGGACTATTTTGAACAATTGTATTGAAAAGTACTGCACAGGATCTTTTCAGGGGAAAGGCAAAATGCCCCATTTATTGGTAATACACATACAGCAATCAACACTTATCGTATGCATATGATATATTACACTCAAACATAAATACACACACACACGCAAACACACTCCTGTTGTGTTGCTGTTACCAACAGTTGCTCCCCCTAACTGCACGGGCGAGGTGAGTTAGATGCGGGAGGGGTGCTCTGGGCTTCTGCTGGTCTGGATCAGTGCTCCAGTGCAGACAAGACAAACCCGGGGTACCTGTGCAAGATGCCTTCTATTTATAAGTCTCAGAGAGGCGGCCGTGTTAGTCTGTATCTTCGAGAACAAGAAGTCTTGTGGCACCTTATAGACTAACAGATATTTTGGAGCATGAGCTTTCGCGGGCAAAGACCCGCTGCATCAGATGCATCTGTTGAAGTGGGTCTTTGCCCATGAAAGCTTATGCTCCAAAATATCTGTTAGTCTATAAGGTGCCACAAGACTCCTTGTTAAGTATCGGAGGGGCAGCCGTGTTAGTCTGGATCTGTAACAGCAACCAAGGGTCCTGTGGCACCGTATAGACTAACAGAGAAGTTTTGAGCGTGAGCTTTCGTGAGCACAGACTCACTTCATCAGATGCCTTCTTGTTGTTCTCTTCCATTTATAGTATCCTCTCTCTCATGCATGTTGACACCAGTTAGCTATCTCATGCATATGCATAATCTGGAAGAGGAATCTTATGAATATGCATTTAGCACCTTCCTCTGGGTGGTTCTTCCAAAGGCAGGCACTTGCTAATGACTCCCAAGGAGTCCATGACCGTGTCTACACGTGCACGCTACTTCGAAGTAGCGGCACTAACTTCGAAATAGCGCCCATCACGGCTACACGTGTTGGGCGCTATTTTGATGTTAACATCGACGTTAAGCGGCGAGACGTCAAAGCCGCTAACCCCATGAGGGGATAGGAATAGCGCCCTACTTCAACGTTCAACGTTGAAGTAGGGACCGTGTAGTCGTTGCGCGTCCCACAACATCGAAATTGCGGGGTCCTCCATGGCGGCCATCAGCTGAGGGGTTGAGAGACGCTCTCTCTCCAGCCCCTGTGGGGCTCTATGGTCACCGTGTGCAGCAGCCCTTACCCCAGGGCTTCTGGCTGCTGCTGCTGCAGCTGGGGATCCATGCTGCATGCACAGGGTCTGCAACCAGTTGTCGGCTCTGTGGATCTTGTGTTGTTTAGTGCAACTGTGTCTGGGAGGGGCCCTTTAAGGGAGCGGCTGGCTGTTGCGTCCGCCCTGTGACCCTGTATGCAGCTGTGTCTGGCACCCTTATTTCGATGTGTGCTACTTTGGCGTGTAGACGTTCCCTCGCAGCACCTATTTTGATGTGGTGCTGCGCAACGTCGATGTTGAACGTCGACGTTGCCAGCCCTGGAGGACGTGTAGACGTTATTCATCGAAATAGCCTATTTCGATGTCACTACAGCGTTCACGTGTAGACGTAGCCCATATGTCCAATATTCTTTCAATGGGCCCACTTCACAGATTCCACTGTTCTTCTCATTGGTCTTGGATCTACCTTCTTCAACCATTGCAAGTACCTGGAGGCACTTGTCTCCCATGCCTTTCCATTCACACCTCATTCACTCCACAGGGCAATCAATTAAGCAATCCAAAAATAAAGGGTACAGAGAGGTTTTCCTTTACCTTACCTACTTCTAGAAACTGTTCTACAAAATGTAACTAAATTTCTATATAACAGGGCTTAATACAATGATACAAAAAATGACTTGGCACAATATTTAAAAACTCCAATGAGAAAACAAAGATGTATCTACACAATATGGCACATAAGAAAGCACTCTTAGGACAAAGTTAAGTGGATTGCATAGGAAACACTTCCAGACCCACCCTTCTGAAGCTGTATCCTAAAGAGAACCATTTGAAGAGCCAGGAGGTAGAAGGGAAAGGCTAACCTATGCATTCATGCTCTTGTTCTGAGCAAAGGATGTGAACCTGCAAATATCAAAGCAAGTACCTGTGTGGGGCTGTAGGACTGACTTCTCCCAAAGTCCTTGTTGGCATTGTGGTGATCTCTGGTAACCTTATTAGCACATGTATAGTTCTTAATTTTTAAATAGGGTTTTTCTGTATTGCTTCCACCTTACGGATAAATGCGCTTACTTTGAAAAAACTGCATGGCAGCATGTAACTGGGGACAATGACACTGCTTTCAGCCCCTGAGGAGAAAAGCAAAGCAGGCCTGCTTTAGCAGTCTGACTTGCTGGGGAATTCCTGGTACAGACAGGCAGACAACCGCCTG
Source organism: Carettochelys insculpta (assembly GCF_033958435.1). Taxonomy (NCBI): domain Eukaryota; kingdom Metazoa; phylum Chordata; order Testudines; family Carettochelyidae; genus Carettochelys; species Carettochelys insculpta. The sequence continues at coordinate 15,919,835 of NC_134151.1, forward strand.
CAAATACCACGTCAGGAGAGAGAGAGTGAGAGAGCAAGAGAGAGACAGGACACTCCTGGTGAGACCTGAGAAACCAGAGACCAAAAGCAGGTGCCCATACTGGACCACAGAGGGGGAACAGAGGCACAATAATCCTGAACCCAAAGAGTCTGGCAACAGGACATGCTTTCTCCTCCCAGTATCCCAGCTGACAGTAGGTGTTGGTTCTGTACATCACAAGGGCATTTCCAACAGGCCTTCCATGAACTCCTTAAATTACCTGTGTAAATGTTTCTATGTTCAAAATGAGAGACAGGCATGCAGGTCTATGCCCTTAGGCTGCTGTCATGATATTTGCTGGGGGCCTTTGACAGCCTCACCAGCAGCATATAGATAGATAGATAGATAGATATGTATGAAAGCAGTGTGCATAGCTTTCTGCAAATTAGCCTATAAATAGAGAGATGAGCTAATATTTTACTCACTTGGGAACTTGGCACACAGTCCATAGATTCATCTCTCTTTCTCTTTTTAGAAGCTTTAATTAAGCTGGATTTAGCTGTAATAGGCCTGGGAACATCTCAAGTCAAGACATGCAACGGTAAATGTTTACACATAGTAAATATTTCTTCTTATTGAGTTCGAGGGTGATAATTGTTATCAGATTCTGAAGAACTCAGAGATTGTGTAAACATTTAAATTATCTTCCTGGTTTCAAGAGACTAGTCAAAGACTGTTTAAAAATCTCTTTAAGATTCCAAAGAGCCAATAAACCATCCATTTGGCTTCTTTTTCCTCCTAGAAGAATTATTCATGGGTAGCTGCACTGCCAACAGGTTTTAATTGCCACAAGATGACAGGTGCCAGCTTCACAATAAGTATCACCACACTCAGCACTGATTGGCAGCCTCAGTAGAGGCCAAATCTTGGATCAAAATGAACCAACCACACAAGGTAAGAGTAAAGTACTCTCCAGTGCTACTCTCTGGAGTCTGATCTGGGGAGAGATGGAAGGCCAGTTCCCATTGATTTAAAGACTCTTGTGTTGAAGAATCAACCACAAGCTCCAGGTCAATTTTTTTCTCATGGTTTATTAGCACACTATTAAAATCATGCATTATTTCTAATATCTTGGGTTAGCTTACAGACACTGGACCTTGTTATACCTTTGTCTGTTAAAACAATGAACCCTTTATTGTCAAATTTCTTCTTCCTGTATTGCAATATACACATCAAGATATGCTGAAGCATTTATGATGCAATAAAAAAAGCAGTCAAGTAGCACTTTAAAGACTAGCAAAATAATTTATTAGGTGAGCTTTCGTGGGACAGACCCACTTCTTCAGACCATAGCCAGACCAGAACAGACTCAATATTTAAGGCACAGAGAACCTAAAACAGTAATCAAGGAGGACAAATCAGAAAAAAATGATCAAGGTGAGCAAATCAGAGAGAAGAGGGGTAGAAGGGGGGGAGGTCAAGAATTAGATTAAGCCAAGTATGCAAACAACCCACTATAGTGACTCAGAAAATTCCCATCCCAGCTCGTTTGCATACATGGCTTAATCTAATTCTTGACCTCCCCCCCACCTTCTACCCTCTGATTTGCTCACCTTGATCATTTTTTTCTGATTTGCCCTCCCCGATTACTGTTTTAGGTTCTTTGTGCCTTAAATATTGAGTCTGTTCTGATGTGGCTATGGTCTGAAGAAGTGGATCTGTCCCACAAAAGCTCACCCAATAAATTATTTTGTTAGTCTTTAAAGTGCTACTGGAGTGCTTTTTTGTTTTGATAGTATATAGACCAGCACAGCTCCCTCTCTGTTACTATGATGCAATAAGTGGATGTAATAAACAGTCACTAAGGAGGGAAGACAAGGTTGCTACTAAAGAAATGTGTGGTTATGTTGACTTGCTATGTACAGAGTGAGTTGTTTTGAGCCATTTGAAGTTTTTAATATGACAGACAAAAGTACTCACAAGACATCAGCACTTGATCGAGATATATTTCTAGTGGGCAGGGAGACAGCTCCAACTGATGTTGGTAGGAGCTGTCGGTTCCTATAGCACCACTGAAAATCAGTGTGAACGGTGGTGGGATTCTTCAGTTCTCTATTAACCTCTTTCCTGAGAAGGTGCTAATATTTAACAGTGACTGGTGGGGTAGGAATTGGCGCCGATAACCTGTAAATAAATGAGGAGCAAGGTTCTAGCAAGGTGTGATGGAAGGGAGCCTGGAGAGCACGTTCCATAGCAGATTGGTTTGTCTGCAGTGCCTGGCAGAGACAGCATGCAGCATGAACTACACAGGAGGGTCCACATAGGAAGAAGTCCTTATTCTGGCAAGCTGGGTCAGATTTAGAACATTTTAACTTCCCAGTCAAAGCCACAGAATGACACAAAAGCAAGCCTGGTGAAAGTCACAGCACAAAATCCCTGAGAGTGAAGTTCTGTGCGGTCAGCTGTTCTTGTTTCCTAGGGGGGCTACTTGCTGCTTTTCTGATATCATAGCACTGTCCTCAGTACAGCCCTCCCAATCTAGCACATCCACATTCCTATTCCTAGTTTTCTCTTCACTGTCCCTGTTTTCAACCATTAAAATGCTGGCGTGGGAATCTTTCTGCCTCTCCACCACCTGGTATCTGGCTGCTCTCAGTATCTCTTTGGAAGCTGTGTATGGTAACTCCCCTTCCCACTTTGGAGCTGTTAAATTCACATTTACAATATATTGCACAGACCGGGAAACAAATACATATTGAAGTGCAACATAATAATGCAGAAATCACTTGTATTAAAAACCATCACAAATGCAAGACATCGCCCCGGTGAGAAACACTGTGAGGTTGGTCACCTTCTGCAACAGGCATTGTAAATATAATGGTTCACCCTCTTGTGATCACTGGAATCCAATTGGTGTTATTAGTGAGGATAATCACTGTGGCTGGCTGGCTGAAGAGAACTGTTTGAAGGATACAGGAAGCTGGCATGCAAGTGAAATAATAATATCCAGGAGGCAAGACCTAGCTCAGCAAGTCTGAGTATTGGACTCCTGCAATAGTAATGACAGCTTTAGTAAGAATGTCATTATGGAAGAGAGTGTAACAATATAACCAATATGGCTTTTCTATAGCCATATTGAAAGGCCTTCCTCTACAGCTGGAACGAAGAGCAGCAACTGTAGAGCTGCGAGTCACACACTCACATTCCACCTCAATCTCATTACAGTAGAAGAATTCCACAGAGAGATGTCAACAACATGCACCCCACCATCAATCTCAGCCTTGACCCCTTCCACATGAGAGATCCATTTCCTGGACACCACAGTACAAATCACAGACGGCCAGATCAATACCACTCTCTACTGGAAACCCACTGACAGCTACACCTACCTACACGGCTCCAGCTCACATCCTGGTCGCATCACACAATCCATCATTTATAGTCAAGCCCTTAGATACAAACTCATCTGCTGCAATCCTACTGACAGAGACCAAAAACATCAAGATCTCTACCAGGCATTTGTAAAACTTAATTACCCACCAGGAGAATAAAAGAACAGATAGACAGGACTAGACGAATACCCAGAAACCATCTACTTCTAGATAGGCCCAAGAAGGTCAATAATAGAATACCATTCATAATCACCTGTAGACCCCTGTTCAAACCCCTGGAGCGCATCTTCAAAATCCTACAACCTATCCTGGAACATGATGCTACACTCCAAAAGGGTCTGGGAGAGAGATGTGTGCTGTCCTACAGACAACCACCTAACCTCACGAAAATTCTCACTTGCAGCCACATACTATACCACAGAAATACTAACCCTGAAACTTTTCCTTGCAACAAACGCCACTGCCAACTTTGTCCACATATTTACGCTGGAGACACCATCACTGAACCTAACCACATCAATTATACAATCAGAGACTCATATTCTTGTGCCCTCACTAATGTGATATATGCCATCGTGTGCTAGCAATGCCGCCCTCCTATGTATATTGGACAGACTGGACAATCACTTCACCAAAGAATGAATGGAATTAGGAATCTGAATACAAATAAACCCGTCACTGAGTATTTCAATGGAGTAGGCTATATGATAAAATTCTGAAGTAGGCCATGACGTGCAAAGATCCACTGTTCCAAAAAGGAGTCTGGTAAGCCCACCCCTGACCCCAGCCATCTGGGGAAGGCATCCCAGCTGGTGTAAATAACTCCCTAGGCAGCCCCATTTCAGGAAGGAACCCTACGGGGAAGGGAATTGGACTGTAATTAAAAAGCGATTGACATGATTCTTTCACCACTTTCTGCTGTGATCCTGCTTGCCCACTTGCTTTGATTCATAGAGATAATGTGAATGGTCATGTCCATGCGAAGATTACATCAGGATGCCAGACGAGACAACACTGTTTTACACATCAGCATATTACAGACGAGATATCACCGCTTTACACATCAGTGTTGATGCCTGCACTCTTCAAAGAACTTGTTGTTTATAGATAAAACATTCTGTAAACTGCGCACAGAAACTCTCTGCAACTCTGAGATTGTTCGTTAATTCACCTGGATTGCTCATTGATTGTTCATTGATTATGCTCATTTCCTTACTGTCTGCTCCTATTATTTTCCTCTGCCTATCAGCTCTCTATATAACCAATCATAACTTGATGCCTGTCAGTGCATTCTGAAACTCAGCCAAGTTCAGAATCATTTCACCAGCTGGTTGTAATACTGTTGCTTCACATATAGTATCCAGACTTTATTCCAACAAGGCCATTGTACTAAAGACCTGAGAATCTGGGTCCTACAGCAAAGAGACTTTAATACCAGATTACAAAGGGAGATGCTGAACTGGAATTTATTCTCAAATTTGACACTTTGCTCCTTGGTCTTTATAGAGATAGCAATTACCCTACTCATCACAAAGGCAGCTTCTCCATCTTTGACGTCTGTAGTGAT